>NC_016134.3:16858869-17167869 GCF_000005505.3 Brachypodium distachyon | reverse complement strand
ATTCCTCATATAAGTTCTTGAATTAAAAGAAATTAGAAGCATCGAAGTCCATGCTTCATGTGTTGAAATTAAATGTAAGAAAACATGCCTAGAAGCGAATGGTGATCCAATGTGAAAAAAACATTGGGAGGGAGGGATTGTGCATTTTGAGTTTAGCAAAAGTCTTTAATCTGTATGGGACATCTGCACAGTTGTCCGAGAGTCTAGCACAATTCGTATACAAATTTCATGGAAGTAGCAGTAGCACTTGATTATAGCATGATATAATATTTTTTAGCAAGCGACACTTCAGTTCATTTTGATGTTAGTAAGATATAAATATGTGGTTTAGTGTGAAACTCTAAAATCATACAGATCTACAGTCTGCAAATTATAGCCCAACCTATTGATCAAATAAGTGGTACCTAATCAATGTGAGTGTGGTGACACCCATCTTTTATTTCGTAAATGAGCGAGTACAGCGTTTTATGAACTTTACAATACAATCCTTGATCAAACCATTCAGTACTCATCCAACACATGCACGTGAGGGAAGAAGAATAACATGTATAGGATAAGAATCCAATAATAGTTTGTGACATACTTGTATAGGATAACACCAAACAACTGAAATTACCATCTGGTAGCAGGTATACAGCCACAGCTAAGAATTGGATTAAGCAATTGTTACCTTAGCTCTGACAATGTTCCAATATTTGCCATTCCAATTGTACTGAGGTTTCAGCAACTCCTGCACCGTCGTCAGCAGCAACTCTGCCTCCTTCCCATCGATGCTAATCTCATACTTGCTCTCACCAACATGCCTGCGCACCACCCCTGCTGACCACGCCCCTTCACGATACGCCTCCACCGCAGCACCGGGCCCGAGCCAGAACCCGCCCTCCCACCTCACAGCCGGCCTGATGAACCGGTAATGCAGGTACTCCGTCAGCATTCCCGTGCCCTTCTCGTCCTTCAGATCCAAGTACTCCACCAGGTAGCTCAGCGTATCGATGGCCTTCGCCACCGTGGCGGGGTACCACGAGACGCCATACAACTCCCGATCCCTCACCACCTCCACCTTCTCCCCGACGGCGTAGACCCTGGCCGCGCGCTTCGGCTGCACGGCAACCGCGGCCTGCGACGGGGCCCACTGGCCGTCAACGTAGTCGCGGCGGGGGCGGACGTGGTGGGGCTCCTGGAAGGCGACCACCTCGCGGGTGATGGGGAAGGCGACGGCGAGAGGGCCAGTGGCGAGGACGATGCCGGAACGCCAGCCGTCCTCGTGAAACGCCTCGACGATTTCGTGGAGGCGGAAAGGCTCCGCCTCGGGGGAGGAGAGCGGGGGGCGGGGGCGGATGTGGGAGAGCTCGACGAGGGTGGTGGCGGCGTCGGGGTGGTCTGGGGGGAGGTGGGTGTAGGCCACGGTGCAGCGGGGCCGGGAGCCGCGGCGCTGCGCCGGGACGAAGGCTTCGACGGTGGCCTCGAACCAGGAGCCGTGGAAGCCGTCGTCGTCGACGCGGACCTCGACCTCCGTGCCAGGGGGCAGGGGCGGCAGCTGAGCGAGGGGCTGCGGAGAGGAAGGCCCCGGGGACTGCGGCGGCCGCCGGGAGGAGTCCTTCGGCGAGCTGCTCCAGCCTCGGCTGCGGCTTCGGCGGCGGCCGGTTTGCTTCGGCGAGGGGCTGGGCATTTTTGGCTGAACAGGGGTTTTGCGTGCCGGGGTTTGGGGCGGTCACAGGGGTCCTCGGAACTGGATGCTCGGTCTCTTGACCCTTGTACTTCTCCTTGCCTTCGTTTCGAGTCTTCCACGGAGCTGGAGAAATAATGTCAACCGTGCTCCGTCCTCCGTGCGAGAATTACGTCGCAAAATGCAAAAATCCCTGAGGATCTGAACGCATTTTTTTGCATTTTTCAGGTGACAAAAATGTAAAAAAACCGAGCTGAGCTGTCACGAGCTACAGACCAATACGTACAAAATACGATACCAACGACCGTTTGTGATATTTCGTCAAGGTCACGGACTATAACTTTCAATTTTCAAAATACAATGACTAAATTGAGAACGAAACAAAGCTCAATGACCGTGAGTGCATTTTAAGGACCGGGTGTGTTCGGTTAGTTTTGATTTTCCGCTTTTGCTGTTTAAAAAAAAAGCTAACCAAAAAATTATGTTTGAAAGTAGAAGCAACCAAAACAAGTTGCTCTCTCTAGGGTAAAATGCAAAGTACCTTTAGAGGTGCTTTTTGCTGCTTTCGCTTCACGACCTTGATGAAAATAACCCACCATGTCATTGAATGAGTGACAGTACCTATTCGAACCCCTCCGCCAGGACCACCCCGTCCTGGCTTAGTTTTGCCTCCACCTCCCGCCCGTGCCCCGAGCTGGCTGCGCCGCCGAAGGCGCTCCCCTCTGGCGGCCTACTCCAGCGGCGTGCACGGTGACACCACAGCCTGCAAAGCATCAACCAATAAGCGAAGGAATCAAGGCAAGCACAAACCTGTAAAGAGAAGAGGGAGAAGAATGTCAGTTTACCTTGGGGGGTTGAGCTTGAGCGAGTAGCCCGTGAAGATCCCCTGCTTGGGCGGGACCGCGGACCCTCGTGGCGTTGGTGAAGGGAATCACCGGCGAGAACGTTCCATTCACAGAGCTGCCCCCGGGGGCTCCATCCCTTCACGCCGGCGTCACGGGCCTCCATGACATTATCGACAGCTACACACCCTGCAACGAGTGGGGGCTGATGTCCGATCCCCCGGTTTCAGCCCCGCAGCCTCCACCACCCGCAGCCCGTGGGAAGCAAGTGGCCAAGGAGAGCGAGGGGGGATCGGATTCTAGTTGGCCCGGTGACGAGTCCTCTGGCGACAAGGCTGGCGGCGTTGAAGGAGCCCAGACGGTCCTCCCGGAGGCGGAGGTGGAGGACGAGGACGATGTGCCGCTGGTGCGGCGGCCAAGAGTGCCGGCGGCAGGAGCACTCGGCGGGGGTTCATCTCCCGCGGGTCTCGCCACCGCAGCGGCCCCGGCTGCGTCGGCAGCGTCGACGGCAGCGGCTCCCTCTGCAACGGCCAGAGGCGCCTCGGCGGCTTCCACGGCAACGCCACGAGGGTCCGCGGTCCCGCCCAAGCAGGGGATCTTCACGGGCTACTCGCTCAAGCTCAACCCCCCGAGGTAAACTGACATTCTTCTCCCCCTTCTCTTTACAGGTTTGTGCTTGCCTTGATTCCTTCGCTTATTGGTTGATGCCTTGCAGGGACGGCGCCCCGGCAGGAGCGGGCAAGAGGGGAAGAACCGACACCGCACCCGCTGTGCCAAGCAAGAAGCCACGAACCCGGGCCAGCGTTAGTGCCTGCCAAATCGGCACGAGGACCAGCGGCGCCGCCACTATGCCAGCCGTCGACCCGGTCCCCGAGGAGGAGCCCGCAGCAGGTACAGACCCCTCCCTTGTACATGCCCCTTCTGCACGCTAACTCTTAACCGTGCGATTACCTTGGCTTGTAGGCGAAACCCAGCCTGCAAGGGGCAGCCCGGCAGTAGAAGCCAGGGCAGAGGGGAACAAATCTCCTCCCCGCAAGTGGGGTGACCCCGCAAGGTACTCATCCAGAACTCCCTTGCGCTCGTCGCCGGGTGCCTCAGCTTGGCTTGAAGTAACCTATTTTGCCCTTGTCGCAGGTCCCAACGCGCCCACCACGGGGGCGGATGATACGGTAATCAACCTCACCTCTGACGTCGAGGACGCTGAGTTGAGGGACGAGCCGAAGGTGGCTCCCGCGCCAAGCCCCATCCTCAGCACCCCGCGACCTTCCCGATGCGTGTCACCACCACGGGGACGCGCAACAGCGTAGGGACACAGACACTGCCGCCATTTTCCATCGTGGCTCTGCACGGGCAGGTAAGTTCCGCTACTCAAAAATCGGCCACGGTGGAGCCGGAAAGCGCTCGTTGCATCGGTTGCCCGCAGCCATGGAGTTTAGCGTAGTGACGCACTAGGTTGGTGGGAGGGAGGACAGCGGCAACGGAGTGGTGGGGAAGATGAAGAGAAAGCAAAAGGAAAAAAAAAGCAAGCAGAACCAAACTAGCATCTGCTTTTCTACGCAAACAGGAGCAAAGCAGAACCAAACGGACCCCAAGCGTGCAGAGGAGTGTTTGCTTTGTCGCGTGCGGTGCCATCTTGATGTATTACTTTAGACTAAAACAATGACTATTATATACTCATTCAGCTTAGCACCTACGGGCTATGAGCGCCATTATTCATGGATAAAATTGCTGCATTTATCCTCAGGTCAGTCGTGCTTTGTTTTTTTTTTGTCATAGGTCTGTTTCGACACATTAGTTTGAACTAAAACCACGATAGAAATTGTGAGTAGGGGGACATAGCATATGTGTGGATTGAATGTTAATGCATAGTTAAATTTCGTAGCAGTTTACGTAAAAAAAATTGTACGGTAGGACTTCACATTCCCAGGCCTTCTCCACCCGAATTTGAAGCCATGCAGGCCCATTTGCTCCGCAAGTACTGCTAGGCTATGAGTAAAGGAGGGCCTAAGTCGTAGATTGCCCACTTGCTTCGCAAGTACTGCTGGGCTATGAGTAAAGGAGGGCCTAAGTTGTAGATTGTCCAAAGAAAATTGTGCTCCAGTCCACCCACGCACATCAAGATGGCAATGGATACTGAAAAAGTGGATATCCAGCCCTTTTGCTTCGCAAGTACTATTGTACGGTACGTGGAGCGCGATCTCACTCCGTCGATATCCATAGATGAAAACCAGCCAGCTCGTTGGGCGGGTACGGATAGCATATTTGACCCATGGATATCCATGGATACCCGGTATTTAAGAAAATCGAGAAATTATTGACATGTGGTTCCATTATTCACTCATATAAATAATTCCCCACAACCGGCCCCAACCCTAACTCCCTCCCTCTGTCCCTCAGGCGGCCGCCACCCCTCCTCCCCTACTCACCACGAGCGGACAAGCCACCACTTGTATATGATGTTTTATAACGTTGTATATGTATTGTTGATGATGTATATTGATGTGAATATGCTGTTGTACGTATAGGTATAGGTGTATATGCTATTGTTATTAAGGCATTTTATTTATGTTGCTCCATGGGGATCCATGGATACCCGGATACATGGTGGATATGGTTTTAGCTCCACATATAGTTTTGTGGGTGGGTAATGGATTTGGAGATGGAGATGGATGTAAATATGGATATGGATGTGGTCCGCCCGTCAAGACCCCTTAGACCCGCCCCATTAATTGCCATCCTGACACGCACATTCAATGGGCTAATCTTGCCCGAATGAGACCGGCGGTCTGCACTGCACCGGCCCGGTCGGTCGAGTCCGCCGGTGGAGAATAGAGAAAGAGCGTGCCTGATGAATTGTAGCTTCCGAGAAGTTACATGATGGGGTACTCTGCGTTAAGAGATGTGGGCAGGTGAATGCGTGCGGACGTACATATATGGGCATACGGCGCTTGGATGTGCTGCATCGGTGAGTCAGCGCGACAATGCGTGCAGGCCTGCGCCGTCATCTGGATGAGATTCATCAACGAAACGGCGGTTTCACAGCTTGTCTGGCACGAGGTGTCATTGTTTGAGGTGGACAGTGCGACAATGTGTCCAACAATTTTAGGTGTCATTGTTTGAGGTGGACAGCTCATGCGGCTTCTCAAAACCTATAAGATTATCAAGCTTGTGCAATGATAGGCGTTGTTCCGTAATTTTATCACTACCCGAAGAAATATCAAGACGTTAAAAATTAAAAATAGATTTAACAGTGTTGATTTGGGTACCATGATGAAGCTTTCTTTTATCAAGGATCTGTTGTTTTTGTTCTTCTCAGTTGTATCGATCCAGTATAGTTTTTTTTTTATGAAATATAAAACCAGATCGTTTGTTCTCAAAAGAAAAAGTTAAACCGCAAAGACCCGGCAGAAGGTAACCCTTGCGGTCAAAAAAAAAAGTCAGAAGGTAACCCGGCCAAACAGCAGTAGCTGCAGGATAACTTGATGCGTTCTCCGAGCCGAAAGAGTCATGGCTTTCTTCTCTCACACCGCCTCGTCGTCGTCACTTTCCTCCACGTCGACGTCGATCTCAATGTAGCCGTAGGCGTGGTACCTCCTGACGAGCTCTTCCTCGTAGTCCTCGAGCGCCTGCAGATGCACCATCATCATGGTCTTGGCGGCGCGCATCTCCTCACGGTCCTCCGGCGTCGCGTGCTTGAGGCCGTCGTAGAACTCGTGGTTGACGCGGTGCACGGGGCCACGGGGCGGGGCGCATTGGACTTGGCGAGCAACAGGTCTATAGTGTCCTGGCTCAGCCGCTCTTTCCTCGTCGCGCGCTTCTTCTGCTTCCCCGCCTCGGCGAAGTGGCGGGCCGCGTCTTCCCGAACCGCCGGGAACCGGCTCTTCGCCGCCGCCTCCCACGACTTCTCGCACGCAGACACCGTAGCTGCAGGGTTCCAGTCGCTCACGGGCGCTTTGGCGGATTCCCCCATTGCAATTTCTTTTTATTTCTTTAGACTCTCACGTTGCAACTTTTGGTTCAAAATCCTTGAACTGCGTGTCTGTATACGCGACCCCACGTACTGCCTACATGCCTAAACCTACTCGTGCACACGCGTCCAAGAAAACCAAGTCCAAATTAACTGACTCCAAGAGCGTCTACGAAAATAACATGGACTAGTATCTTATACGGACTCAAACTCAGGTAACCATTTTCTTCGTACGCACTGGGCCATGAATAAAGAAGGGCCCAATTTGTAAACTTGGCCCAAATAAAATCGGGCGCCACCCACGCACGCACAGTCGACGTCTTGCTTAGTTCCTTCCCCTCCAAAAAGAAAAAAACAAATCGACGTCTTCATCACAAGAAAAAACATGCCAAGCCCGTTAATTAACTGAAAGAGATAAAATGTCAATAGACCCGCGATCGCAACAGGCTCAAACTCGAAGAGCTTAATTAAGTAGAGTAAAAAAAAGGAAGAAGCTGAGTAGAACCACCTAAGCACGTTCTAAAAAACCACCTAAACACCTCTTAAACGTGCCGCTGGCCTATACCTGGCATTTTTCGGGCCAGGCCGGGTTTCGTACCGGGCTTGAAGCCTGACCGTCAAGACTGCAGCCCGAGTCTGGCCCAAGTCCCATTATTTTCTCAAAAGTCAGACCTGAGCCCGGCCCGACAAAAGCCCCGGAAGCCCGAAGCCCGGCAATGACAATATACTGGTTTGCAAATCTTAATAACACAGCTAACAGTTCAACAATTAACACAACTACAGAATTACATGCATAATAAGCCTCCTCCATGCGCTGTCCAACACACATGCATGATAAAAGGTTCAGTTTCAACATCTACTGTCCAAGTGTCCAACACCAACACCAAACCACACATTGACAGACACAGGCATAAAAGTTCAGTTTCATCTCCTGTCCAGCACTCCAGCACCAACGCCATAAATTAACTACTACAAGTTATATCTTCTTCAACAACAGGTCACAAATCACAAAATAAAGTTCCATCTTCCGAAACACAGGTTCACAAATCACAAACAGCATGTAAAAAGAACCATTTTGTTGCATCAACAATAGCAGCCAGCACCATCTTCTTCAACAACAGGTCAGCAGCAATCATCTTTAGATTCTGATGAGAGATCGTTGTCATTAGGATTGGCATTTGAAGATTGCTCTTGCTTTTCCCTTTCCTCTTCCCCACCTACAATTAAAAGAGTAAGAATTAAATTCACCCTCATGTGAGCAATAAAGTAAACATGCAGATTATGCGAGTAGAAACATTGAAAGAGTAACAATTAAATTACAACAACAATACTAGTTACGTGCCCATTTAATTCGGTACCGATCCTGTAGACACATTATAGCTTCAACCGTCTTGGGCTTGAGTGATGCTCGGTTAACGGTAATGACTTTACGACTCATACTAAAAGCTAATTTTGAAGCTACACTTGACACATGAACAACTAGAACATCACGAGCCATGGCTGCTAGCTCAGGATATCGCATGGATGACTTGCTCCAATACTCCAAAACATCCAACTTCTCATTCAAGCCTCTAGCCGGTTCATCCAAGTACATATCTAACTGTGACCTCTCTTCATGCGTTCGGCTAGTGCTCATAAACTGTTCATAGTCATTAAAAAACACAGAATTACCAACATCACTGTCACAAGCAGGATCACTAGATGAAGACATGTTGGCAGAAAACCCTCTATATTCATCAAAAAGATTGACCAAAGTAGCTCTAACTTCAGCTAGTCGGCGTTGGGCTTCATCCCTTTGATAGAGTTTGTTGTAGCAATAGCTTATAAAGCCCAATTTATAGCGGGGATCAAGAACAGCAGCACAAGATAAGAACACACTATAATCAGCCCAATACTTATTAAACTTTGTTTTCATATCAGTCAACATTGGAGCCATGAACTGTTGCCTAGCAGTGCCTCCAATAAACGAGTGTGCACCATGAAAACACACTTAAAGTATAGATTGGAAGTATGATATTTTGTGCCAGAAAATACCAATGTCACATCATAGAAATTCTCCAAAAAACTATGCATTGTGGCAAGCTTATCCCACTCATCAGCAGTTGGTAAGAAATGTGACTTGAAAATGCTATCCCTTTCGGCAAACCATACAAAAACATATCTGAAGTATAAAGCTGTTCCAAGCATAGTGTAGGTTGAATTCCAACGGACAGGCATATCAACTTTCAATTTTCTTGTGGCATTCAATCTAAAAATTGATGTGGCAGCTTCATAGAAAGTGTGCATCCTATTACCATAAGCTTTAATGTATTGTATGACATCTCTAAGTTTCCCCGCACAATTATCAATCAATTTTAAACCAGTTTGAACAACTAGATTCAATATATGTGCACAACACCGAACTTGAAAGAACATGCCAAAGAGAGGTAAAGCACCTTTGGGCAGCAAATGACTTCTCAATGATTCAATCATCTTGTCATTATATGAAGCATTATCAAGAGTCATACACATCATTTTTTTGTCCAATTTCCACTCATGAAAGCACAACTAAACCTCATCAGCAATAGTTGCCCCATCATATGGTGGATTCAGTTTTTTGAACCATATTATCCTCTTATTCAGCTTCCATGAATCATCAATATAATGACAAGTGGTGCAAATGTAGCTAAGCTTTGTGACATCAGATTTCCAACTTGTCAGTGGTGAAACTAACCCTGCTAGGACAAGTTTGAATAATCTCCATCAAGTCCTTTCTATCTCTTTCAAACATTGACATGATATCCCTTTTTATGGTGTAACGACTAGCGTTCTTGAACTGAGGACAAGCTTTACTCATCATAGCTCTATAGCCAGGTTCTTCTACTACGGAAAAAGGATGAGAGCCACCAAGAAGAAACAAAGCTATCGCTGTTCTCACTGCTTCAGGATCATACTTGCCATGTTTTAAACTATAAGACCCATCATCATTCCTTTCAGATTTCAAGAAATAAGTGTTGACTTCACTGTTCTCGTGAGGGTGAATATTCTTAGTATGCCTTAGCAGATGAGAAGTACCATTTTTAGAACTACCTTTTAGTATCTTATGACATGTATTACACTCAGCTATCACCTCAGGATCGCCGTCTTTTGATATCTTAGTGAAATCATCAAAACACTTTGACTGTGACTTCAATGATTTAGGAGCAGATGGATTAACCTTTGATTCTGAAGCTGTGCCACCTTGGGCATCTCCAACAGGGGCTGCAGCAGCTGCAGGTTGACGCTGTGTGCTCGGTCCAGCAGCTTCATCGACACGCCCCTTTCCTTTAGATCTTGGACGCTTCTGTCTAGGTTCGCTCGTCGCAGCAGAAGCAGCAGCAGCACGACGATGATTGGAAGCAGGAGGCAGTCCAGTAGGCGGGGCAGTCAGGGCAGGAGGAACAACAATAGCTCTTGATGATTCTTCATGGCCACTGCTGCCACCGTGGTCCTCATCACCGTCAATTTCCATACGTGGCCTCCATGGACTTGCCATGCCTAGAAATAGGATAACAGATGAGTAGATGACCACATGAACAGAGGACTGAGGAGGGGCATGGAGGAGGAGCACGTACCTGAGGCGGTGATGTCGAGCACGAGCGGGAGACAAGAGGGAAGCCGTCGCCATCGAGCTCAGCCAGGAGGGACGGGTCGCTGGCGCCGTTGACCGGTCGGAGGAGAGGAACGGAGACCTCCTCGCTGGCGCCGTCGACCGGTCGGAGGAGACGAACGGACGACCGACGGGGACGCCTCCTCGTTGGTGCCGTCGACCGGTCGGAGGAGAGGAACGGACGCCAACAGAGTCGCCTTGGGTCGCGCCGCCGCCGTCGCTAGCGGTCTCGCCTGCTCAGTATCGGGGTGCTGCGGGACTGCGGGTGGGCGTGGCGGCGTGCGCGTGTGTGGGTTTCTCGGGTTAGGTCTCTTGCTGGGCTGTATCTAAATATTGCAGCCCGACCCCGACCCGAGAGCAAAGTCCGGCCCGGCGGGTCGGGCCGGGCTGCCCATGCTCAGGTATACGCTGGCTGGCCACGTGCAGGGACGCAATCAGGTTATTAATTAACCGGCTTGGCTCGCTGCTGGAGTTTGTCGTGTACCGGCGGTAGCCTGGAAGCACGCTTGCACGAACGGTAGGGTATCCCTTGTAGGCGCAACGGCAGGCAGCGAGACGTGCACGTACGCGCACAAGCAACAGATTTTAAACAGATCGACTGGCCCGTGGTGATTGACTGTTCGATGAGCTAATCTTGCCCAGATCGGACCGGTCGGTCGGTCGGCAGCGGCCCGATCGACTCCGCCGGTGGATCGAGAAGACGAAAGAGCGCGATGAATTGAAGCTTCCTGGAAGTTACGTACGTCATGCCACGCCTTCGACGTGTGTAGGTGTATGTATGCGGCGCACCGGCCTGTACGGCGCTTGGATGTATATATACGTGTCTCGGTGCTAGCGTGCGTGCTTGCTGAGGATCCGGGCGAGATATCGCTTGTCGGCTGCTAGCCGATCTGTGGACCGCGGAGGAAAATTGGTCTTCTCAAATACTCGCTTAATGTGTGTTAATTTGTTATTGTGTGTGTCAGGAGAGAGATTTTGATTGACGGTGTGGCTATTTCTCAAGATTTTTAAGCAAAATGTAAAACCTAAGTTGATGAATCGGATCGGTTAGATTAAGATATACTCTCTCCGATACATAAAAAGTGTCATCCATTTTGTAGTAAGTTAGTACAAATTTTGTATTAAGTGGACGACATTTTTCATAAATTGGAGGGAGTAAGGATCATCCTGCTCTCTTCTCTCCTCACACGATATTGTTGAATTATAATCCGACGGTCGAGTAAGTCAATTGATTTCTAACTAAAATCAGTCAATTCTTCAATAGCAAACCGTTTGATTTATGTACGTGCCTACGTGCCTACGTGCTAATTTTTTTTTGCACGCATGGATAATCAACCGAAAGTTCATCAAAGACATACTCCTTCCGATAGGGTGCATATTGTTTTTTCTTTACCGAATTTTTGATCAAAATTTAGTCTATTAATATATTTTTTGTGAAATAAAATTGATATCATTGGATTCAATATATTTTTTGTGAAATAAAATTGATATCATTGGATTCGTATTTAAAAGTACTTGTTTATGATTTAATTGATATCGCATAAGTCACACGTTGATGTAGTAATCTTTGATCAAACTCTCTGTCAAAAAAACAACATTGACATTAATTCGAGTAACAGAGGAAGGATATGCATTAGCCCAATGCATCGCTGGAATCCTGGAAATACTAGAGGGTCGGATGATGTATTACCAATGCATCCATGCATGCGCTGACTGAGTAAGGGCCCCTTGTCGCGCTCGGGAGCACCTTGCGGACTGGCTTGCCGACTGCGTGCATGCACTCTTGCAGACACGCACGTAATTAAAGTGGGAAAGACCAAAAAGCAGGAATTAAACAACAAAGCGCTTTCGTCGCCACGCAGTACGCACGCACGCTCATACAGTACGTACATGGGAAATCATGTTATCAATCATGTATGTATACACATTGCATGTGCGCGCGTACGAACGTAGTCAATCGATTCTGGCCGCTCCTACGTATACCAGTACGTGTGTGTGGATGGCGCCGCTTTGGTTTTTGGCCTTGAAACTTTTTTTGGTTGCGGGGAAGAAAGTTGAACGATCTGGTCAGTGCTGCTACTAGTTATAAATGTAGAGTGTTTTGGGTTTGCGTATTTCTTGAACTTCATTACTTCTACGTATATTCGTTATCCAAGTCGTCGCACAAGCTAAATTTGATCCATAATTACTACTCCCTCCGTCCAACAAAAAATGTCTCAAGTTTGTTAAAATTTGAATGTATCTAGACACGACTTAGTGTATAAATGCATTCAAATTTAATCAAAGTTGAGAAATCCTTTGTTGGACGGAGGGAGTAATTTGTAAATAGCAAAGCCAAAAGAAGAGACCCTTACCTATTAAAAAAGAGCTCTTTTACGGTACCCCGGAATAAATATGGACCATCCATTTGTCTTCATCTAATGGCCAATCTTGCTTGGTACTCCAAGACAAGTCTTAAGGAGTACCACTTCTAAATATCAGAGAGTACCTCAATGTTAGGAGCAAAATCGTATTAACGCGTACTTAGTAATGTAAAAACAACTTATTAATTGTGATTAGGCAAAATAAAAATTTGCTTTGTTACCACAAACCGTTTTGTTCCTCCGTACGTATGAACCCTATTTTCCAAACTCAAGACCGGCGGCGGCCGGGACGAAGCTCCGCCAGTCCGCGCGCGGCCGAACGTTCAGGCTTCACGCCTTGCACGCTCCTCACCTAGCAATTGTCGCTGCCAGAGATGGGCGTGTTTCTTCAGTTTTCACCCGTGTGTACTTGTGCTTGGAAGAAACGGCCGGGGACACATCTGCTGGAGGGATTCCTCACGCACTCACGTTGTCCGACCACAAAACCAAATAAGTTCATGTTCTTGGTTCTGCCCGAGATGCATATATTGAATTCAGATGCATTGAATTCTTTTCCTAACCGAAGTAAATTGCCGAATGAATGAATAATTGGATTGGAAGATATTTGTATACTAATCCACGGAGACTGGAGCAAACACATCTTTCGCCCGAAATTTAGGAACCTCAACCTCGTGGTGTCCATCTGATTCGCCTGCATGTTGATCAACCGGGGCGGCAGCGCAAGATGGAGTGGCCGGCCGGGACGCATGGGCAGTAGCGAATGCCGAACTGGCGATGAAAAGAAAGATGGCAGTTTGGTTGATGAGGACGGCAGCGCAAGATCGATCGAATGAGAAGGGTCAACGTATTAACGAGCCAAAAAGTCTAATTCGCCCCTTATATATGGACGGCTGGATCTTCCCAGTACTCCTGATGTCCTCTATGGAGTATTAGGGTACTGTAAAAAATCTCTTAAAAAAAGGTACATCATTTCTGCAAAGGCACGGTCTCGGTAGATCTTTAGTTTCGGCCACGTTTCACTACTGGAAAATGTCAAGTCCTTGACGGGCTTGACGGGCCCGCAATTTTTTTTACCGACCACAGGTGCCTGGCGGGGGGATGCCTAACGGTTCACCGTCAAGGTTTATTAACCTGGCGGGGGAACTTATTATCCTGACAGTCTGTAACCGTCAAGTTTTTGCTATTTTTTGGTAGTATTTGGTTCTTTTGTTGGTTGGTCGTAGAGCTTGTCGGGTGGTCCACGGGTTTGGCATCAACTATGGCCTTTGTGCAGGTGCACGTCGTGTGGTTGTGTTCAAGTGTTGGTTCGGGTTTTCGGCACCGTGATTGTGTGGGGTGAGGCTAGTGGCTGGCATGCCGACAGGTTAGGTCTTTGGGATGTAAACCTTGGGGTGAAAACTTGCAGGATTAATATTGGTTTTTGCCAATGACGATGGAGCTGTTGGACGCTTTCCTTCTTGAAGGCATCGTCGAGGAAGTTTTACATTTCTACACTTTGATGCATTGGTCCTTGAGGGCTTCGATCGGGTGAAAACCTAAGAACTGGCTATAGTGGTGTCCAATCGTGGTGGCACCCGATGGCGTGCTTGTTCAAAGGTGAAACGTTTGGTCTTGAAGTCACAGCCTCAGAGAGGAGACATTGTTCAGAGGACGAAAAGATGTACATGAGATGATTTTTGACACGTTAATTACATGATATCTTTGAGCGAGTGAGCTGTGTCACCACTCACCACCATCACTATCATCAACTCGATCTCATTTGCTCACCGGCATTAGAGACATCATCCATAAGGTCACCGAACGATGTGGCAGCCAACTCTCATGGAAGGTTAAGTTGTCTTCCCACGGTAAGGCAACGTGAATCACACAAAAGATGTTAATCTTTATGCTATCCAAACAACAATTTAAAAAACATTCACTTGGCAAGCATGAAGTAGTATAGGAAGTGTTACTGTCGGAAATGCATTTTCGGATCTTCAAATTATCTTCTTTTTTCACATGTAGATATACATGTTCACACAAACCTGTAAGATTTCATGGAAAATGTTGTTGTTTGTGGGCTACACAAAAAATATTAATCTACAAAGGGTGCACTATTTGCTACTCCCTTCGTTTCCAAATATAATAAGTTTTATCTTTGTCTAAGTCAATCTTCTTCAAGTTTGACTAAATTTATAGAAAATTCTACTAAAATCCACAATATCAAATGAGTATACTATGAAAACATATATAATAGCAGATTTAATAAAAACTAATTTGGAATCCTAGACGTGGATATACTTTGCTATAAACTTGGTCAGAGTTAAAAGGAAAAACCTTCTAAGGATTCTTATGTTTAGGAATGGAGGTAGTATTATACATAGGTGCGACCCTTTTCCTCCCTTGTAGTTCACGAACAAGAATAATGTTCATGGAAAAAAAATGGAAGTTTACAGATATTCAAGAGACCTTGATAAGAAGTATCGTGCGGATTTGTTCAAAATATTGGGTGGTAGGATTTCATAGAAAGTATGTATGGAGGATCCAAGCCTCATGAATTATGTTCTTTGATCAACGTCAAATGGTACCCTAAATTTCTATAGGTCTTTTACGGTAGGCACCGGGAATATGAGCAGTCGGTCTGATTATATCGTGGGATGATATCCCTATCGAGGAGGAGCTTTTCGTCCAGGTTCCTGCGATCAAAAAGCAAAACGGTCAAATTTGCGGATGCATGCCAGCCTCTTTGCCGAGTTGTTTCTTGAGCGAAATTTGCCGAGTTAACCAAGTCGATCGAGTTGTGTGGTTCACGCGGCCCCCGTGGAAGCGCACACGCTCTTGCGCGACATCACCCGCGCCCGCCGCGTTTATTGATCTGCCTTTCAAACTCCGGGGAGGAGCGTCGTCCCGGGCCGGCCGCACCGCACGCACGCACACTTCCTTCCTTCCTCCTAGCCTCATCGGTCGGTGCTCGTCCACCGCAGCACACCTACACGATGGTTGGTTCCCCTAAAAAAGAACTTACACGATGGTTGATTCACATTTTATTTTATAACTTGCTGAAGTTGGAACAGTTTGCCGCGAAATTACACGGTGTGGTCTTAGGTGAAATAAGAACACCTGGCCGGTCGGTCCCGTTACGCAAATCGCCCACGTAGCAAGATGACGCCGAGCTCGGTGCATTCCACCGCCTCACCGCTTGTTAACAATCGCATTTTGAATTGAATCACCTATAGGCTATAGCACAGCAGCAGGTCAGCGTCTGCTCCTCCACGGAACATTTCTTCCCTCCCCTCTTCGCTTCTTCTGCTACAGACAGGCTGCAGCTTTCTAACAAGCGGGCCAGCCATATGCTAAAAAAAAAGGAAAAGGAAAACGGGCCAGCCATCGGCTTTCTGCTCCTGTTCCATCCCCAGCTTTTCCGCATGCCCCGTCGCTCTCCGTCGGACGTTGAAGTTGAGCCATCCGCGCGCGAGATCAGCGGCTGCGGCACCAGGTGCACATGAGCGTCCACGTCGCCATTACATTACACAAATCTCGGTTTCTCTCTGGGCGGCTGCTCTCGGGTCGCTCTCCGCTCTGGTTTCCCCATTTGCCATTACGTACGAGTTTCCGATATCAGGGGGTGCCCTGATGGCTGATGCTACGAGTGATGATTAGGTGTGATTAATCACAGGACTGAGGATTGTTTTTAAGGACCTGAATGAATGATGACGACGACGATCTGCTACGATGATGACGGGGTGCATTATTGGGTGCGGGACTACCCCGGTGTACGCGCAAATTTTTGACAAATGGGTGGGATTGGGTGCGCGGTTGTCCCGTCGATTCTCGATTGGTCTGGCATCGATCAGCAAATATTCTAGTACTATACCCAAAATATATGAAATGCCTTCAAAAAATATATATGAAATCATGGATTTAAAAATCAAATAAAACATCGTGAGGCATATGTGGTCAGCTGCTCCTAAAAAAGGAACAAAAAATATATTTGACTTCCAATCAATTTTTATTTGGCCCGGTTAAATACTTAAGCATCCTTTTCCTGTTCTGATTTTCCCCCCAAAAAAGACAAGGATCTTCATTAAACAAGTCAAGTATCACAGGAAATTTCTAAATAAAAATAATAATCCAATCAGGTTCTTGGAGGGCTCTCCGCCTTCGTCCGCTAGCATGAATCGATAACGAGTCGTCACTCCCGCTCCGGTGCTCCGGGAATCTTGAAGCCATGATGTTGTTGCATGTGTTGGAGAAGTCATCAAGACTAAGGTACAAAGGGGCCAGCGTCTCGGAGAAAAAGTCACTGCTAGGGGAAGCTTGAAGCCCTTGATCCATGTCGAACAAACCGCATCGGGATTTTGCGTCGACACGAGATCGAAGTTCGAGAACAAAAACCCATAACGGTGTCACCGACAAAACAGAGGGAAACCCAACCTTTATTACTAGCAACTCGAAGCATCCACGACACGAGGAAGAGGATGACCAGATGGTCAAACCAGAAACTTTTGCATGCCAGAAAACCTCTAACGAACGACCGCGCAGACCGGCCCTTCACTTCCGGCCATCGTAGCATACTCCTAGACAACCTGCTAGAACTAGACCAAAACTGACCACACCACTCCTCGTGAGCCCGAACTGGGCGGGGGAGGGGGGGGGGACGTATTCAAAAGTATCGATGCCCTCACCGTCTTGCGGTCGACAGCCAAAACCAAGCCATAAATGGAAATAAGGACCAGTCCGACAGGGAGATACAAATCTCGCCTCCCAAACACAGCTCTGGATGCCAAAACAACTAGCCGTCAAAGACGAGGGAGGTCGTTGGCATATTGGAGGCTAACATAAGAGAGTCCGAGTGGTGGCAATATCCAGCGTAAGGGAGACCATTCAGTGGTTGGAGGCTCGCATAAGAGAGTGGTGGGCTGGTGGCAATGTCGAAGGCGACAAAGACCATTGTGATTCACTGCTTGGAGGCACATAAGTGGCGATGGCTTGCGAATGAATGATGCAATTAATTCAATAGATTTATCATAAAATTGTAATATTTTTGGAGAGGTTTATGATGAAACTGTTGTGAGTGACCAATACTCGTCTACTTTTATCCCCATTTGCGGCATCAGATATTTCATTGCAGGCCTGTACAAATATAAATGTGTGGTGTTCCTCTATGTGTGACAATAGTTTAGCCTAGAACAAATGTCCCCCACATACAATAAAATGTTTATCCAAACTGATAGAATGATATGATGTATTTTTTTAAAACGGAATATATTACTTAGCATATCTTTTTGGTCTCACATTTCCAAGCATGAAGTTTTTATATGAGAAAAATCTACGCCTTAAACGGCCGCGCGTTAGTCTTAACGTGCGATCGTTGGGCCGTCGTGCGGTGCGGGGGGACGAAAGAACGCACGTAAAGACAAGAGGCGGAACGGCGTTTAGCAAGTTTAGCGCGTGGCAAATCCATCCCCTGCACCGGACCTTCTACCCTCTAGGCTACCACAGAACTTGTTCCGTCTGTCATCAAACCATAAATAAACAAGAAATCAATCGATTAATTAATTTTCTTTTCTTATTGCTCAATTACTTGCACGGTCTAATTAGTCTACAAGCCTCCAACTCGGCATTGACGGGATGCCAAAGACACTGAGCAGCGGGGCCCGCCTACCAGCAACTACCCGACAAAAACCATATCACATCGAACAGGGGGGCCAAAGCTCCACAGAGCACTCTGTTTCGCCTTGGCGACAAGACGCGGCGGCCATTGGGCCGGCCAATCAGCAGCTCCCGAGATCCACGACGAGCTCCAGCAGCAGCGCCTCGAACACGGCGGCCTCGACGTCGGCGCCGACGTCCCGCCGCTCCGGCTGCACGTCCGCCGCGTCCAGCCTCGATCTCGGTACCTCCGAGGACACCAGCTCCGACACCCTGGCCAGCTCCGCCCTGTGCGTCTCCCAGTAGCCCGCGCTGTTTCCGTTCGTGCCGGCCTCGGTCTCTCTTTCTTCGTCTTCGTCTCCGTGGAAGTTCTTGGGGCTCGCTGCGCTGTGGCAGTAGTAGTAGTCGTCGAGGTCGGCGGCGGCGTCCTTCATGAGATCCTCGGACTTGGCGAGCAGCTGGGTGAGCAGCGCCGGCGTGTACGCCGCCTCCAGGAGGAGCTCCCGGACGATGGCCATGGCGTCCTTGGGCGACGACCCTTGCACATTGTTGGAGCACTTGCTGCTGACATGAACAGGGGAGCTCGACTCGAACGGGTGCTCCAGGACGGAGACCGGGCTCAGCTGCTTCTCATTCTCGTCCTCGGATTCAGAATCAAAGTCAGAATACTTCTCCCCTTCTTCATTGCCGGTCTTCCTGACGAGCTTGACCGCGTCTAGGTGCTTTGGGGAAGGCGCGACGACGACCTTCTTGAAGGACTCGGAGCTCTGCAGCGCGGCGGGCTTCCGGTTGGGGGATGCTGCCTTGCCGTGGAGGATTTTGGAGAGCAGAAGCCGGAGGAGGCCCCCCGGCTGCTGCTGCTGCTTCTTGGAAGCCGCTGCCGTGGCCTTCTTTTTCTTGCTGGTGAGCCGGCGGAGCACGGAGGCCGCGTCGTTGGCACCGGCGGCTGCGGCGGTGGGCCAGCAGAGAGCTGTGTCGTCGAGGCGGCGGCCGGAGCAGCCCTTCTCCAGGAGGTGGAGGTCGAGGAAGAAGGGCTCCTGCTGCTCCTCCAGCAGCTCCGACAGGCGCCGGCCGGACGCCGAGGGGCGCAGGCACGCCATTGATTAATTTTCTCCGCCTTTTAGAACGAACGAGGGCAAGCGTAGGGAACAGAGAGCCGCAGAGGGGGAGGCTGAGAAAACAGGTGTTTGCACTTTGAACAATGAGCTAGGAGAAGAGAGGGTTGGAGATGGGTGGAAAGTGGGCTGCTTATAAAGAAGAGAGGGTCGGGGGGGGGGGGGGGGGGGGGGGTGAGATGAGACAAAGAATATGTTCTGCAAACCAAAGGAAGACATGGAGGTTGAGGGGATTCTAAAAAGATGGTATCCTTTTCTTCTCTCTTTTTGTGAGACAAAAAGTCTTGTTTGTTCCATATTGTTAACACATGCTAAAAGAATATGTAACATATGACAAGTACCTTAAGAATAATCAAGCTGCTGATGTTGCTGTTTGGATGTTGTTAAGTACGTGTCTACATGCATGGAACCTTCAAAAATACATATGACAAGTAGTACCATGTTGTTTACATGCATGCATTGCTGATCGACCCCAAATGTGTGACGATCTGTCCATGATGTGGAGGAATTGTGTAGGGGAATGTAAAAGGATGGGTCAAATCACCAGGCGAAAAAAGTTTGCAGCGGAGTGAGATATGGCTCATTGGCTTTGAGTTGGTGTCGCATTGATGAATGAAGGAGCTTGGTTGTTTTTGAATTCTCAAACCTCAAAAAGGCCAAGTACACTTCTGTCTCTGCAGCCAGCCAGCGAGCACTGCACTGGTCTGAGGTTTCAGCAGGCACTGGCCTGTGCACAGTTTTTCTCTGGCAGGCAAATTTGACCATAAAACTGTTCATTCTACAACATACTGAAGCGATACCATGAGTATAATCATAGTATGATCATCACAGCATTTTCAGACACATCAAGCTAGTTACTGAATCAAAGCAAGGTTTCTTATACAGAATTCACCTACTGTTTTCTTTCGGAAAAGAAAGCAAAGGTTTCTCAAGTGAAGGAAGAAATGGCCCTCCCTTGGATACCTACACCGCACTGCCACCTCACAGGCACTCCTTTGTCAGCCTCTGCAGCATCACCACTGTTCTTTAATGCCCTGGTCTCCCAAGGAGCCTTCATGTCACCTTCATCCCTGCATTAGTTTTTCCTCCTCCGCTGTTTCTTTGCCACAAGATACACGCACATACACATCTATCATACACCTCGCTGCTAATTAAGGTATCTTTGCATCACAAAAAAAAAAGAACTTTCTGGAGAGGTGACACTTGTTCATGGATCTCTTTGTTCAGCACCACCACCACAAACTACAAACACTTTTGTTTGTACTGAGCGTTGTGTTCTTCCTCCCGAGCAAGGCCTTGACCATGGTCTAATGATTGATTAACACTACAGCTAATCAGGGGATGATTAGCTGTGGGGGTTGTGTTGGGCTGGTTAGTGGCTGACAGAGAGTGGAATCCGGATGATTGTCCTGTTGATTTGTCCCCTGGAGGAAATGATTTGTCGCCTTCGGATTGTCTGCTTCCTCTAGGCTCTAGCCGAGTAGCTGCTGCTGCTGTTGGCTTCTTGTTGCATGCAAGACCAAGCCGATGGATCCACTTGGACCAACAGCAGGCTCGTGCGTGGACAAATGGGTACCATATCGGTGCAGGTTTATGCATGTTTGTGTTGTCCACTTGCTTGTCAGGTGTATGGACATGGATCGAGTCAAATGTGAGCTCATGCGGCATGTTTTTTTTTACAGCTATCACAATGTACTTTTCATTCTCAGACTTAATGTATTTTATATTTTGTTTCAGAGTTAGAGAACTAGAGAAGATATCAGAGAACTCATTTCAGTATGAAAAGGAGAATAGTCATCTTATAGAATGCATGAAGTCGATCTATTTAGGTTGGATGAGATGTAGGAGTACTACAATTACAGAAACAGATACCAGCTTACCTTATTGGGCTTTCCCAAACAATACGTAGTACAGTATATTACAACAAAGTTAGCGGTCGATTATACTGGATTGTATTAGTGAAGAAAGATAAACAAAAATTGATACCTTTCCACAAAGACATGCTCAATACAATCTTGTTTCTACCATAAATTAACCTAACGCGCTCACAATGTCAACTACACTTGACACCTTCGGAACGCTAGTGAAATATATAATTAATGTCTTTTCCCAAGCCACACTTTCCAACAGAAACTGAATCTTACAGAGAACAAATCCAACACCCGTATAACAGACGCACACACGTATTACAAGCACATAAACAAATCCGCAATTGAGCAGGGTTGCAGATGTGCAGAGACTTACGCTTGATCTAAAGGCAATGCGACCTGAGAGGCCTTGAAGTTGTCCACAATGGCCTTCGATTTGGTGTGTAGGGACGCCAGCTGCCCTTGCCTTTGCGCGAAGGCCTGGCTGAACATCCTAATATCCTGCTTCAGCTCATCCATCCTGCACCTCTCAGCCTCCAGATCCTTCAGCAGCTCCTCCTTTTCAGCAACAAGATGATTGGCGTCCTGCTTCGACTTGGAGAGCTCTTGTAGCAATGACGAGTTCTCCTCCTTGAGTAGTTCCCGCTCCTTCTCGAGTGCCGCACACCTGTCCTCAAGCTGCTGCCGATTGAAGGTGCAGTCCTTTTCCAACCTTTGGCATCTCGTGTCAATAGACTCGTCCAGTGGTGCAGCCTGTTGGGAGGCGAGTTTGCAGCAAGATTTTAGCAGTTTGATGAACAATTATCATGAGAAGGCCAAATTTCAACTGGAAACAGATTAAACAGAGAAATTTAGCAGCTCAATGAATAATGAAACCAAATAATGCCATGGAGGGACAGAGGAGGAGTGATGAGAGGCAATGATCAGAGAACACCTACGCCACCACGCCACGCGCTGACATGCCTGAGCCCAGCACGTGGCATGGTGGCGCAGGTGTCCCTCCATCACAGAGGAGTGAATGCATGGAGGTGGAGCCATGGAGGATGGGACCATGGGGGTTGCTGGCGACAGGTGGCACCGTGAAGGATGTGGGATCATGAGGGCCGAGGAGTCATGAGGTTAAGTTTATAGTTAACATGTGGATGACATGATGGGCTTGGTTGGACTGAATGTCTATGGGTTAGGTACAAGCTAAGATAAATGGAAGTTCCAAATCCTTGTTCCGATTCTGTTTCTGCAAGCAAAAATCGAAAGATTCCGCCCAGTTTTCAGCCCTATCTTTCTGGATCTACCTCGGCCTGTCAAGGTATAGCGTGGTGTGGATTGGTGCAGCAGATAAGACTGAGGGCACCATGACTAACCGATCTCAATCTCAACCCTGGGCGTGCTGTTGACCAGAATTTGCGTGCTTAAGTGGAGGGAAGCAGTCATATGAGGTCGTGCCACTGTCGACCAAAGCCCAAATGCTCCAACATCTCGAGCAGAAACGGCCATGAAAAAGCATCGAAGGTGTGCACGGTATCAAGCTTTGGGAGTCCCTGGATTAATGTGCATTGGTTGGGCGTTGTGGACAGGCTCGGTGTAAGCCGCAGCAACAAGCCGACAGTGCCTTAGCGGTCAGCTTCGATATGCTGTGTACCAGGCTAATGGGATGGAAATCGCGAACCTCCAGTGCATCAACTTTCTTCGGGACAAGGGAAAGAAGTGCACGGTTGAGCTTGTGAAACCTGACCGAGTTCTCATTCAGAATGCAAAGCAGCACTGCCATCATGTCACCTTTGATAATCAACCAAAACTTCTTAAAAAAACAGTCCCGTGAAGCCATCGGGACCTGGCGCCTTGTCCGAAGGCAGACCCTTGATCGAATTTCACACCTTCTTCAGAGAAATTCCCTTCCAGCTCCAAGAGGTTGTGTCGCACAATACCAAGGAAGATGAAGTTGATGGTGGACTGTCGATCATCCAACATACTGAAGAGCTGCTTCAAGTGGTCAACGAAGGCTTCCTCAATGCGAGCTCGTTCCACCAGCACTTGGACATCATGATGCGACTGAGCAATATGATTCTTCCACCTTTGATGATTGGCATGGAGATGAAAATAGGATGTGATAGCATCCCCTTCCTTCATCCTACTTCAGCATGATCTTAACAGCCAGATTGTTTTTTTTATATAATTCAATTACTCTTTCATCACGTACAATATTTAGTACCCTGAAACTTTGAAATGGTACTACCAGGTAACTAATGCAGAAAACTTGTGCCTTTGAATTTGATTTGGAAGGATGTGT
This sequence comes from Brachypodium distachyon, assembly GCF_000005505.3. Classification (NCBI taxonomy): domain Eukaryota; kingdom Viridiplantae; phylum Streptophyta; class Magnoliopsida; order Poales; family Poaceae; genus Brachypodium; species Brachypodium distachyon. Next base: position 17,144,502 of record NC_016134.3, on the reverse strand, counting down.
GGGTGCTACTGATGTTGAGTGAGAAACTTTAGTACTGGTACAAGTGTACAATAGTACTTTTTACTGGTACTATTTAACCATCAAAGAGCCAGTTCAGTCAAGTAAACATGTGCTAATAATCTGTAGCAGCTGTTCACAATAAGTTAAGTGGTTGCAGTTTAATCTCTACTATCATTTCCATGTTAACTACTTAGCTGCAATAAAAAAAATACAAATCAAGTGTTTATCTATAAATATGTACCGCCTAAAATACCTGTAGAGAAACATTTTTGGGAGTACTGGGAAAATAAAGGATGGAAGTTGGACTTACTGCTATTGTATCTTCTATCAAGGATGGCGCGCATTTGAAACCAGGTGTCATCTCAAGCATCTCAAGATCAGTAATGCACCCTTTGTTCAGCTGCATCCAGAGGTCCTCGCCAGCAACAGTGCCTAAATTTTCAGGTACTGGGCTGAACTCCACATCCTTTGAATAGTGTGAGCGGTTGGCAACAAATCCATCTGGCATATGCTTAGATTCTGGTGTTTTCAGTGCATCTAGCTGCAAGAAGCCAACCGATAATTCTGTGACTCCTGTTAACATCTGGCTCTCGAGTATTAACAAGCAAAAAAAATTGTGGTTTCTGATGAACCAGAACCAAGATGACAAAATTGGAAAATACTAAGCTTTCGTACTAGCATCAACAGATGAAAAGAGATCCTACACGATTGGACTGACAATTTTTTTACCAAGATACTTGTTTGTCAAAAATACCTGGCTAGAATCAGTAAACTGATCTGCTGATATGCTGGTAATGTTGTGGTGTTCTAACATTTTTTGTTGCTCCGCCAAACGGTGCTCTAGAGTCTCCCTTAACCTCCTTTCCTCTTCAAGTTCATTTGCCAGTCGATCACGCTCGAGTTCAGACTACATGAAATAATCCACATTACTGTTAACGGTCTTAGGCTGCATTGATAAAAAAAGATGCAGATAACAAGACAGGAAACCCATGTTCTACTGGAACCATCAGTCTTTCACACCTTATGCATGTCATTGCGTTGCTTTAGGATAACCTGCTCCAAGACTTCAGAATGGGAACCCTGAAATTTAAGAAAATTACCTCATGTACCACCATCACACCTCAAATATGGAGAGCAAGATCAAACAAACAGGAGGAACCTGCAGCTTTTTGCGTAGTTCTTCTATTTCCAGCTTTTGCCTCTTCAGCAGAGCAGCATCTGTTAGAATCTGTCATAACAACAACCATTATTAGGTTTCCCAGATTATCACCACTTAATAAACTGTAACTCCCGGTAAAAAAAAAACTGTAACTTCAGAAGCAAACTCAAATAGATGATCATTATGCTGTAATAAGGTAGATGCAATTATTTTGATGAGCACCAGATCATTGTCCTAAACATATTCTAGAAATTTATGTCGAATACTTTTCACAGATAAAGAAATTAAGAAAAAGTGAAAACAACAGGGTAAGACAAAATAGAAGTACAGATATACATATGCATTTCCATATATCTTATTGGTGGTATCAACATTTACTTAGGGAAAACTTATTATGTAAGATGTACCAATATTATAAATTAGAATTCAATCGTAGCAAAAGAAGTTTCAACACTCACCTCATTTACTTGGGCACAATTGCTGACACATTTTGCTCTACTTGCAAATTGAAGAGTTCCTCTAGTTTCCTCAATATGAATCTGTACTTGATGTTTAGAAGATGCAACAAAATGGAAGTAGAAGTAAGTGCATGAACATTTAATGCTATATGATTTACTTTGACGTAGAAAACAAAAAAAGAGCATGCCTCTTCAGGTGCAGCAGTGCAAATGATTGATGTCTTTGCATTGCCTCCAAGTGCAGGTTGGAGAATGCGAGTCAACTTACTATCACGATAGGGGATGTGCCCTCTGCATAAAAAAAAATTAACCACCTAAGTGCCTCAAACAATGCAATTCCTGTACCTTAGGGAGTTCTTATAATTATAAGTACACCTGAAGAATCAGAAGAGATATTTCTTCTCTTGCTGAAGATAGAGTAACCATTTTTAGTTAAGGACACAACCATGACATATGAGTTAAAAAATCCATAAACATCTGACACTCTAATATTCAATGGATCTATTTAGTTAGCCAAATCAACACAACAATAGGCTGATTGAATAAAATACAGATAAAGTGGGCAGCAGAGCACTAGACACCACACACCTGCATGAAACTCTTGAAAAGGTGGAAAATTGGAAATTAAATCTCCATATACTTCGTATTGCCATCCGTTTATCCATGTTCCAGACTTAAAGGAATAACATTCCCTGGCTGTTTATGGGGGCTGGGCTAGGAACTTGGGATTACTAAATGTATAATAAACCCAAAAGTATTGTTGTAACAAAAATACGAGACTACCGTCATTTCACATTAACTGTCAGTCGGTAAGGCCTAAAAAGTTACAGAAAAATCAGTCCACAGACATACCGTTGCTTTCCATTCTCACTCAACTTATTGATCACATTTCCAAGAATCATCAAACTTTTGTTAATATGCTTCCCTTCCTTGAGCCTCACACCATCAGCTCCTGTCTTGGCGATTCTTTCTGATCCAGCTAAATCTACCAAGTTCTGCATGTAAAGAAAGCAATGTCGGTCACAGATTCTTGATGTGTTTTCTATCATTTCATATACATGGGTATTGAGTCAATAGAAAATATATACCAAGACAGATACACGGATTGCATCTCCAGAGTTCATCTGGTCCTTAGCACTGCTTTCAATGACCTGAGACCAACATAGCAACAAATTTCAAGATTTTTCTATTAGTTCTACGCTATGTAAATAGTCTGAAAACAGCAGAAATCACTTGTGGCTTCAGATTTATATACCATCCTAAAAATAGTGTGGGACCGGCTGCTCCGTATGTTCATGTTTGTTTCTCCGAAATGCCTATTTGCTGGATGAAAAAGAAAGCTTCTAAACTAGTGTAAATGAAAACAAATATTTGAACATGTATAGCAGTGTATGGACAGAAATGGCACACCTTCGCCAAGCTCAAGAAGCTTTAGCACCTGTTCAGCATTGTTAACAATCTCTTCCCGCAGGCCAGACACATACACTCCACGCTGTAGCGACAACCATACAGATTCTTAAAGAATCTATCACGTAATCTGAAGGGGAAAAAAACATTTCTGGCATTTACCTCCAGGTTCTCATGAATCAACAATTTCTCGCTCCCAAGTGCCAAGAGGTCATTGATCTCCTCGTTGTAAATCTCCATGTACGAGACCCTTATCAGGAACTCACGGTCCACAGCCTGTCCCAAGACAAGAACCAAACCAAGGATTCAGACAACCAAAACAACTTTAAATCTTTCAAGAACCATCAACTATCTGGGCAGTCTGGGTGCCCAACTGGCTTGGTACACCTTGTAGCCCGGTCTTCATGTACTAAACAATAAACAATGGCACTAGCCCAGAGTATCCTCTTTCCATTACTTTCATAACCGAAATACAAAGTCCACGAACAGCAGGGATATACAGCGGGTGATAATATGCTAAGGTCGGTAAACCCCACCACTGGTTCCTCAAAAATGAAATTGATCTATTCAAGTAACAAATTACCTCAGCGGCGGTGTCAAAGACGTCACGGACAGCGAGTGGGATGATCCCTGGGTGGGAACCAGAGCCGTTCATGGTGAAGGTCTTGCCGCTGCTTGTCTGGCCATAGGCAAAGGCGGTGCCATTGAAGCCATCAACGGCGGCACAGATGAGGGAGCGGACGAGCAGGCCGTAGATCCGCGCGTTGGTCGCCGTTTCGTCGAACACGTGGTCTTCGGGTGGGCAGCAAACCGACCAAGAGAAGAAGAAAGCCGCGGGCGAGTTAGAAATGGAGACAGAGTGGGAGGAATGGGGATGGGAGGAGAGAGAGAGAGAGAGGGGGGTTTCGGTACCGAAGGCGAAGGAGGCGCCGGGGACGGGGACGGTGCGGTGGAGGAGGGAGATCCGGGTGTCGTCGATGCGCCACTCGCGGTCTCCGCCGCCGCCGCCGCCCGACGGGGAGGTGGTGTCAGCCTCCGCGGAGGGCTTGGGCGGGCGGAAGCGGACAGCGACGGAGATCTTCTCCATGGGCGGCGGCTTGGGGACGGACCACGGACGGCGACTCGGCGAGTCGGCGATTGGTCCTCCGCTCTGGGGAAGAAAGGGAGGATTTGAAATTTCGGCGTGAGGGGTGCTGGAGCGGGCAGGTTGTGTAGCAAAGGTGGGAATGCGATTAGTTACGCGATTTGGGCTTTTGTAGGCTCTAAAACTTAGTGGGCTGGGTAAATCTGATTCTTCCTCCAGTACACTTCACATGAACTTCTGATAAACTTCTTTTCGCTCAAACAAAAAACATGAACTTTCGGATATTTTTTACTCCCTCCTATCTATATTAATTGTCTCAAATTTGTTCAAATATGGATGTATCTATGTCTAAAAAACGCCTAGATACATGTAATATTTCGACAATTAATATGGATCGGAGGGAGTATTTGTTTACTAGTTTAACCACTATTTTCTCAAAAGAAAAACTAGTTTAACCACTTGGGGCCATATTAGACATTTTTTCCTCTCGAGAGCCTAGCCGCTGCCATCTTTGCAGAAGAGTTCCGATCTTCGTCGTTTTCCCTGTCTCTCACTCTTACGGCCAATCTGGCGTTGAGAGACGGAGAAACCACGGATCAACATATGCCATCTAGTTTTGCTATTTTTTTTGTTAGGTTTGTGTGTTCGTCTCAGTGGCGTCTTGGAGTTGTCATTTAGAAGATTTATGTCTCGATTCCGTCCTCGTCCTAATGAGGTATTGCAACCTATGTCATGAAGTCAGTGGTTCTCACGACACATCTTTTTGTGTTTTTGGTTTTCTTTCCCTTGTTGATTCATCAACATAGAAACACCTTTTCAACTTGCCTTGCAAAGGGTATGACCAGCCATGGTGCGCTAGACAATCTTAGGTGCTCACAGTTTGAGGTGGCGACTCATGCGGCTTTTCAAAATCTTTGAGATTAGTTTAGTTTGTGCAAGTACGGTATTCTGCAATCTTGACAACGAATACGTGCAGAAGCATAAAAATGCGAAGGATGGATCACAAGAAGTTTATTTTGAAGGACTACAACAGAGCTTTTAGTTTTGTTGAATATCTTCGTTGATTGTGTTCTATCGATCTATTGTACTTTGTTTCATGAATCAATAAAGTCATATCCATATCGTTGTTCTACAAAAAAAACTACTCCACTATTTACCTCTAAATTTTTTTTGCTATTTTTAACCACCGACGCCTCAGCCGCATGATTAAACTTCTTAGTTACACGTTCTTCGATTAGATTTTGATCACCATATAATTCTAGAAACATGCAAATACTCCTATGAAATATCAGTGACTAGAGATAATGCTATGTGGTAATTCTTTCATATCGAAAAAAGAAGAATGGTCAACAACAGATGTTCAGTTCTTCCCTCTATATAATCCAGGCTGATCTGCAGCATATTTTACGAAAGAGGAAATCTCACAAGTTCTAATGAAAGAGGAGTACAGTTCACAAGACTACACAATTTGGTCGCTATCAACGACGACCCTAGCCATGGCCTGATTAAATTTCACCGCGCTAGCCGTTGACTGGCCGTTTCGCTGCCAGAACTCCGGAGGTACTCCGACGAACTCCGCCAACTGTCCCCCGAGATGCCCGACAGCTTCAGCAGGTACTGCGCCACCTCCCCCATGCTCGGCCGCGCCGCCGCGTCCCGCCGGAGGCACCTCTCGATCAGCCTGACCATCATCACCACCGCGTCCCGAGGGCAGCTCCCCGCCGCCATCGCCGGGTCCACGAACTCCTCCAGCTTCTCCAGCGCCGCGCCATCACCCTCCTCTTCGCGGTCTCCGGTGGTCAACGCGTTTAATCCGGCGAGCGGGTCGCCCCGGCTGCCGTCCAGCTCGTCGACGCCCTTCCCGGTGACGAGCTCCAGCAGCACGACGCCGAGGGAGTACACGTCGGCCTTGGGCGACACCACGCCGTGCTCCAGGTACTCCGGCGCCACGTACCCGCGCGCCCCGCCGATGCTGCTCGTCATCGTGAACTCCCGCGGCGGCCCTGCTTCTCCGGCGCCTCCGCGGATGGCCCTGGCGCAGCCGAAGTTGCAGACCTTGCCGCGGAGCGCAGCGTCCAGGAGCACGCTGCCGCTGCGCACGTCCATGTGCACGCACGGCGGGCGCGCGTACTCGTGCAGGTACCGGAGCCCCTCCGCCGCGTCCAGCGCCACCTGCACCCGCTGCGCCCAGCTCAGCGCCGCCGGCGCCTCCGTGGCCCCGAGGAGGAGCCGGTCCCGGAGCGTGCCGTGCGCGGCGTACTCGGAGACGAGGTACCACCGCCCGCGGTGGTGGCAGACGCCCGTGAGCCTGACGAGGTTGAAGTGGTTCATCCGGCTCATGAGCTCCACCTCCTTGGACGCGTCGCGGCCGGCCACGACCTCCACGGCGGCGGTGTCGGCGCCGAAGGTTGCTCTGTAGACCGACCCGCCGATGCGGCGAGCCGCGCTGAAGTCGTCTGTGGCCGCAGTAAGCTCCTCGTAGGTGTACACCTTCAGGGAGGACTTGATGTCCGACAGGCTCGAGAACGCCTCGCTGATTGTCACGGAGACTTCGCCGGCGCTGGTTGTTCCGTGCGATGCCTTCCCCGTGCCCTTGCCGGTGGTGGCTACAGCGGCGCCGGCTCGAGCTCGTTTCCTCGCCTTCCGAGCAAGAACGGCCCCAACAGAGGCGATGACGGCAACAGCTGCCACGGCCACGCCAACGCCAATGTAAACTCCTGCGTGATTGCTCCTCTTCTCCGCCGCCGGAACAGACGCTGCCGGCGGCGGTGGAGGAGGCGGCGGCGGCGACCGGAGCTGCGAAATGTCTGGCGGGGACTTGACAGGAATCAGCAAGGTAGTGAAAGGGAAAATGGTCCCGTCGCTCTTCAGCCCATTGGCCGCGGCGATGCCGGCCGCGTCCACGCCGAACCTGGCAGCCACGGCGCGCACCTCGTCGAACTCGTCCACCAGGTAGCTCACGAGGAACCTGGTGCCGGCCGCGGCCTGCGCGGCGCTCGGGCACGCGCACCGGAGCGGCACCACGGGGAGTCTCTGGCCCGCGAGCAGGCTCTCCGGGGGCTTGCCGCCGAGGCTCTGCTCCTGCACCGCCTGGCACGTGGTGAGCCCCTGGAACGTGCCCTTCGCGATGATGAGCAGCGTGTCGCCGGGGACCGCCACGTAGGACGTCACGTTGCTCTGGTAGTGGCCCCGCCCCCGGCCCGTGCAGGCGCAGGGCACCGGGACGAGCACTTTGGTGCCCGGCGCGAAGGAAGACGAAGACGATGGCGAGGCAGAGTTGGCTGCGGCGAGGTTCGTGGCGTTGGCGCCGAGGAGCGCGGCGATGGAGGCCGGGTCGGAGTAGGGCGGGCGGGCGCGGAAGGTGAGGTAGGACTGGCAGGACGGTGCGCCGTTGCAGAAGTAGCCCAGCATGCCGGTGTCGTTGTGCTTGTTGTGGCAGTCGCCGATCTGTGTGCCGTACGGCTGCTGCGACCGCGCGCCGGAGAGGAGGACGAAGACCGCCGCGGAGAAGAGGAGAGCAGCCGTAGCGCGTGACGGAGCCATTGGTTCTTGGAGGAGTGTGGTCAGAGATCAAAGATGGCCGCGTTTAGTAGGCGGCTGGAATTTTTTGAGGGAGATGGGAAGGCGGAATTTGGCCACACAAATAACGAGGATCGTGCAGATGATTGAGTCAACGTGCGGTATGATCCTGCTGGAAAGTCAAGAGTTTAGTGCTGTAGTTATCAAAGTTGATTTGTCAAGTTGAATAAGCCGTTGAATAATTCAAACCGTCGGAGTAAGTGTGCATGCAGATAGAATGCTCAAGCTTCCATCTCAGAAAATGAAAAGAAGTCCCAGAGTACCCTTCCATTCTAAAATGCAAGGGCACAATATCGCATTCTGTTTCACGTTATTTAAATAAAATAACTAAACATGTTGTAAAATAGGTCATCTCTAAACGAATAAAACTAATTAATTAAATAAATGTTAAGAAAAGATGAAATCTAATATGAGAATTTGCTTTATACTTCATGTGAAAAGATCATCTCTCAGCTAAGAGAAGACACGTGACTTTCTTCACCCTTCCCTCTTTCACATCAGCAATTATCTTAGCTGGCAGTGTTAAGAAAAGGCTGACGTCACCTCATTGACAAATCAAAATTGATTTGTCAAGTTAAATAAGTTGTTAAATAATTGAAACTATCGGACTCAATGTGCATGCAGATAGAATGCTCAATCTTCCATCGCATAAAGGAGAAAGAAGTTTAGGAGCCGATTCCGTGCGCCCGGACGCCCGGGTGCTGAACGGAGTTTCCAAAGGTTACCACCGCCATCGTACCCCACCAAGTAGAGTGAGGGAAGCTGGCATCAACGTGTGTTCCCTCCTTTCCAAAAAAAAAAGGATGAACGTTCAATTTCTCTCGGGCCGCGACACTCTCTAATCTTGATTGTTGTCACTTGACAACAACATACTCAAAATACGCGCAAACCCACTGACCACTGCACAGGAGTGACTTAAAAGGAAAAATCAAACATGTTACTCTCTCCTTCCCAGTTTATTCGTCGTATTAGCATCATCACAATAACCAAGGAATCCATCTACGCATGCAAACCGGCTGACATTGCAGTTAATTTCTGCCTTTTTGAGTCCAGCGCGTGCTCCTTTCCGACAGCTAGGCCTGAGAACGGTTCGGAGATAACCGGTTCTAAACGGTTGGTTCTCCTCTCGGGCCTGTGTGTACTGTGGTTCGAGTGTAAATGGGCTAAAATTCCAAATGGTTTAGTTCGGTCTGGGTTTCAGAGTGTAAACAGTTTATAATAGTTTGGTTTGGGCCTAAATAGTTTGGTTCGAGATGGTGTAAACCCACGGGTCCATAACTGTTCAGCGTCTCTCGGTTTCGCAAAGCTTCACGAGAGATCGATCTCCCTGGCTGCTGCCACCCGCCAGTCTCCCTCCCAGATCTGCCGCCGCCACCTCCCCCTCCCAGATCCGCCGCCGGTCTCGATCTCCCGCCGCCGTTTCCAGCTTCTCCGCCGTTCTCCCACCGCCGGCCAGCTTGCCATCGGAGCTTCTCCGCTGTTTCCTGGCCGCCGGACGAGCCCTATCCTCCAGTTAAAGCTGATTTATTTGGTTCTGTGTATGTATGTTGGCTCCAGTTTCACTGTACGTTGATTTGGTTGTATACGGGTTAACCCAGCCTCCGAACCTGCAGTTTTTTAAACGGTTGTGGTTCGGTTCAGGTGGGAAACCATGCATGCACAGTTTGGTTTGATTCTGCGTGATTCATTTGTGGTTTAGTTTGGATCAGGTACTGTAGTTTCACTCAGCAGGTTTGGTTGGGTTCGGTCTCAGTTTGCGCACCATTCTCAGGCCTACCCACGGCTAGCCATCAGCCCACCAGTGCATGCCCATGCATGCGTGCATGCTGGCCCACAGCAGCATGTGCCGCCTGTGTTTCTCCTGAAGTCTACGCTCGCGGAGTGAGCTGCATTACTGGGGCAGTTCAGCCTCCGTACACCGGCCTTGCTCACCTTGCTCCTATCTTAGTTGAATAGACGAGAGCAAATCTGGGAGAGGGAGGGAAGAGAAAAATAGAGAGTAAATTTAGAAGGAGAGTAAATCTTGGAAATCATCTTGAAAAGAGAAGAAGTAAATTGTACATCTTCGAGAGGGGAGAAAACAGTTGGGTGACGACCTCCAGAGAAGAAGATCTTGATTTATCCGTTGGGAGGAGGGGCAAAAAAATTCGCAACCGCTTTAGTTGAAAGGGGTAGTTTTCTGTCTATTTTAATCCTCCATGGGTCCCACTACTAGATAGATTTAGCATCACTAAAATTTGGCAGTGGTGGAGAGAAATCATGAATATGGAGCTGGTGCTAAATATGCATACATGTCCAATTTAGCATTTGGCACATTGTGGATGCCCTTAGTTACCAACCTTAGACGACATTTTTTCTGGGAAAAAATAAAAAGCTAAGGCGACAAGTAAATTGGGAAGGAGGGAGTAATACGATGCCTAGGCTAGGCCAAAGTGCAAATCTGCTGAGATTTTACAAAATCTGTCGATCACACATCGTTGTCTGCACAACTTTTCAGATAAGTCCATATTACGGGTCTGAACTAACCGAAGAGTTTAAATTATCCCGTTGAACTCCAATATCGGTTAGAACACAACCTCCATTTGTTCCGTTTAAATTACTCTCTCCTGACCTAGCTGAAAGATGGTTTTCACTTATGTGGTAGGTTTCGACCAAGTAGACTTCCAATTTTCTCCTTAATGCTTAGTCGAAATGCGCTGAAATTTTAACAGTGGACTATCGACAACATTTATGATTTTCTGCAATTTTTTCAAATTTTTCCAAGAACTTTTTTGAATTCAAGATTGAAGGCTCAAACATAACATGTAGTTTTCTAGCGATTGTTTCGCTAATGAAACTGAAAATTTCATAGTAGACTGAGAACAATTTTTTTATTTTCTTTATTATTTTTTAACTGAAAATATGCTGACTCGGTCAAAATTTGCCACTTATGTGACAATCATCTTTTGGTTGGGTGAGCGGGATAATTTAGATAGTTGGAGGTTATGTTCTAACCGATATTGAAGTTCAGGTGGGCATTTTAAACTCTATGATTAATTTAGAATTGTAATCTTCTAAGCAGAATTGGGATAATTAGACAGGAGACTATTTTGATTTGGGGATTTTTCGAATTGAGGTTTTGAGACCAGAGAGGAAGATAACCTGATAACGGGAATCGCACGCCTCGGTCAGCCCATCAGGTCGAGATCGATCGTCCAGGTGACTACAACACCAGACCCCAGGCCCAAAGGAGTGCCGGACGAAGGTAATAGGCCGAGGAAAAGTTAGGCCCTGGTTTCGGAAACTAATAAAAATATTAACAGGTGAAGGGTTTCGCTAAAAAATAAACAGGAGATGGGTAGTCGGGCTGGGGCGCTGTGGCCCAAAATCGATGGCTGCGTTCGTATTTTGTGTTTTGAAAGTGATGGCTGCGTTCGTTTTTTATGGCACGTGGTGTTTAAGAGCGCTCGATCCGCCGCCGCGCCGGAGCTCCGGCAGAAGGCGGCGTGGAACCCGGCCCGGGGATGGGCCCGGTCCCCTTGGTGCCCCACGGTGAATCCGTCGGTGTCCCAAGGCATGCAAGCCCGTCACGTTCTGGTCACGACTAAACACACAGTGAGACACCGCTTGTACATCTCTTTCTCCTGACAACTCATCGCATATTTGAAACCGTCCGGCACTGATTGTACTCCTTCCGTTCCATATTAAGTGACTCAAATTTGACCAAATATGAATTTATCTATGTCTAAAAAAAACATATATATACATGTAATAGAAAGTCACTTAATATGAGACAGAGAGAGTATAAGGTTACTAAAAAAATTGGCCTGCCCAGAAAGAAAAAAAAAAACGCCCGGCCGTAGATCGGCCCTCTTGCATGCCATACTAGGAAATAGGCAATCCTCATTTTTCCACCGCCCTCTCCTTCTCCTAAATCCTCCACCATGGGGACTTTATTCGGCAAGATGAATCTGCCGCTCCCTCCTCCAAATCTGCCACCATGGTCCACCGCCGGGGAGATCGATATGCCTCCTGGTGTGCTTGGGCAGCCTCCGCCGCCGCCGAGGAGGAACGTTACTGTCTGATCGGACAGCGTGCGAAGACGGGTGCCATTGTATCGAAACTGTAAAAGATTTTTTAGGCAACCGTAAACGTGTTTTAAGGGCCGGTGTTTTAAGCAATCAACTAGAGTTTTTTTCAAAAAGGAGGTTGGAACCCGGCCTCTGCATCAAAATGATGCACACAATCACATTTTATTGATTTATTTAGCAAGTCTGACAATATGAATACATCGATCAAAACCCCAAAAGCACCCTTTTATACCTACTAGCCTAATTAAGAATGAGGCCATTGTAGAGGCCCTATGCCCGGGCCGCACACCATCACCCAACATCAAAATCCGGATGCCACGTAGACACAACCGGTCAACGGGTCAAGCACATTCTCAACGTGTGTCGCATGCACCCGCTCAAGAAATCGGCCGCTACTCTCTTCCACCAACCCATTTTCATTTTTAGGACAGTGAACGAAGCATAGAACTTGCCAAGCTTGACATTGGTGAAGCAAGCCAAAACCACCGACCGGCAAGCGCCCAGCCGCCGACCAAGACCCCAACACCCGCATTTCTAACGTTCCCCAAACGGCGTCCCCAAGGGGGATAATGACGCCGCCAGCGCCACCGTCGCCCAGTCCGAAGACTTACAGCTCTTTTGGCATACATCCATTCATTTCATTTAAATCCAATTTTTGATAGGATTAATTTGTTTGAATTTGAATTCCGGGTTCAGAAATCATGTTTGTATACCACATGGATTTGTAGAGTGAGTGATAATTTCAGAGAAATGATGACTTTTAGATAGGAATTGGAGTTAGCTATAGCGTGATTTCATAAAATCTGAGATTGAATTTCTATGACCAATTCTGTGCCAACAAAGCAAGTTCGTTTCTGAAATTCAAAATGGATTTTAGAATTTTAGTCCCAAACGGTGGGTGCCAGACTAGCCATTACAGTTTTCACCCGGGAACCTGAAACAAGGGTACTGTGAAAATACATCGAAGACTTCTCATGTAAGGTGGGAGACGTCGTCCGCTGTCATGGTTGGGCAAACCGACCAAGGTTTCCCCTGGTATCAAACCCGCACTACCGACCTCAAGCCCTTTCCGCCGCTGCAGGAGCAGACCGCGGCCGCGAGAACCAAGAGGCAGCTTGCGGGACAGGGCCACGGCCGTCCGCCTCCGCCGCCATGAATGCGCCGAGATCCGAGGTCAGGCCACCTCGCAGATCGCCACCGAGTAAGGGAAAGCCCCGTCGTCGCCACCGCCGGGCGACGCGCTTCGGAGATTGTCTCCGCGATCTAGGTTAGGGAGTGAGTTTCGCCGCAATCGGCTAGAGATGCTTTAAGGTAAAATAATAGAGTGGCTGGTCTATCTGTTGTAAGTCTAGTGATAACCTGTGTCGTGGAATCTCATGATTTGATTTGACTTTTGTAGTCTAGCAGCTAGTTTCTTGAGTCTACATTAGTCCACACGGTATCTTCGCTCAGCAACACAATATGATTGATGAAAGAGGTTGTTCGTAAGTTGTCTTCTACTACCTCTGTTTTGACTAGATATAAAACTGTCCAATCAAGTGGAAGTCCCAACTTTCTCAAAAAAAAGAAGTCCCAACAAAACATGTCGTTGTGTTTTATTTTCAGTAGTGTCCAATCTTAGGTGACCGTGATTTTCATAGAAATTCAGGTAGCGGAGAAGTGGCATAAGTGTATAAATATCGTGTTACACTTGGTTCACTTCCTTGATCCACTCACCTTGCTCGATCCCGAAGCATGCATGGTTGAGCCCCCCAGCTAGAAAGTTTAGACAAATCACACCTTTGACAAAAGATGAAGGTGCTCGAGGACCTCGTCGCCCCAGCTGTCATGTCGGATTTGGTGAGCAGGCTGATCTCCTTCCTCATAGAGCGATACGGGAAGAGGAGGACGTCGTCCTGCAGCTGGGTGGAGCCGGCCAGTAGGCTCGAGCTTCTCGCTCTCAAGATCCACGCCGTCGTGGACGAGGCCGAGCAGCGGCACATGGGCAACAAGCGGAGCCTGCTCCTGTGGCTCCAGAAGCTCATGGACGGCATGTACCGCGCGTACTTTGCCGTTGACTCTGCGAGGCACCGCCAAGACGACGACGATGGGCTGCTGGTCAGACCACGGCCCATGAAGCGTCGCCGTACCGTCTCCGCCGGAGCCGGAGACGACGACGACGGCCGCGGCCGGGTCGTCGTCCAACTTAGTCTTGTGCTGGCGAGCCTGGAATCTGCTACGGCGGACCTCAAGGACTTCGTTCAGCTACTTGCCTGCTGCCCAACGATACCGCGGGCCACCAATTTTCGCTCCGACGGCAATAAGTGCATGTTCGGCAGGCTCGTCGAGAGAGAGCGCATCATCGGCTTCCTGACGCGTCCTGACGCCGGTCTCGGCATCCTGCCTGTCGTCGGCGGCCCAGAGGTCGGAAAGGGCACCATCGTGAAGCACGTCTGCGACGACCCGAGGGTGCGCCGCCACTTCGACGTGATCCTCTACTCGTACGGGTCCCTTCTCGCTGCGAGCTCGCGCTGCATCCATGACGACGTGCTGGGCGCGTTTCGGAGCGGCGGGCACCTGCTTCATGAGGCACCAGTCTCAGGGTCAGGGAGGAGGAGACACCTGCTGGTGATCAAGAACACGTACCAAGTGGACATCGACGAGGAGGCATGGGTTGCGGTGTGCGCGTCCTTGGGAACGGCAAACGGGAGCAGGATCATAGTGGTCAGCGAGAACGACCGCGTCGCGGAGCTCGGCACCGTGGAGCCGCTGAGGGTGAAGCCGCTGCGGCGCGAGGAGTACTGGTACTTCTTCAGGTCGCTCGCCTTGGGCCCGGTCCCGGAGGATGAGGAGCACTACCCCCCGGGCCTCGCCGTGCTCGGCAGGCAGATCGCGGCGGCGCTCCACGGGTCCTTCTTCGGCGCCAAGGTGCTCGGCGGGCTCCTGAGGTCGAACCTCGACGAGCGGTTCTGGCGGTCCATGCTGGGCGTCGTGCGCCGGTTCCAGGCGGCGATGCTTCTGCGAGGAGGCGTCGAGCGGCAGCATTTCTCCAAGCTCGGCATCGCCCGGATGGTGATCAAGGTGCTCCCCACGCCGCTCAAGCTCAAGTGCGCTTCTCAGTCTTGTGGGCCTTCGGATGAGTTCTTCCCCCCCGCCGTTGATGTTCAGCACCTGCTCCGCGCCGGAAGAGTCGTTCCGGCCGGCGGTGAGAGTGAGACGGCTGAGATGCGGGTCGTGCTGTGGGAGTCGGCGTGCCCGCCCAACTATCGGTACACGGTTGTGTGCGAGACCGTGCGTATGAGTGCGTAATTCTCCGGTGACTGATCACTGACAGCCAACAGGTACGTACGTGTCATCGGCCTGTGCGTAATCCTAGTCCGATGTAGTGTAAATCTCTGTTTTGTCTTCCATTTGACATTCACCAGATCCAAACATTTTTATCTTTTTATTTTAGAAAAGATTAGCACTGCCTGACCCAGTCGAAACCCTGACACAATTCCACCACCACATAAAGAAGTGTTCCTCCTGTAAAACCCCTATTAGCCAAGGGTTTGGAGTTATGTAAATAGGATAAAATCTTATGTTTCTGTTTATGCCGAGCTGCTGCTTAATTGGGTTGATTATGAGAAATGTGATTTTGCTTCTAAAAATATGCTGCATTATAACTGCACGATCAAATCAAACACTGGTACCTTTACCCGCGGATATCCATCTATGCTATCGGACAAAGGTTATAGAAAAAAAAATATACCTCCTGACGTCGCTCGACTCTCTGAAGCTCCTCTTCAAAACCAATGTCTTTTTTCCTGCTAACGAGGGGTGTCCGACTGTTTGGCATGGGCCGATGCAAGCTCGCGTGCCCGGAGAGACAGAGTCTCTATTCTTGAATGTTGATATGGAAAGTCGGTGTTGCTAACTCAAAAGTAGTACTCGTTCCGTCCCAAATTAACTGACGTGGATTTGTATAGATTTTTATACAAATCCACGTCAGTTAATTTAGGATGGAGGGAATATTTGTGTGATCATGATGACTTTTACATGCAACCTCAACGAAAATCTTCTTCCAACTGCGTGAATTGAATGAGTTGTGAGGACCCGATCGAGAAACGATGAATTTCGCTAGATCTAACAGGAATCTCGAGAGAATTTGAATTGGACAGTAGTTGTGTTCGCTATGACTATCCACCCATCCACCCGCACAGCAAATACATACAAGTTAGCCGAAGCCAAATGCCAAATTGCCAAATCCTAACCCTCTCTACGAACAGATGATGCCTTAAGTAGTTACAAGCTTACAACAGCCATTTTGGGCTGCAAGCCTTTTAGGAATCTGCCTCGCTCTCGTGGGCTGCGGTGCCGACTCATCTTGCTGAAGAGAAGACTCACCTGCCTTTGGGACGCTGACATCCCCCGGTTCTTCAGAAGCGGCTTGTCCCCAAGCCGGTGCACGCGGAAAAGCTTGACGAAGTGAATCAATGTCCTCCCAGGTAGCGTCCGAAACCGGAAGGCCACTCCACTGGATAAGGCCTTGCACCACTGTATGATGGCCAGCTTGGCGAACACGTTTCTGCAAAACTTGAAGTGGTACTTGAAGAGCAGGATCATCTGGAGGAAGATGAGACAATACCTGATGCTTGGGTGACACTGCTTCAACTGAGAAACATGAAAGACCGAATGAATGCGGCTGGTAAGTGGAAATGCCAAACGATATGCCACCGAGCCAATCTGAGCGATCACTTCATAGGGCCCAAAATAACGAAAAGCCAACTTGTTATTGGAACGATGAACAACAGAAGCTTGGACATAGGGCTGCAATTTCAGAAACACTCGATCACCCACTGAGAAGTGTAGTTCAGTACGATTCTTATCAGCCTGAACTTTCATACGCCGCTGAGCTCTGTGCAAGTGCTGATCGACAGAAGCCAGAATAACCTTACGATGATCAATCCAATGGTGAACATCCACATTATCAACAGCGCTGTCAGATGTGAGGCCATAGTAACAAGGAGCATGACCATACAAAACCTCGAAAGGAGAAATATTCAGAGAAGAGTGCCAGTTGGTGTTGTACCAAAACTCACAAAGAGATAATGATTGAGACCATTGCTTGGGATGAGCACTAATGAAAAAGTGCAAATAACATTCCACCTGCTGATTAACACGTTCAGTCTTACCATCAGTTTCTGGATGGTAAGTGGTACTCATACGCAGGTCAGTACCAGTGTGCTTCATAAGAGACTGCCAAAATTGACTAGTGAAAATTGGATCTCTATCAGAAATAATGTTAACGGGCATGCCATGAAGTTTGTAAACTGAATCAATGAAGACATCTGCCACTGTCTGAGCTGTAAATGGGTGTCGAAGTGGAATAAAATGGGCATACTTTGTGTACTTGTCGATGACAACCAAGATGCAATTGTAACGACCAGACACAGGTAAACCAGTGATAAAATCCATAGAAACAGTTTCCCAAGCACGTTTAGGAATATGCAAGGGACAGAGCAAACCAGGGTATTCCACCCTCTCAGGTTTAGCTTGCTGACAAGTAACACAAGATTGAACACAGTCCTTCAGGTAAGATTTCATACCTTGCCAAGCAAATAAGGATTTAACACGCCGATATGTAACGGGGAACCCAGAATGACCACCAATGGAACTAGATGAAAAGCTTGGAAGATCTTATGATGTAAATCAGGGACATTGCCCAACCACAATCTGCCCTTATATCTCAACAAGCCATTCTGCAATGAAAAGGTAGAATGTGAAGTGGTATCCACAGCAAGCTGCTGAAGAAGAGCTTGAGCCTTACAGTCCTGTTCATAGCTAGCAATAATGTCAGAAAGCCAAGTTGGTTGAATAGAAGAAACAACTAGAAGGTGGGGTTCAGCCTGAGGTCGCCGAGACAAAGAATCAACTGCAACATTATTCACTCCTTGTTTATAGACAATCTTATATTGAAGTCCCATCATTTTAGTAAGAGCATTCTTCTGCCAGTCAGTATGCAAGCGCTGATCATCAAGATGAGCCAAACTCTACTGGTTTGTCCTGATCAGGAATTCATTCACTTGCAGATAAGAGCGCCACTGTTCGACAGCAAGAAGTATAGCCAAGTATTCTTTTTCATAAACTGATAGAGCTTGATTGCGAGGCCCTAATGATTTGCTGACAAAGGCAAGTGGATGGCCATCCTGCATGAGCACAGCACCAATTCCTTTATCACACGCATCAGTTTTAACAACAAACATCTTAATAAAGTCTGGTAGGGGCAAAACTGGAGCATTAATGATTGCTTGCTTCGGTGTGTTGAAAGCTATTTCAGTGTCATGAGTCCACACAAAAACAGTGCCCTTCTTGAGTAAATTGGTTAATGATTTACTAAGGATGTCCTAATGTCTGATGAATTTCCTATGATAGCCAGTGATACCGAGAAAGCCCTTGACCTCCTTAACATTAACAAGAACATGCCAGTCTCTAATGATCTCAATTTTACTATCATCTGTAGCAACCCCAAATCCACTGATCACATGCCCCAAATAAGCAATCTGTTCTTGGGAAAAGGTACATTTGCTAAGCTTAACCTTCCAATTATGTTGTTCTAAGAGTTGCATCACCTTATCCACATGTACCAGATGTTCTGCAAAAGTCTTGCTGTAGATAAGAATGTCATCGAAAAAGACCAAGGCAAACTTCCTTAAGACTGAAGCCAAAGTGGTGTTCATGGCACCTTGGAATGTTCCAGGCGCCCCAGTAAGTCCAAAAGCCATGACTGTGAACTCAAAATGTCCATTATGAGTTTGGAATGCGGTCTTAAATTCCTCCCCGGGGCAATCTGATTTGATGGTACCCAGCCCTTAAACAAGCTTAGAGAACCAACAAGCACCAGAAAGTTCATTAAGAAGCTCATCTATGACAGGCAAAGGATACTTACCCTTAACTATCAAAGCATTCAAATGCTTGTAATCCACAACCATGCGCCAAGTTTTGTCCTTCTTTTTAACCAACAACACAGGAGAAGAGAATGGACTGGAACTGTGTCTAATCATGCCACTTTTCAACAGATCAACGACCTGAGTTTCAATCTCACACTTAAGATGAGGAGCCACACGATAAGGTTGAATTGTAACTGGGCGAGCGCCTGGCAACAGGGGAATCATATGATCATAACTGCTCCTGGGAGGTAAACCTTCAGGGGTTGCAAAAACTGAGGCGTATTGATCCAACAATTCCTGCATCTCAACTGGAACTGGAACAGGGTCGACAGGGACAATGGCAGACACAGAGACTACAGTGAATGCACATTTAGCAGGATAAGCACCCTGCAAGGTAACAAGTTCACCATGTCGATGGAAAGAAAGCCATCGCTGGGCCCAATCCACTTGCATGGGACTATGTCGAGTCAACCAGTCTAGACCCAAAATTCCATCCTAATCACCCAATGACAGCAGCCGAATGTTAGACACAAACTGGTGAGAATTACATGTCCAATGGCATTGAGTAATTGAATGAGTACAAGAGATCAATCCTCCTCCAGCAACCTTGATAGTAATGGGAGATATGGCTTGGACATCTTGCAAGTCAGACAGATGAGCTACATCCAGAAATGTATGAGTACTGCCAGAATCGATAAGAAACACATACTCATGGTTCTGTATAGTAACAGCAAGCTGGAAAGTAGGAGCAGAAGGATCTCTACCCACAGCAACAGTAGATAAAACATAGACCTGCCCTGGTGCGCCAGAAACAACATCTTCAGAGAGACTAACGGATTCCAATTGCAGGTGCTCAATCAACTCCTGAACAAAATGTAGCCGAACATTCTGCTGACAGCGATGATCCTTAGACCAACGCACGCCACAGATATAACACAATCCCTTAGCCTTGCGATAGTTGCGAAGCGCTTGCCACTTTTCGTCCATGGGTCGGCGTTCATCAGTGTTTTTGCGTTCATCAGTTGGGCGAGGTTTTGGAGCAGGAGGTGGTGGTAAAGGAAGTGGCATTGCCTTGCGCTGAACTGAAGGAACGTTGTTGGCAGTAGTACCATCCCCCAACTCTTCATGAAGTAAAGCCAATTCATAAGCTGCATCCAAATCAACTGGTTTCTGAAGGTCAATAGCGATGCGAATAGCAGGATTCAACCCATCAATGAATCGCATCAGATAGTGCAGAGGATCAGGCAGCTGCTCATGCGCTGCCAACTGATCAAATAACTCAGAAAATCTGTCAACATAATCCACTACGGTAGTAACCTGAGCAATATGAAACAACTGACGCACTAACAACTGATGCTGATTCCGCCCGAATCGAGCCTGTAACATCTGACAAAACTCGTCCCAGGTAGCCCGTGGATATCGACGCTGCACAGATTCCAGCCAACGTGCAGCAGCACCCTCAAACCGAGCTGATGCGAATTGAATCCACAACACATATGGAGTGCCCCAAAGTGAGAAGTTGTCTTCACAACGAGTCTACCACAGACGTGGGTTCGTGCCATCGAATCGCGGAAGCTCCACTCGCGGTCCCGATCCCACAGCATCAGAATGATCAAAATGAGGCGAATCAAGGGGGAACCAATTTTGGCGGGGGTGGTGTCGATCGTACCTCGAAAAGGAGGCGGTCGGTAGAGACCACTGCCCTTGTCGGCACTGTCGGAGCTCGTGGCAGCGCGTGCGGACGTCGATCCTGGGCTCTTCAAGGAAGTATCGGGCCGCGGCCCCTTGTCCATCTCCATGCGGATCGGAGTGATCTCGTTGCCGATCTCATCACGAAGACCGTCGACCTTGGCGTCGAGGTTATCGAGCTTGCCCGCTGATTCGTCGAGCATCTTGCGGACGGCCTGGACCATGTTGTCCTGATGGTCGCGGTACTTGCGATCCATCTCGTCCGTGAGGCCATCCTTGAGTAAATCGTAGAGTACCTTCGCGTTGGCGGTGAGGTTCTCCATGGCTTCCTCCCGCCGGCGACAACGAAACCTGGTGAAGTGGGGATGACGCGGAATCTCCAGGATCGGTGGCTCTGATACCAGATTGTGAGGACCCGATCGAGAAACGATGAATTTGGCTAGATCTAACAGGAATCTCGAGAGAATTTGAATTGGAAAGTAGTTGTGTTCGCTATGACTATCCACCCATCCACCCGCACAGCGAATCCATACAAGTTAGCCGAAGCCAAATGCCAATTGCCAAATCCTAACCTCTCTACGAACAGGAGATGGTTTAAGTAGTTACAAGTTTACAACAGCCATTCTGGGCCTGCAAGCTTTTTAGGAATCTGCCTCGCTCTCGTGGGCCGCGGTGCCGGCTCATCTTGCTAAAGAGAAGACTAGCCTGCCTTTAGGACGCTGACAGTATGATGGCCACGGCCAATGTGGTCCTTGGTTCGATCAAATTTCATGATGAAGTCGCAAACGTTTATTACGATTTTTAACCAACTTTTGGTTAATTAAATACTCATCATCATAAATTGTTGGCTACGTACGAATTTATCTAGGATGGAGTACTGCAGATGACTCTAGTATACTCTACTCTTTCTTAGCCCTTAGGCAAGCTCCACCCGACACATCTAAAAAAAAAAAAAACTCCACCCGACAGCGACGAGGCAGCGGCGCAGCGCACGGCATCGATCTTAGGCAAGCTCAGCCAAACGCATACTGCTCGTCGTCGCCCCGCTGTTGCGGCCACCGCCGGCAATGTCTTGGTTCGCGCGCTCCATCGCCAACTCCCTCCTCTCGCCCGACGAACCCGACGCCGACGGCGAAGACCCCCGCCCTTCCGCGTCCCCCACCCCGGGCTCACCTCCTCGTGGCGTCCGCGAGGACCTCTCGGAGCTCACCGACGCCCTGGCCCACCGGTTCCAGGGCCTCGCCTCCTTCCTCGCTCCGCCCGCTCCCGGCGGCGGCGGCTCACCCCGCGCGCCGAACCCGGCTGAGATCGCGGGCCGCTTCCGCGCAGGGCTCGCTCGGCTCCCGGGCCGCCAGGCCGTCGCGGATCTCGCCAAGATCGCCTCCTCTCTGCTGCCCCCGGACGAAGGCTGGGGCGAGGCGGATGCCGCGGGGGTTACCGAGGACGTGGTCGCCTTCGCGCGGGACGCCGCCATGCGACCCGAGCTCTGGCTCGACTTCCCCCTTCTCGCTGACGACGCCTACTCGGACGGTTCGTGCGCTTTGGGGGACTTCTTAAGTACCCATTGTCTTCGTAAATCCCACTTGCTTACTTTGCTTGATTTGTGACAATGTATCGCGTTTTTGGTTAAGTGCAGATTTCGACATGACTGATGCGCAGCAAGACCACGCGTTGGCAGTCGAGAGCATGGCGCCGGAGCTGGCCGATCTCAGGATCGAGCTCTGCCCGAGCCACATGAGCGAGGCCTGTTTCTGGATGATATACTTCGTGCTGCTGCACTCTAAGCTCACAAAGGAGGACGCTGAACTTCTTTCAACTCCGCAGGTGATTTCCCCTGATATAATGCTTCACTTGAGGGTGACGATGGTATACGATTCTGTTAGCTGTGGGGAATTGGGGATTACTTTTTAAGGAGACACTATAATGCATTTATTATTTAGTGGCATATTTTGACATCTGCTGAA
The DNA here is from genome assembly GCF_000005505.3 of Brachypodium distachyon. Classification (NCBI taxonomy): domain Eukaryota; kingdom Viridiplantae; phylum Streptophyta; class Magnoliopsida; order Poales; family Poaceae; genus Brachypodium; species Brachypodium distachyon. Next base: position 17,122,184 of record NC_016134.3, on the reverse strand, counting down.
TTTAGGAATCATGGAGTTTTTGTGGTGACAACTGACAAGGGATTGGAATTAGGTTATGATAAATTTTGCTGTGTTGATTTGATTCCTCTAGCACATCAGCTTTGGTGTGTAGAAAGTCAGTCATGTTCAATCGCAGCATGTCTTCACATCACAGATGTGTAGAGGCAGTTTGCGGCGTAGTTTTTTCTGAAGCAAGTGCAGAACCATGTGGCGTCTTCTAAATGAGTGAGATAATAGTTTGCATCCTTGAAACTTTGTAGTAGTTTGGGAACTGTTCACTTGATTATCGTTGCATTTTTATTGTTGAGTACCACTCTATATGTCAGGACATGTCTTATTTACAACTTGACTGTCAGTTCAGTCTCACATCAACTCTCAGTATTCACATTAAAATACCAAGTGTGAACTACTCAGCTTTCGGGAAGTGTAAAATACAATTGTCAATAACCAAAGTCTCACAACATTCTTAAGCTCTGTGCTTACATGCCTGTTATGGAACATCTCAGCTGTGTAGAGCTAAGCTTACCCAACCCTACACTTATAACGAGCAAATATGCTAACAAATGCATCCTCCCACATTCACTCTTCATCTGAATTCTGTTATATATAATCATTTTTTCAAATAATACAATGTTAAAGAAAAGGGTTTAAGTATCTTTGATCTGACTGTAACAAAGTTTTTATAGTCTTTTATCCTGAACTCGAGTGCATCCACTCAGACTTTGCTTCAGTATAGTATCATGGATATGCTATATTAGTGAACTTTTACTCTCTTCTCTTTGTGGCGAGGTTCTAGGACTATTTGCTGGGGGAAATACTTAAGGCTGTTTTGGAGGGGCACAAAGACAACCATTAAGCCAAGTTCAGTTAATGAGAAGGGCTAGCAGCCTAGCATGACTATTTTTGTTTACTTGTTCATTCAGTCCCTTTGGTTTAGCTCTAATCCAACAATGCTATCTATCCAAAACTCCTAGATATATGCAAGGTTTACTCTATAATTCCAGATCTCAATTTTCAATGGAATTTGTGCATCCCGTTCAAATAGGCCTGTAGTTTGAAAGTCACCTAACTTGGCCAAAGCGATTCACTACGATTGTTACTTGCCACTGAATCCTAACATACTGATCAATTGAGTACGTATTGTTGTATTCATGGATCGACTTCTAGTCTTAAGTCATATTTGTCAAGTGTTCTGTTTCTCTGTTCCATGTCTACAATGGGCAGATACAATCCGACTTATCTATTCTGTACTTGTTTTTCCTTGTCAAATGGTATCAGTTCCATGCCATTTTAACCTTTTAATTTTCTTCCCTTGTGATGTTTTACATGAATTTGAAATATTGGATATGAACTAAAAGTGAATCAAGAGAAAATGTTGAACAACTAAAGTGGCACAACTAGTCAAGTTATATTGTCTCACTTGGACCTCTTTGCTTTGCTACCAAAGCCTTGCAAACATTTGGATAAGCCAAAATTGTGTTGCTTGCACTTGGTTGGCTTCAAAATTTGCAAATGCCCTTGTTTTCTGTCACATTTGGCATTCCTTGATTTTGCGTCCATTTGGCGAACCAATCATTTGTACCAAACTGAACAGGCTGGCTCTACAAGTGCTGGAACATTAATTTTGTGAATGAGACCGAATAGTACTGAAGTTCAAGCATTACAGGTTTACAGTAGTTTAGGATATTTTAACGCTCATATGCATGCTTCAGATTTGAGAAATAGATCGAAAGTCATGATGGTCACCGTTTGATTTATTCATGGTTGCACCATAAAAAAGTTGGTATCTGCCATTTCATTACAATGTTTGCTGCCAGACGTCTTATGTCCTATGTTTGACTTATCTCAGATTTTGGAAGCTAGAGAGAAGTTGTCAGAAGATTTGAGATATCAGGAAAAGTTAGAGAGCAATGAAGACACAGTAGATGTGCCTTTCAGCAGTGCAGAGGGTACTGTACCTAAGCTTGCAGAGGTGGTTGGCGTATTGAAAGATCAAGATGCCTTGGTGAGGGCCACATCTTTTAGCAACATAGACCTCGGTATACGTCAACCAGCTGATCTGAAAGTGCTAGCAAAAGATACAGTCAGCATCGCTGGAGCTGTTACGTCAGATAACATCAGCGGCAGTGTACCTGTACAACTTGTGCCCGTATTTACAGTGGCCACTGAGTGCTCAGAATCAAGGATGGACGAAAGCATTCATGCTTTCTGTACAGAAGATGCCACTGAATTTTCAAAATCCAGGATCGAAGAAAGCACACCTGACTTCACTACAGAAGTTGCTGTAGCAAATGACCAAACTGTGACATCAATAGACAGTTCTCCGTTGATGAAAGATCAACGGAAACAGCCATCGAATGACCTAGGTCAATCAAGAGTTGTCGTTCAGAAGACGTATAATGATGACAGCGAAGGTGATGGGGATGAATGGTTGGAAGAGGAGACAGGTGGTCCGGGAAATATGCACATCCCAATAGCACACGACGATGAGGATGTATCTTTCAGTGATCTTGAGGAAGATGATGACGCAGCATGACATCACTGGCGAGCTTGACTATCACCTGTCTTTGAGCATCCGGTTCGATCCCACATGTATATAGGATCAGCTTGGCTTATGTCCACTGTATGGTGCTGCTGCGACCAACTGCTACTGCAGATAATTGCTCCTTTTCTGACATCATCTCTGTGCCCAGTAGGCAGTAGATGCCAACATTGGCTTCGCAATCCAAGCCCCACTTTACCAGAATTGAATTTACTGAACTGATCTCGTGGTTCCAGTGCCTTTGGTACAGTACAGTGTGTAGAGGGCAGAGACTTCTGCGTTTTGAGATTTGGATCAACACCCTGATTCCCGAGGCTCAAAAATGTATCTTTCAACAATGATGACGGATTTGTATTATGTTCAGTGAAAAGAAATACGATTCTTGTCATATCATATGTGCGTGCTGTGGCTAAAATCCTAGTCCCTCCGTCCCAAAGTAAGTATTGCAATTTTGTCTAGCTACGTTCTTGGCACTTATTTTGGGACGGAGCGAGTACTACTGAGCATCCATGCAAATCCAAGATTTGACTAAAGTATATGAGAAGACAGAAAGCTTGGCAATTCATGAACAGATTTTCTGGGAGAATTCAGCATATTTTCGTTGTTTCTATCCTATTAAACTTGTCTGGCCCGTGCTGCTTGATCCATAGTAACAGAGGATTCACTTCGAGGTACTCAATCCAGTGACCAAGTTGGAATTACGTTGGAAAGAAAATGTTTTAGGTGAGCTTGACACTTCAGCTGGGCTATACCTCTTCTCCATTCATGTGACAACAAGTCAGCTCCTTGTACTATGAACATGATATACAGGACAAGAGTCACAAGCTTGTCGTACTGCAGCTACCTTCCGTCCATTTTGAAATCATCTTCGTAGTGACTTTTTCTAAAAAGAAACTGCCTTTCTTCTTGGTAGCATTAGGTTGGTGCCAAACAAAGTGCATCTCATAACATGTGAAGTGCATGATTGGCGATCGCTCCATTATTGTTAGTAGCATGAAGTCTCGTAAGTCAATATTGTGTTTTTGACTCTGGTTGACCCCACTGGTCACATGTATCATCTACAAGGCCAATACCGCATCGACAAGTGTGTGTCCATACACGGGAGAAATGTACTATACGTAGGAGCAGGTATACGAAGGAAGCAGGAGGTCCTGAGTAGGTTCTCATGGATTCGAATTTGGATTTCTTCTGTTTCTGAACATGTAAGTCATACTTTCGTGCTCTTTCATTATTTCCATGTTTTGTTGAAAATGATCTCTGAAAATTGAGCAATCATACAGGGGACAACATTGTTCTGGATTACGTACCTACAACTACAAGCTAGATCCTTTCCTGCGTTCTTACTCAAGTGTCAAGCCAACAGTCCCTTGGACCAGACAAGCAACAAGACAACAAGATTCCTCACCAACTAGTATACAGCTGAGCACCCCAATTCATCCCAAAAACAAAATGCCAGTAATATATATCTCTCTGATGAAAACACATTCGTAGAAATAACTCTAATTGCCCATGGATTGTACATACACATACGATGATTTCAATCACAACAAAGCAATGAACCGATGGAATCACTGCATATATGCAGAGGGGCTGCATGCATATATGTGCTAGTTGTGGTTCCCTCCCTGGGTGTAGATGTAGTCCGTGTGCGCCACCAGCGTCCTCCTCATCAAGCACTCCTCCACTTCCCCTCCTCCTCCTCCGCCGCCGCACCGTTCGTCTACCGCGGCGGCATCCTCGTCGCCGGTGTCCAGGTCCACCTGCATGCGCGTACATAGAGCAGACGTTAAGCTTCGATTCTTTGGTCGATAGATCTCTTGCGTGAATTTGGTTCACACACGCAGGCTCGATAGAACATACTCCGTAACATATACATACCTGATCTCCATGGCGGTGCTGGGCTGCAGCCTGGTTCCGTGCGCCTCTCGCTGCGTGGTAGAAGGAAAGGGAGAGGAGCAGGACAGATGCCAGCAGTAGAGAGGCGTATGGCCGGCGTAGCGGTGGCGCCATGGGTGCAGCTTGATACTAAGCTTAGCTAGCTAGCTGCTGCTTCTGGAAAAAGAGGGGTTATGTGTTGTGGATTTATGGGTGTGTGTTGGTTTGGAGTTGAGGCGTTGGGAGTGGAGGAGGAGGTAGAGCAAGGGTGGTCTTGACTCTTGAATAAGACCCTCCGCATAAATGTAGCTAGGTTGACATGCATTGTCTTGGGGCTATTCAACTTTTCAACTAGAAATTGCTACCTATCTGTCCATAGCTCCGTCTAGAAATACCAGAACACACTTAAAAAATATTGACCAAAACTTAGTCCAACTATATTTGGATCATTTGTTCAAACATGATTGAAAAATAATAATTAAATTTATGGATTCATTGATATAATACACGGGTTTGGGAAACGTCTTTATTTTATAAGACGGCATACTAAAAAAAGGGAGAATATTTAATTCGTGGACTATTTATATTATGTATGCTATTTAAAAATATCATGTTTTTGAAGATAGGAAGAAAATTTACAAGTACTCCTATTGATATTCACTATATATGCTGGTTAACAACATGAGCCCACAACTAGCATATATTTGGACCATCCAAACAACATGCCGACGACCCTTCTAAGCATATGGGGTCTTCATGTCGAGATCCTGCAAAACGAGAGTTGCAGGAAGGGTATAGGAAGTGGGCGCAACGAGAGGATACCGTGTACGACTTCAACTCTTCAAGGATATTCTAAACACCGAGTTACCCCAGTTTAGCCCCCTCGAAGGGTAATGGCCTACATCATGCTTTAATCTTTGCTCTCTTGAGAAATAATCAAAGAGTAGCTAAACTAGCCTAATTTACCAACTCGGGATCTTCCTGGAGTTCTTGTCGGTGGGATTCAATCTTTCTGTTGAACCGCCTTCAGCCAGGGGTAATTCTCCCTAATTGAGTGATCATCAACCATATAAGAGGATAGCTTCCTCACTCATGTTTAGTCCCTTTCTCGTACATGAAGATGAAGGATTTACCTATATACATCGTCAACCCCCGGCCCCCAACCAGTACAAAAATGAGGTCGTGACGAAATAGAGAAAATTTTGAGGAGGGAATCTATTTTCCGAACTTGCAGCCCTGGTCTTCGAGTTTTTTTAGTGGAAATTAAACTTCGAAAACTTAATTGTGCTCCTCTCGGCTTCAACTAATTTGTTTCACAAGTAGGGACAATCATTATTCGTCAATATCGATCCTTCGGGATAAAAATAAATAAATCCGAGCATAGATTTGGAAACATCCTTAATTTTTTGAGGGAAATAAAGCACTAGGGGTACAATTCCCCCGAAAGAATCTATTTCATATGTACATTTTTCAAGGGAAGGATGTGCATATAAAATGGATGTACTATTTGATACTTCTTTTACCGTTGTTAATGTAGCAATAACGAGAAAGAGTTTTGTTTATTCTGTTAAATATCTACTTGATCTCTTTACGATAAATATGTGGAGATATTTCTAGAAAATATGTAACTATATAGACTACTGGAAATAAAGAGAGTGTTAAAATGGCTAGAGCATGAGCTGTACAAGGACATAGAACAACATATCATTCAAATTACATCTCAAACTCGGTTAGTGAGTTATGTATGTACATGTACTGATCACCATTAACAGAAACATCACGGTCTAAATGTGTAGCTAGTTATTTTCATTACGTACCAATAATCTACTGAATGTTTTCAAAGGAAGATCAAAAGGATGGCAAACGAAGAATTTATGGGCATGATCGGTTCATCAATCAGTGGGGATTAGTTTCCTAGTTTTAATTCGGAGAGAAACGATTGATTTGGTGGGATTCAAACCCGCGACACCATGGCTGCACCTGCGTCTGCATGCCTTCTTAGTTCGTGGTCGTATGCCAGGAGGAAGACGAAGAAAAAAGCCTCTTGCTGGGTTGCGCGGCCCTCGGCCAGGAGATGGGGCAGAGGGAGAGTCAGAGAGATGGGGTGGTCAGTTACCGGAGCATAGCCTCACAACAGATAAACACATGGTAATGGTTGTAGGCATGTGTGTTCATGAAACGTCAAACTTTAAAATTGATATCTTAATACATTTATCGTTGTTTTGTAGCAACGCACGGGTCTTTTGCTAGTTTTAATAAATTCTTGGTCTGCATAATGACGAGGTGGCTCTTCTTTGCTTTTGATGTAAATAATATTTTATTTTAATTTGCTATAGGTCTTATGACCTAAAGCTTTCCGTAAAAAAAAACATAATGACGAGACATATTGAAACCTAGTATCCCAAAGAGTGAAACAGAGACACTATCTAGCTGAAACAACTTGTCATGTCGTTCATGTTACATGAAAAATACAAAAGTGCCTCCATCCATAATTTTCCGGGACGCACGCATATGGGAAAAAAGATGAAATGAGTGGGTGCACCTGAGAATAAGATGACATTAGCATAGTCGAAGTTGATTGAAAATTTCAAATTGTTTTATACTGCAAACAGTTGTCCGAATCAAAATCAATAACTAGAGGCACTGGCTAACAGAGAGATCAAGTTGCAGCGTCTTTCATATATTTGTGTTCACACAAAAAAAAAAATCATTCGGAGTATCAAGATTTTGGTGGCAATTATGTACCAAATGTGTGGTCAATATAGTGTCACTATGGTGACAACTTCTTTTGTATAACAAGAAGGCACTGGCTAACATACACGTTGTAGGGTCTTTCATATATTCGTGTTTACACATGTACACAAGCCAAAAAAACTCCGGCATTGACATATCTAGAATAAAAAACACGGCAAGAAACTTGAGACGTGGTAAGTTTGTAAACTGATGATCGATGGCAGCTTTATAAACGGATGCGTGGCAACTTTCAAGACAAAAAAAATATCGTGGACGCATAACCAAATAAGATCTAGTTTTGATGTCTCGATGAAAGAAAGTCAAAGATGAACACAATCATTCAATTAGACACACTGTTTAAGAGTAAATACACTAAAAATATGTTTGAAGTTCTAAGTTTATAAATGCTACCGGTATTTTGGTCTGCTAATACATGGATTCAAGTAACTTCTTAATGGAACACATGCATGCAAGCAAATTCGCATGTCCGACTGGCATCTGCAGCATACAAGCTGTAAGGATAGGGCGTGGCACCCGATTTTTGTCCTAACTAGGCAACTCTGGTTTAGAAATAAGCATCGATGCTTTACCCAGTTTAATTATATAAGCATCTTCTGAAGCACGTTGCACTGTACTCCCTGGTCACACATGAAGTGTCGTAGTTTCGCGTTCACCAAGACACCTAATATATGGGAGGAGTAACACGGAAGTTGGGATTAACAGATTTTAAAGATATTTTGTTGCAGAAATCCATTGTCGTCTAGTCCGGTTAGGATATCTGGCTTTCACCCAGACGACCCGGGTTCAAATCCCGGCAATGGAAATTTTGTTTAACCGTATGGAGTTCTTTTTAAGCTTCAGTACGGCTAATCTCCGCCCAATCTCCATCAGACGGCTATACCCACACCATCATAGGGTTCGTCTAGCCCACCGCCGCCTTCGTCGTCGGTTCCCAGGCTCCTCCGCACTTCCAGCCGCCGGCCGGCAGCGAAGCTTTACGCTCCCTGGCGCCGATGGCGGACGACGTCGCCCCGTGCACCGCCTCCGCCTACCTCGACCCCTCCTACTGGTCGCCCCCTATTCCTTGCAACCATCTCTGCTTTCCGGTTCTTCTGACCCGAGCAGAGAGCAACGTTCTCACGCAGCTCCGCCTTGGCTTTGCAGGGACGAGCGGTTCGGGAAGGAGGAGCACTACGAGTGGTTCAAGGACTTCTCCCACTTCCGCCACCTCCTCGTCCCTCTCCTCTCCCCCTCGCTCTCGGTTCGTGCTCCCCCCACCCAATTCCTGAGATGATTTTTGTGGGACTCCTGATTTGTGAGTTTTGTAAGTTTGAACTGTGCTGCGATCTGCTGTGCGCAGGTTCTCGAGGTCGGCTGCGGCAACTCTCGGCTCGGGGAGGAGCTCCTGCGGGAGGGTGTCGCGGGCGGCATCACCTGCATCGACCTCTCGCCCGTCGCTGTCCAGAGGATGCGCGACCGCCTGGCGGAGCAGGGCACCAGCGGTAAGTTCACCGACTGTGCTTACCAAAAATGCAGGAATGCACTTTCTGCATTGTTCGTTACCAATGGCGCCACTGTTTGAGCGAGAAATTGCCTTGTGCTTGCTGAAGGTGTGGATGTGGTGGTGGCCGACATGCTTGACCTGCCGTTTGAGAGCGAGAGCTTCGACCTCGTGATCGAGAAAGGGACCATGGTACGTGTGTTGCTACGTCTGATGTGTTTCTTAATTCTTGCCAGTGGAGATTAAACAAGGAAATTTTAGATTTCAAATGCCGGTTCAAGAAATCTGAACTATTTTAAGTTTAGACTTTAGAGCATCCACTATATGACTTAGTGACTATATTACTGTTGAAAACTGAAGATGTTCTCTCACAAGTCCAGACAATAAAATTTTCTCTCCTTCTGAACTTTTAGCTGTATTTGTTTACAATTTTACATAGAAGTGTGTATTAAACACCATTCTGTTTACTTTACACCTTCAATTTGGCATTCTGCCAAAGAAATGTGACCTGCAGCATGAAGTGTGCATAGGTTATTTGTCGTAGGTAATATACTACTCTACCAACTACCCAGGTTCATCATTCTGTAAAAGAAGAAACATAGAGCTATCTATTTATGCCACTGTATAACTGATACTCCCTCTGTTCCAAATTATAAACCTTTTGGCAAGCTAAAATAGTAGCCTGCCAAAAGCTCTAATATGGAGCAGATTGAGTATATCACAATGACCATTCAATTATTCATTCATAAAGTCATAGGCAAGCACAGGAAGATAAGCCGACTGTATCCAGGAGTCCAGGACATGTTAACTGGTTAAAAGAAGGCTAACATGTGGCAACTGAGTTAACAAACTCATCTGTGTGATATTCAAATGCAACAAGTCTTGTGCAGATGTCTTTAACAGAAAACAAAAAATGAAGAACCATTCAAGTGATTTCATCTGAATGTTATCTGGACAATTACCTGATGAAGCTGCTGCTAGCGTTGCTGCACAAACTGGAAAATGACTTGGTCCAACAATCATGTTCATAAATTCCAGCATACTTTAAAAACAATTCAGTATGATGTTTTCTGACTCTTAACACCTGTGCACTGTCATACCATCCAGCATTACGATTTGGTGATGTCTATTACTCCCTCTGATCCTAAATTCTTGACTCAAATTTGTCCAAATATGCATGTGTCTATTCTTAAAAAGCGTCTAGATACATGTAATATTTTGACAACAATTTAGGATCGGAGGGAGTAGAATTAATGCAGGAATATCCTTTTGGCAGGATGTGTTGTTTGTGGACAGTGGTGACCCATGGAACCCCAATCCTACAACGGTGGATAATGTAATGAAAATGCTTGAAGGTATCCACAAGGTTTTGAAGCCAGGCGGCATATTTGTATCAGTTACCTTTGGACAGGTTTGGGAGACTCCGACTGTCTGAATCCCTCTTTCATGCTCTTCACTTGTCAACACTCCTGTATGTCAAATTCCTTTGATTGCATAGTCCCAGGATATCCCTTCTGGGTTTTTATTATCTTTCTCAATGTTATACTTTGTACTTGGCAGCCACATTTCCGACGTCGATTTTTTGAAGCACCTGGGTTTACATGGTCTGTCAAGTGGAGCACCTTTGGTGATGGCTTCCATTATTTCTTCTACAGCCTTCAGAAGGTTTAATCGGCCACTAAATTGATTTTATTTTCACTTGAGCTACGTAGCTTTTTTTGTTCTTATAGACGCTGTGATTTCCACTAAAGAAGTTTTCTACACTGCTCAGTTTCATCTCAACTGTACTTAACCGATGGTTTTAATCTCCTAGGGAAAGAGGTCAGCAGAGTCCCATGGTCCCCAAGATGCATTACCTGCTGCTCCAAGCATAAATATGTTTCATGAAGAGCTCGAAAGCGAGGATTACATATTTCTCACAAATGTTGATGAGTTGTAAGTTGTAATAACTTGACAGGCGAGTTTTTTTATTCTAACACAGCAAGGGACGGATTAGTCAGGAGTTTAGCATTGGTCATCCAGTTAGCCTCCAGTGATGTTTGTACTTCTTTTTTTTTTGAACGGTGATATTTGTACTTAGTTTGTTTGACTTGGAACAGATGCATCTACATACCTTGTGATGTGATGACAATTGCCCATCCTAGGGATCTTTGTACCATCAGAATTGACAAAGTTACACTTGCTCCCGTTGTTAATCTTTCTCTGAATTCTGAACGAATTATTTCATATTTATGAAAAGAAAAGAAAAAGGTCCTTCCAAGTATCCCAACTGTTGACTGTACATGGCATCGAGGGTTTCAGGATTATAAGTGTCAAAATTCAGTTGATAGAAACATACTTGTGTTACTTTGCTGTTTTACGACCTCTGTTAATTCCAAAGACGATGCAATTGTAACGTGTAACTGATTTAGGCCATCAGGTAGAACTGGGCACAACACCGACAGAACAGAACACTAGCAGAGAAACACAAGTACAGAAGCCGACTCCTACCGGGCCAACCAGACCCAACACCACCGCGCCCTCCTGGTCGCCGGCGAGATGGCTTCGTCGTCGCCGTACCTCGAGTCGGACGAGAACCTGGAGGCCATCATCAGCCGCATCGAGCAGAAGTCCCGCAAGATCGAGACCCACCTCAAGCAGTAAGCCCTTTCCCTTCCCTGTCTCTCTCCCCCGCCCCCCATCCCGAATCCTCCGCTGCTCCCTGATTACTCCGCCGCGCGGGCAGGTCGAAGCCGGTGGAGGCCCTGAAGACGGCGCTCGAGGGATCGCCCCTCAAGACCCGCGACGAGCGATGCAAGGTTCGTTTTGCTGTGGGGGAGTCGTCTTACGTGGTCTCCTTTCTTCCATGGAATGTCTAAGAAATTTTGGTTTCCTGATCTTGTCGCAGTCGGCGAACTGGATCGTGGTGCACCGCGCCATGATGGCTATCAGGGACATCGACGGCATGTTCAACTCGCTGGATCCCGAGTACTACGACATCCTCATGAAGTGAGAGCCTCCTTTCCTAATCCCCTTCCTTTGCTTCCAAGATCCAACTATCCTAATTTTGTCAAATTAAATTACTGTGCCAACACTTCATTGTAATGTCATTGTTTGGAATTTGACTGGTGGTGATCATTACTTCCTCGTTCATATTCCAAATGTTTCCTGATAACATAGCAATTGATGTTTTGATCTGCCTTGACTTAATTGCGGAAAAAATTGCCTAAGTATTTCTTCTCATGACCAATCTTTTTGAGCACCCTTTTCATGATTCAGATTCCAAACTGGGTCTTTATGATTTTTGCTGTTTCATGGATATGTCAGATGAACCTAGTATCGAGTATTTGATTTCGTTAGTGTGCGATCAGCATTAGCAGCCTCACATAGCTACCCATGGCATCTATTTTGCACAGACCTTGTCTGGATTCATATATGTAGCTCAAAATCAACAAGATTTCGTATCGAAACCTTGCAGATACATAACACACGCTCATATGTACATCCAAAGTTTTCCTTTATGATTTTTCAAAACCCGAAAATGTGAATTTTGTCATGTTTGAGATATAGTGTCCACTGAAGCTCGTGTGCCGAATGGTGTTTCTGGCATACAAGCTAACTCTTAAGGAATTCAATTTGTTCTCTCTATGGTATACAGGTCGAGGATTAATTTTATAATTTTCTGACATCTGCCAAAGACTCCATGAGTATTTGACCCACAAAAAAAAAAAGACTCCATGAGTATTTGACTAGCTGAACGAGCATGTACTTGCATATACTAAAATACTACTTTTCTATCTTAGTGTTTCTACATCAGTGTGTTTACTGAACCATCATTATCTCACATGATACTTGTAGACATTCCTATGCTTTCCGGCATATCCACTTCTTACCTGTATCCATTTTACTCATGTTTGGTAGAAATTGCAATACCATTCTCCTTGGGTTTATCATTCAACTAAGTTGGCAATATAACATTTTCCTCGCATGTTTCGCTTATTTACACTTCTCTGAAATTGTTGTCAATGTACGATTTTTGGTGCCGTTCGTGCTGCTGCTCTCTGCGAATTTAAATCCGCGCATTTGTTTTGGGGCTTATGGAACTCTTTTGGCTGCAATTTTTTTGTGTTAGTCGATATATAGCAATCATGTAATCTGCATATGTTTTGTCTCTAAACACCGATGCAATATAGGTACCTTTACAGAGGTTTGTCTACGGGTGACCGGCCAACATGTGACCAGTGCCTCAAAATTCATGAGAAACTGACGGAGAAAGCAGGCTTAGGTTGTATATTGCGGTCACTTGCTGATACTGTAAACACCGTATGAGCTCCACCTTCACGGAGGGTAGACAACAAAAAGCTTGCCCCAATTAGTTGTACGGGATAATGTTGTGTAGATGATTGTTGTTAACCTTTTTGTTCGCTTTGCAGTTTGGCACCTGGTGCTGTTTCAGATAGTCATTGATGTGTTGTGCCTTACTAGTGGCTAAAGTACTCTAGAAGTATGTCGTATTCCGTTTATGTGCAACCATGAATTATGATCTTCGCCTCTTCGGAACATTGTTTTTCGTCATTCTTTTTTTATTCCAATCAAAATTGAAACATATACTGGCCCGTCAGGATGGTTTGGGAAGTCTGGACCAGATGTCTTTGCTGTTCTGAATTGTTAACCTGCTCCGATAGAAGTAGAAATGCTGCCCCTCTTGTTCTTCAGATTTGACTCAATTTGCTGCTTGTGATGCCTCCTCTTATGTAGGCCTACTACTAATCTTGGTATTAAAGTATTTATTTTGATACAAAATTCTGTTTTTTGTCCGAAATTTTTCGTTTTTTGTATTACTGCTTGATTGCATCCCCACAGCTCTGCAGCTAATATTACTGAATGTGGCATCCCAGTACTTGAATAGCTGTACACTGCCTCCTAATGTATTATTTGAATGAATTGCTACACAAAATATTAGTAACTCATCTTTCTTCTCCAAATGTGTTGTTCACACGAAAGAAAATTGCTTGTGGTTCTTGAAAATCATTATAGCAACCTAGCACATTGAATTAGTGGTTCAACATTGCAGAGCATTCCCCAAATAGTTATAATACACATCAAACAGGAATATATAAACTCCACAGGAAAAAGTCTTGACAACAATATATTAGCTAACCAAGTTATAGCTTAAATAATATCTAAATATATTATTTTTGGGAAAATAATACCTTGATATTAAACCCTTTTATTATACCCCTAATGACTGACATAAGTTACTCCAAATAAACTGGGGATTATTTCCATGATATTTCCCCCAAAGGAAACACAACGGTTTGGAACCGGAAACACATGGTCATTGACAACCAGTAGCTAAACAAATCTAAGATTAAGAGAATGATCAGAACATGATGGGGCCTGCACAGCAACTAGCAGACATGTCCATGAGCCCGTCCATGGCGGCTTGTCCAGGTGCCATGTCGTCGAGCAGCCAATTCTCGAGCAGCGAGAAGGTGGCGGCTGCTGATTGATCTGCCTCCCCATGGCTGGTTATGTCACCAGTGATCACGAAACCTGCAGGACGGGCCTCTTGATCTTGCTGAAACTCCTGCATGGTTACCATAGCCTTGTAGTCCTGTGCTACTGCAGGCGGTGGTGCCTTTGCCATCCATGTCTGGAAGAGCTTGGAGACAGTGCCTATGGTGGTGACCTCGCTGCCTGGTGTCGTGTCGCGATAGGCCATGGCTTGTGTGGTGGCTTCAAGGTTGCTGCTGCTGATGGGGTTGTAGTAGTTTGAGCTGGTGGTTGCTGAAGCTGCATTGGGGGCAGTGGTAGTCTGCTGCTGGAAGGAGTGATCTGCAGGATGTGTCGTCTGCTGTTGCAGCCTCTTCACCTTCTTTTTGAGGTGCGTGTTCCAGTAGTTCTTGATGTCGTTGTCTGTTCTTTGGGGCAGGTAGGAGGCTATTGCTGCCCACCTGAATATTCACATGAAAAAGAAGACACCAGTTTGTTAACTTATATGAGTGAAAAACTGATGGCTGCGTGCATAGATGCCAGTGCTTATCCTCCTTTTCGAAAAATTGTATGCAAAGCAACAAAGGCATGGGGAAAGTTTTATATTTGACTGTTGCAGATATGAAGGTTCGGATGAGTCTTTCACAAAGTTAGGGTTGGCTTAATGAAGTTAACACTTCACAAATGTAAGAAAATATGGGGTTTATGTAGTGAAGTATTTTGCAGAGCAATATCTGTAGGGATTGTTTGGATCAAGGGTATTTTTGTGAGATTTGGTGTTTTAGTTCAAAGTTGAACTAGATGCTGAAGCTTACTCACAATCCCAGGAGATGTTGGGGCTCTGGTATTTATTTGAAATTTAAACTAAATAATAAAATTCACACGAAAAACCACTCATCCAATTCAAACAGGCTCTACAACAGCTTGTTCTTGGAACTTCGTATCTGGTACTGTGCTCTTTCTTGGATAGATAAATTTGAACAAAAGTCCCTTAACCACGATCAATTTAATTTTGAACAAAAATCCTTTCACTCTGGTCAATATTTATTTTCTTCAGATCAGAGTGCAGTAATACGATCGAGCCCCCAAGGAAGATCAAATTAAGCTTTCAAATATTAGGACAATAATCACGATCGATGAGACACATATATGCCATGATTGGATTCTCACTTGTTGCCGAGCAATGCCTGGAGGTGGATGATGATCCCTTCCTCATGAGGGGTGAAGTTCCCTCGCTTGATCCCTGGCCTGAGGTAGTTGGTCCACCGTAGCCTGCAGCTCTTGCTGCATCTCATCAACCCTAAAGTAAACCAACCCAACATCAAAATAAAATCAACCAGCAACACGCCAACAACATGTCACCTTCCACATATATAGATAAAAAAACAAGAATCCTACCGGTGTGCTCTGGCACCGAGCGCCAGTTCCCCGGGCCATGCTGCTGGATGTAGGAGACGAGGACGATGTCCTCCTCTGGCGTCCATGGCCCCTTCTTGACCCCGGCACCGCCATTGTCGCAGCAAGGCGGCCTCCCCATCGATCTCCACCCGGCTAATATAGCCAACTATGGATTTACAGCTAGTTGAACAGTATATATCGATATATACGTGTACTTATGGGTAGGGTATACTTATATCTACGTACTTAGCAGGCTACGACCATGCATAGCTGCACGGCCATGGCAACTGCACAGTGACCTCTGAACTAAAGCCCTCTCGGCCTCTCCCTGCTGCTAGTGGCCTCCTTTTATTCTAAGACACCAACCCCACTCCGGCGTGCTGCTAGCTAGCTTTCCCCGGCCGGCTGCATGTGATCTCAATAGTGCTTATATACTACACGACCTCATATCATATGCATTATGCAACCCCTCTCCTTTGCTAACTCTCCTTTCCAATGCAAAAGTCAGCCAGGGTGCATCCAGCAGCCTCTCCCTCGCTCTCTCTCTCTCCTCGGGTCGATGGATCTCTTTGGGTGAACGAAAGCTAGAGAGATCACGTGTGGCGAGACTTAATTTTGCTTTGGCTTTCCTCTCTTTCCCACATGAAAGGTTGACGTATTGCTCGAGGACTTGTGATGGACCAATGATCTGTGTATAGGGTTCCTTTTTGTGCTGGGGAGCTCATGAGGGGAGTAATTGCGCTGCCTTGCATGTATGTTCTCTCCTGATTTCTTGGGCATTGATGAGGAGAGCGAGCGAGCGTGCGCATCGGTCGGTCAGCTATGTAAGCAGCTGGCACGCACAGGTTGGCTCCTTGGCTAGGACGCGTACGTGCGTGTGATCTTCCGTCTTTTCTTCTCTTTCTAGCTAGATCGACGTCCCTTCGTGCTCGATCTTTCACTGGTCCGTGAAGCTTTATCAGGTGCATGGTAAAATTAAAACCATGGACGGACGGATATGGATGCGTCGCATGGCATCGCGCTTACGTCAATTTTGGAGTCCTAGCTTGTGACGCCTGCCGCTGCCGGTGACAGCGAGAAAGTTGACAAGAGGAGCATGCATGCATATATGCATGGATTGGCGCCTAATTAATTAGAGAGGCTGAAACATGGGTTAATTAGCATACAGGCAAGTCAACGTTTATCTCGATCGATCTTGTACGTATCTTGTACGTATACGTACGTGCATGTACACACAGAGACACAGACACACTTAGGTCAAAAGTTTAAAGTCAAAAACTAAAGCCGAGAGCACCAAGTGAAAACCTGAAAAGTGAGCTTAATTAATTGGTCTGTTAGGGCAAGAGCAAGAAATCTTGCTACAGGTTCCGGCCGGCCGGCTGGTTGCCTCTTTGAAGCTTCAACTCAAAGGAGTTGCCAAGAAATTAGTCAAGTGACTGCGAACTAGAGATTCTTGGCCTGCACCCAAGCAATTAATCCAGCATATAACTGGGAACAGACACATGATATTGATCTTGAGGTTGCTACTTCCTGGGAGCTGACTTGGGTGATGTTTCAAATAACTTGCATGGTGTACTTCAGTCTTTTAACTCCTGGAGTGCACATACGATTGGGTCCATCCCCAGGAAAATTGAAAAAACTAGGAAGAAACTAGGCAGGGCCTTGGCTAACCCAGGTACTGACAGTCCGCGGGCTGCGGCAGGCTGTTACTCTGTCGAAACAACTTGATGTTATGCTTGATGCAGAAGAAGTGTATTGGCAGCAACGCTCCCGCGTTGGTTGGATTCGTTCTGCAGATCGCAACACGAAGTTCTTCCATTGCAAAAAAGCGACTTGGTGAGCCAAGAAAAACACCATTATTCAGCTGGCTAAGTCTGATGGATCGTTAATGGATGATGTGCAGGTCATGAAACAGATGACTACTTACTTTTTTCAGAAAGTATACACCCAGAACACTGTTGGGAATCCGACAATTGCCACTGAAGTGTTTATTGAAAACTTGTTAAGCGTTCCTACCCTCCGTAGAGGGCCGCGTGATGTTTATTTATATGTTCCGATAACAGCCATCGGTGGGGCAGGTACAACAGATATCGACCGTAGTCGTTACAGACTTGGATTACAAGAAAGGTTAAACGAGAACTCTATCCCTATCCTATCTATGGTTTGAATACAACGAGATAGAGATAGACTGGTAGGATTCGGTCTTCTGGTTAAGATTGCATGCAATACTTTAACATCCCAAAATCTCTGAGCAAATGAACTTGGATCTGTGTAAAGAATTTTCAGATGAAGAAATAAGTGATGCTCTCTTCCAGATCGGGCCATGGAAAGCTGCAGGCCCAGATGGTACGCCGGCTAGATTTTTCCAACGTCAATGGGGCCTTTTAAAGTCTGATAATTTGTCGTGCTGTCAGAGAATTTTTTCCGTACTGGTATTATGCCTGAAGTTGTCAATGACACGACCATCATGTTAATTATGAAGAAGAAAGATCCGACAAATCTGAAAGATTTTTGTCCAATTGGCCTTTGCAATGTAATCTACAAATTATCTTTAAGTGTTTGATTAATAGATTTGGGCCTCTTTTGCATGAAATTGTTTCTCCTAAGCAAAGTGCATTTATACCTCGAAGATTGATAACGGACAATGCACTTATCGCTTTCGAGTGCATTCATGCAATCCAGAAGAGTAAAGATGAGAAAGGCCGCTTTTGTGCTTACAAGCTGGACCTCTCAAAAGCATATGACCGTGTAGATTGGTGCTTTCTGCATACTACCTTGATTAAACTTGGTTTTGCCGGTCAATGCATGGATTGAGTCGATCATGTCTTGTGTCACTACTGTCCGTTATGGTGTCAGATTTAATGGCAAAAAGCTGGAGACTTTCCAGCAAAGTGCGTAGGGGCCTTCGCCAAGGTGATCCGCTGTCTCCGTACTTGGTCCTTCTTGTGGATAAAAGCTTGTCGCTGTTGTTACAGAAAGAGATCAACAATGGCGCCATTCAAGCTCCATATCTGCAGGCAAACTCCTAGCGTATCACATTTATTATTCGCAGATGATAGTCTGCTCTTTTTCAGAGCTACAAGAGACCAAGCCTGTAAGGTTCATGCTGTTCTGAATAAGTATGAGCAGGGCACCTGGCAACTTCTCAGCAAGGAAAAATGCTCAATCGTGATGGGAAATATGTGCTCAGCTGACAACACCAATGCTATCATGCTGATTCTTGGTATCCAAACTAATAGTTTTGAAGCCAAATATTTGGGTCACCCGGTCCCAGAGGGTAGGATGAAAGATGGCAAATTCCAACCTATACAAGAGAAACTGACGAAGCATTGTTCAGATTGGGCTGAAAAGTATCTGTCCAGTGGCAGGAAGGAGGTCCTTATCAAATGTGTCATTCAAGCTATCGTGACTCTATATGAGCGTTTTCAAATTCTCTACAATCCTGTGCGATGACTTGTCCCATATCCCCAGGGATTTTTGGTGGCGCGATGAGACCAATAGACGAAAACCCATTGGATGAGTTGGGAGAAATTAAGCAAGCCAAAGTCATTTGGCGGCATTGGTTTAAGAGATCTTCGTTTGTTCAACCAAGCACTTTTAGCTAAACAAGCCTAGTGCCTTCTGGTCTTCCCGGATTCGCGTTGTGCTAGACTTTTAAAGGCCAAATATTTTCCTCATGGCATTTTAACTGACACGACTTTCATTCAAAATACTTCCCCATGCACGGACTTGAGCTTGTGTAAAGAAGGCACCATTTGGCGCATTGGTTCAGGTACTCAGGTGCAAGTTTGGCGAGACAATTGGATTCCCCATGGTAATCTTAAAGCTTTGACACCCCTAAATCATTCTTGGATCCGCAGAGCTTCTGACCTAATTATCCTGGGTACTAGAGAGTGTGATGTCCAGCATATTCGCAACACTTCTAATGGTTTTGATGCCGATGAAATTCTTAAAATCAGGCTTCTACCACCTGGCATTGATGACTTCGAAGCTTGGCACTTTGAAAAATCGGGTGTGTTCTCTGCTCGTGGTGCTTATCGTCTTTCTCTCAATCTAAAGCTAAATCTGTCAGTCTCAAGTACTAGTTCCTACCTAGAAGGCCAGAGAAAACTTTGGTATAACATCTAGAAAGCATCGGTTCCACCGAAATCAGAGTTTTTGCTTGGAAGCTTTCTACAAACACTTCGCCCATACAAGAAAACAGGCATAGATGGTCACTGTTTTTTTTTCCGAACTGGAGTCAGATGGACTCAATCCATTAATTAAGATGAAGAGACTTGCCCAGTTAATTGAACGGAAAACCGGGTAAAAATCTGTAACAAACGACCATAGAGCAATCAAAAAGACCGCACACAGGACACCCTGGCCGACCTGGCCACCCACACTCACTCCACGCGCTACTGAAAAAAAGTTGTCATCGAGATTGTACGCAGAAGTCGTCGTCATCACACGAACACTCCTCCTGAGCTGCGACTCCGATTCCCTCCACCAACGCCCAAGAACGGCCCCAACTCCTGCAGGCGCTCAAGCTCGTGTCGGCCCATGCCAAACAGTCGGCCATCATGCAATGGACCAAGAGGTGTGATTCTGATGGTGAGCTTCAAAGGGGCAATATGCAAGGCTTGCGCCGAACAGGACACCCATAGACCGGACCAACCATCACCAAGTCATCGTCATCGCACATCACTCCCTTGAGATGGCGACTCCGACTTCCCAACAACGAAGCAAAAATCGACAGTGGAGAATTGCCAAACACATCAGAAGGACCGACTACCAAGACCATCGCCGCAGCCCAAACACTTCCCAACATCGTCGTCGCAGCCGCAAAAGACGCCTACGAACCACGCGAAGCCCCACAACCACTGGTCCCACGGCCGGTGCAAACTCCAAAAGCGACGCCACCAAGGAGGAAAGCAACGCAGAGAGCGCCGCCATTGCCGATCCAAGCCACTGAATCTGAGATTCCCCCCCGGAGCTCGGCTAGCACGGAGAGGAACAGAAAAGGCCATAGCAACGATGCCTCCAAGGAGGGGAATGACGCCTACAGGCATTGTCTTCGTTGGCCCCGACCAAGGCTGGAGCACGACTTTCGTCGAGACCTGTTCCACCCACTCCACACACCAGCGGCCACCCAAATATGCAACAGGGCCACACACCCACGAAGGAGTGGCGCCACAAGGCCATAGCCAAAGAGGTCACCCAACCCACAGATGCCAAACCTCCTCAAAGCTGCAAGAACAGCGGAAGGAACAAAAGTTTGCAACGCGGGCTGGGAAGATAGAGAGCACATCCAGCAAACCAGAGGACCCACCGTCTGCTGCCACTCCGATAGCACGATCGACCACCCACACATCACCACCACCGCCGACAGCAGACCAATCTGGGCTAGACCTGGCCGGGTCCAGCCCAACCGACGAGCGCAACCGCTGGATCTACGCCACCGAAGCACCTCCAAGCAGTCAGAGAGCACGCATCGGCCGCCGTGCCCGAAGTGGCCACCGCAACCACCGCTGCTTCGTAGGCCGCCGCATCTCCAGCTGTGGACCGCGGCTAGCCCGCGCCTCTAGCTGCTCCCCGCCGGCTGCCATTTCACCGCCAACACCGTGCTGGCACCGCCCGACCGGGCCGCATCGCGAGCACCCCGCCGCTGCCGTCTGCCATACAGGCTTCGCCTGACATCATCATCCGGCAACGGCGAGGGAGAGGGGAGCTCGAGGAGGGTGGGGAGCGGAGGCTAGGGTTCCTCCTGAGCCGCCCTTGGGAGCGACGCGAGCAGCGGGGGGGGGGGGGGGGGGGAGGAAGACCAATGGATGTCTTTCTGACTTGCTCTACTTGTGGTATGGAGCCTGAAGATGGCTATCACTGTTACCACCTACAATAAGACGCGGGCACTCCGTGTCAGTGTTTGTAAAGAATGGCATCTTCCACCTGAGCAGGACCTCGGTTACACTGGTACAGACTTGGTCCTTGTCCTTCTGGACCGCGTGAAGTGTCGAATCGAGAATAGAACTTCTGTTCTTGTGCTGGAGAGCCTGGCATCTCAGCAATGATGTCATATTTTAGAAGGGAGATGCCTCACTTGAATTTTCAGCTCATTTTCTATTCAATTATGTTAATTCTCTTTCAGACACCAACTTTTTGATGCAGCAGACGTACCTCAAAGTGAAAAGATCCTTGGGGGGGGGGGGGGGGCCTTTAATTCAGCAATCACATTGCCATAGTAAAAATTCAGCGGATTGGCAACCTCTTGTACAGGGTGTTGTCAAAGTTAATGTGGATGCCAACTTTCTTGCTACTGACAACTTGGCGACTTGGGGAGCTGGCATCCGAGACCATCGCGGTACCTTCATCACCTCGACGTGGAATCATTTTACCGACTGCCCGAGTGCGGAAGCGCCTGAAGCGGTTGCCTGCATCGAAGGTGTTAAGCTATTGTTCTCTTTTACTAATCCCCAACTACCATTAAAAGCGACTGCCTTTTAGTGATTCTTGCCATCAATGACCCTATGAAAATCGTTCATTTTGTGTGGCATTATTGAACATATGAAGATCTTTGATCCGGGGATTGCTTTTCGGAAAATTAAGAGTTGACAATGAAGTTGCTCACGGGTTAGCTAGTTGGGGTCGTAGTGTGTTGTGTGGCGGTGTTTTGCAAAACTCCTTGCCGCCCTGCGTGATGTGCCAGGTCATGCGAGATTGTAGTCCTATCTTTATTTCTTAATACACAACCCAGTTGCAAAAAAAAAATTAAGGGAGGACAGATAACTGTTGTCTCTTCTTATTTTGACTCTAAAGACAGAATGTATAGATATTTAGATACATAAAAGTATTTGTTTTATACTCAGAGACCAAAAGGATACCGACAGTATAGTAGAAATTCTAATTGCGAAGGCGTGGGCATTTCTTAGACTACTCATAGTGCAACTAACTTAGGTAGTAACATAGATGCCAACTAGGAATTTTGATGGCATGGCATGGTAATTAATGAAGAAAGAGAAGGATGTGATGACTAGATATGTTATTATCACACCACACTTTTCAAAATAGAATGAGTCTATAAGACAATTCATGAGGTTTCTATGCTAACAAATAGGAGTAGTAATATAGACTAGTAACATATACTCCCTCCGTTTCATATTAAGTGACTCAACTTTGCCCAAATATGAATGTATCTATGTCTAAAAAGCGTCTAAATACATGTAATAAAAGTCACTTAATATGTGGTGCAGGTAATAGTACATGTTACTACTTTACGTTACTTTCCACTGTGACTAGCCTTAGACCGTGTAGAGCATGCACAACATTGGTCAACAACCATAGCTAAGAAGAGGAAAACCAGTCCAGGCACCGCTTCTAGCCATTGGAGCAGTGCTAGCTAAGAAATTTTTTGTGGAATCGGATCAACTACTTGCACCGATTCTAGTGGATAGTTGACCTGGTAGGTCCCACCCCGAGCGCCTCCTTCCTCGTCCCTCTTTCTCCAGCCCTCGACGTCGCCGCACGCAGATCCAGATGGCATGGGGGAGGGAGCAGCGGTGGGAGAGGACTTCGGAGAGGAGAACTGAAGAGAAGCCATGGGGTTCCGCCGCCGCCACCTACCTGAGGGTCGTCGCCGGTGCGTGGAGGCATAGGCGCAACTCTAGGCGCGCGATTCTGGCCATCGCTCGAGCGTGAGATTGCGCCGTCGTCCGGGCGCCCGACTCCGGTGGCCGAGAACCTCGTCTCCAGCCTAGTCACCATCTCGTACAGGAGGAAGAGGCAGCAAATCGGGATCTGACGAGGTCCGTATTTTGGGGATTTTGGTAGTTGGGGAAAGAATTGGGGAGGTAGGCTGGGGAGGAAACGTGGAAACGGGAGGAAGATAGTGGAGGATTTCTAACCGGTGGGTCCCAAAACAGATGCTAAGAAAACTTGTACATTGGACCAGATTTTTGTTTCTTAGCATCGGTGCTTCTCTCAGGTTGCTTGTCGGACCTAGAAATCGACCCATACGAGTATTAAGATGTGTTAGATGATAAGCTAGGACTTCAACCCAAAGTGATCATAGCCATAGGCTATGCGGGGTGATATGGTCCTAGAGAGCCCGGAGCGTCAACCCAAAGCGATCACAGTCAAGGACTGTGCGGGGTGATATAGCTCCCTCTTCCTTCTTGCCAAGCAGAGCGTCAACCCAAAGCGATCACAGTCAAGGACTGTGCGGGGTGATATAGCTCCAACTCCTTGACAAGTAGGATCGCTTGGACATCATCAAATCACAGCTTAACAAAGTATGAACCAACCTCTATGACCCTACATACACCGTGCGCGTTATAAACATACACGCAGCACGCACGACGTATGTTGCAACAACAGGTACCACAACATTCCTCTACGACACAAGAGCAATAATATACAATACTTGTCGCACCAGTGGCACCCGGGGTACCACCGCTGCATGACGCGTGGGCCACCTCGCTTGCTCCCCCGAAGGACCGCACCCCGGGCAGCACTGCACAAGCCTCCCGGCAAGTCACCAGCCTGGAAGGACTAGCGGGGCTGCGGGGATTGCCCTGGAGGGCAGGAAGGGAATTCCCGCCTGGGTGCTTCCCGGGAGGTTCCTTGCCGGGAGGGAGATTCCTGGACGCAAGTGTCCGTTACAGGAGCGGGCAGGACAGCGACGCCACGTGGCCACTCAGCGGGCTCCCTGTGCACAGGGTTCGTCAGGACAAGGAGTGAAGCACATGCGAGCATTAAATGCACCGACAGAAAGGGGATTCCCCGTCCATTCAGCCTACAGTGACTGGCCTGGGGTAAATTTTAGGCGCCTAGGCCCCTAGTTGCAGGCCTACTCAACCTGCATGCAAGCCAGCGCACCGAGGAGGAGCTGCCCTAGCTCTTTGCTCGCCATTTGTCACCCATGCACCGTGACACCTGTGGTATCCCCTTCGGTATAAAAGGAGGACCCCCGCCAACGGTCAAAGGGTTCGATCAGTTTCCAGTTCACTACTAGCAATAGCTCGAAGTAGCAAGTAGCCCTTAGCTAAAAAGAGAGAGCACCCAGGGACTCCCCCCGGCAACCTGTAAACCCTGGTTCTCTGGCTAATAACAAACTCAGAAGCAGGACGTAGGGTTTTACACCTCAGGGTGGCCCGGACCTGGGTAAAAACATTCTTGTGTTCATTGTGCTCCTACGCTTGACATTGGCCTCGCCGGCGATCGCCGGAGCGATCCCCGTCGCCCACTGCCGAACCTAAAAGGGGGTGCTCGCGCATCCCCGGTGTCTGAGCCCCGTGCTACGACAATACTCCTCTGAGTATTAAGATAGCAGAGTTTATTACAAACCATGATCTCGCGACCAAGTGCAAAGC
This sequence comes from Brachypodium distachyon, assembly GCF_000005505.3. Classification (NCBI taxonomy): domain Eukaryota; kingdom Viridiplantae; phylum Streptophyta; class Magnoliopsida; order Poales; family Poaceae; genus Brachypodium; species Brachypodium distachyon. The sequence goes on along the minus strand of NC_016134.3, from coordinate 17,097,313 downwards.
ACACGAGGAAGTAAGTTAAGCCTTAGGAAGGCTGAGTTTAACAAAAGGCCTAAGAGGCCGGAATATAAACAGCGGGGTCTTCTACCAACCTACCAGATCACCGTTTGGTTATTCTCACCTTAGGCGGCGGCGTCGATCTCTATGAAGATACCACCCTCATAAGAAGGGGTTTCCTCTGAACCAATAGAAAGCGAAATGAGTACAGGAGTACTCAGACAAGAGTTACATCAACTTAATAATAGATGCACAGGTGTCAAAGGGGCTTTATGTGGACTTACTTTGCAGAAAGCTAACTTTGACGTTGCAATAGTAAATACTTTTGTAAAGAGACTTCTCAGAAGTTTATAAACGAGGTACGGAGGCGTACTTGAGTACTCTCTATCTCCACTCAAACCCCACTATGAGCACCCCCTTTATCCAATTCCCAAGGAAGCACCTCATAGCACTCACACCTATGTTGACAATTTTAGTCGAAGGTTCAAGCTGTCTAATTCAAGACAAGATCACCAAGTCGTCCATAACCGAGGACGCGGCTATTCGAATAGATTTAACCCTGCAGGGGTGTACAACTTTACCCACACACGCCAACCGTCTGCCAAAGCCTGGCCGAGCAACACACTCAGGGTGTGTCGACAGAAGGAGGTTGTCTACGACTGTTACGATGCATCAACCTAATCCCTGAGCCACCCTGATGGGCCGTTCCATGATCACGAGTCTGACAGTCGCTCGGACATGGTCCAAAAAGTTGTGTGCGGGTCAAGGAACCATTCTCTCGGAGAAGCCTTGCACGGCCACCCTTACTCACTCCCTTACTCTTACTCTCATCGAGAAAGGCGAACTAATGCAGCTCATGGACCAAGTCTAGACACCTTACTAAGTCGATGCAGGCCCCATAACCCGATGTGTGGTAGTACGCTCGTCTTGGATCAAAGTGACCATAAACCGGTCCTTAATCAGTAAAGACGAGACAACCCACCACGCTCTCCAACGTGGCCTCTCATCGAAACCTTTACTTGTTCATGCTTAAAAGGCCCCGCCTTCTGACTGCCCTGTTACCCATCCTAGCTAGGATTCTCCAATACTTAACCACAACATCAAACCATTTGATGTGACAGACTAGACAGCCTAAGCATGGCTAAGCAAGTTACAATATGTAAGGCCAGCTATGCTAAACAAGCGACTCTAGTCATGCGGGGTGTGGAGGGGATACATGGCATTGAGGCGACAATGTAATAGCTCCCGCATAGGATAGGCTTAACTACCAACTGAGGCAAAATAGTAGTTGAATCGAATGCATGTATTGACATTTGAAAACAAATAGATAATTTGCAAATACTGGAGATCAGCATGAACAAAGGGGTTTTGCTTGCCTTGCTGATCGAACTCTTGAAGGTCGGCGGTGTCTTGTTCGAGTTCCACCTCGTAACTTGGATCTACCGATGAGGAACCAAAACACCGGCAAAAAGAAACAAGCTACGATTACGTTTATGCTCAAGACCAGCATGTAATGCTTGCAATGATATGACATGGCAATCTACAACTCAGAAACAAGCCTAATGTATCATGCACAAGTTAAAGGATTCCTAAAGCCACTTATAGAGCTTTAACAATGAATTCCTTAATTAAGAAATAAGCCTAACACTCTTCTTTTACTAAGAACAGTGAGCTACGTTGTCCAAACATGCATGAACATGCCACCAACAGGTAGATAATATTGTGCTGATCAATTTCATGTACTCACTTGTATTTTTCTGAGTTCGGATGAATTTTCTAGGAATTTTACAAGTTTGGAAACCAAATAAGCTATTTATCCAAACAAGGAAAATACCTAGCCTTTTATAGTTAACTTTTGTCACTTAGTGCCGGCCAAGCTACTGACAGGTGGGTCCAGAGTCCACTGTGTTGCCACGTGGGTTGACCAGTCAACTGACGAGTGGGCCCCGCTGTCAAGATTTTCACCTTTTACCAAAAAGAGCTAACTTCACTGGCAAGCGGGCCCGAGCACTGGCAAGCGGGCCCAGTGGGCGGCGGCGGCCGGCGGCGATCAGAACGCGGCGGCGCGGCTAGGTCTCGCCAGAGACCGGCCGGAAAACGGCTACGGGCCACGGTTTCGAGCGCGGTTTGGTGCTACGCGATCCCCGCGACTTCACGGACTCAACCGTGGCGGCGGCTTGACCTAATCTTCACTGGAGCATCGCCGGCGACGAGGGACAGCGGCGGCGGCGGGCGGCGCTCGTCCTAGGCAACGCTACGGAGCACTAAACTACACGGGACGAAGGGGAAAACGCTCAGTGGCTCACCGCGAAGCTAGTGGGCGTGTCGGCGAAGCTCGGGGAGGCGCGGAAGGGCGACGGCGACGGAGCGACGGCCGGAGTTGGGGAGGACGACGCCAATCTCACTGCAGACAGCACCTCGGGGTCCACGGAATCTTCCTGACATGCTTGCGAGGTCGATGATGGGCGGTGGCTACGGCGGTGCTCGGCGAGGGCGGCGGCGGACGCCGGTTGCGTTCTGTGCGAGGAGGGCGCGATGGGGAAACTGGCGAGGGCTAGGAGACGCAGCTCGGCAAGAGGAACTTGTAGGCGCAAGCGGCTTCGAGGATGGGACACTTCATCCACTGGAATCGCTCGCGCGGCGGACGGCCGAGATGAAGCGGCGGCGCGCCCGTGGCAGCTGCAGAGCGCGGATCGCGGCGCGAGGTACGGCTAGGGGATAAGCGCGAGCTGGGGACTCTATTGCTAGGTCGTGCGCGTCGCAAGGCTAATCGAAACGGCGGCAAGCAGGAGGTGGCGCCGGCGACGGCATGGCTGCCACGCAACTGCTTGGAGAAGAAAGCACTGACGGGTGGGTCCCACCCGTCAGTGGCTGCGGTGCTAGCTGGGCCGAACTAGGCTGCGCACAGAAAGAGAAGGGGAGGGAGAGACTGGGCCGGCTGGGCCCGAGTTAGGAGAGGGTTCCCTTTTCTTTTTCTTTTTCTGTTTCCCTTTTGAATTCAAACAACCTTAAATTGTTTGAGCGCCCAAACTTGCTTCAACAATTCTGAAACTTTGCAGCTAACTTTGCAACAGAGAAACAAAGCTTCTATAAAATTCCAGAGCCTTTGAAGAACACTCAACTTGAGTTGCAAGTGTGGCTTTGCTTTCAAATGTTTTAAACCGAGGTTTTAAATTCCCCTCAATTTCAGGTTTAAGGAATGAAAACATGATGCTCATGAGATGTATATGATGCACAACAAGCCACTTTATTTAATTTTACAAAACTAGGGTTGTTACATTGCTAGACTTCCCACGTTACTCTTGCTCTGAGGACATCTCCAATGGTTGACACTAAGCAGCAGGTACTAGTCATATGTGGTGGAGAGATAGAAAAAAAGAAATAGTACCTGTTACTTGCAGAAGTAACAGCATCTACACGGGAACCAAGAACAAAAGGAGGATGACGTGTGGATTCATTAGAAAATAGAAGTGAATAAAAAAAAACCATAAAATAAAAATTAGTAACAGCTTGTTGTTGAAGATGCCCGAGACGATGTCAGCTACGCCGCTATGGCAGCAAGAATTTCCTCGCAGCTAGCTTCCTTCGAAAGATGAGCTACGTTGGAGCACTGCTATTACGTTGAGATGAGCTAGTACGTTGGAGCACTGCTATTATTTTGTCTGTCAGATGGATCAAGATCGTGGCATTAAACTGTACTAGGCGTAAATGCTGCCGGAAGTCGTTGAGCCTCATTTTCCACCTCCCAAGCAGCGCCCTCAATTGCCGCCATTTCCTCAATTATTACTCCTGGCCAACATGTCCTGGACCTGTTCTGTGCAGCGTCTGACTTGTCTACGCCTTCCGATCCAGCTGACCAGATCTTCCGGGGGGGCGTATTCGGTGCATTAATGGCCCTAAGGCGTACATACAGTGTGCAATCTCCGTGCGATCGACTAGTATGAAATGTCACCGAAATTTCCAAAAAACTGTCATGAATTCACTCCCAAAACAATACCGATTGAAAATTTCAATTTATATATGACGCGCCAAGACCTAATAGAGAAAATAAGAAATTTGTTGTATTATTCCAGATTTTCTATCAGTTTACCATCTTTTTAATTAAATCATAACTGATATATCTTCAAAAATACACCACCGCTAATAGATTTTCACAGCTATAACTAAACAATAAAAGACGACTGATCGACCAATTTGTACCACTAACTTGGTATCACATAAAACCAACCTACAAATTCAGTAAAAACCAAGATTCAGTCGATTGGGCGCGCGATATGAATATTATTTTGCATATCGATCTGATATTATATCACGCTTCAATCATATTGATCTAATATAAAGTCCAAATGCATCGTTGTCTGAACAGACAAACCAAAGAACAACTCTGTAACCTAACTTTATTTCCCTGTATCCACTTGTAATCCAAGCTGCAATTCTCACCTCCTAGCCTCCACATGTAAAAACCATCAAATACTAGCCCATAAATTTCCAAGCTTTTATGTGTAGCATGGTAAATTTAATGCGTGTCCTTATGTAAAATTAGGATGAAACATGAGTTTGTCAGATTGTAAAAGACGCTTAAAAGTGTTCGAAAATGTTAGATTAGGGCATTAGGCTGACCAACACTGTTTTTTTTTTTTTTGAGAATAAGCTGACCAACACTGCTTGGCGTACGATATCTTTCGCACGACAGATTTACGACGTGCGCCAGGGGGGGCTTGTGGGCTTGGGCTCTGACCAGGACAGAGGCAGTGCAAATTGAGAGAAACAAAGTATACAGTCATACAGAGTAGTAAAAATCTCATAATGTTTCTGGAGGCTGAGCAGCACCATGGCCTTGGCCCAAACCCACACCTACATGTGGAAACCTACGGGTACCAGAATAGCAACACAAGCTTTAAATTGCTTACCAACCTTCAGACACCACCATTAACTGCCTCGCATCTCACCGGGGAGCTCACTCACTCACTCCAGCTCCAATCCGATCTCAGCTAGCTCAAGCACAAAAAGATCTGCTTTCTCACTTTCGCAGCAAGTACCAAGGTCACGAAGGATGGAGGAGAAGATGTACAGTGTGAAGGTTGGGGAGCCGACGCCGGCCGGTGGAGGCAGGCCATCGGCCGGACCCGTCTACCGGAGCATCTACGCCAAGGACGGCCTCATGCCGCTCCCAAAGGAAATCCAGTCCCCATGGGACTTCTTCAGGTCCGTCCATGGCAACATGCTGATCTCTTTGGCCCTGCATTCATAATCATCCATCACACTGCACAAAGTTTTCCAGTGACCCCGCCGTTGTAATTGTTGAGATTTCAGACAATTCTGTTCCATTTTGCCCATTCTGTTTCTCTTCTTGCAGTGAGGCAGTCAAGAAGTACCCCAAGAACCGCATGCTCGGCCAGCGTCAGGTTTCAGATGGCAAGGTAAAGCAGAGCAGTTCATATGTGATGGGCGGAATGATTATTTTGTGGATATTTTCAGAGGATGCAAATTTTGGTTTGGAATTTAGGCTGGTGACTATGTGTGGCAAACGTATGAGGAAGTGTACCAGAAGGTCATCAAGATTGGAGCAGCCATCAGAAGCTTCGGCGTTAAGCCGGTGAGTAAAGGATGCTGATCTGTCTGAATATGTTGAGAGTTTCTTCTATTGGATCTTGAAATGTATGGCAGAATGAGTGTTTACTGAAGATATCTGTTGGTATCTGCTGTTAGGGGGGTCACTGTGGCATATATGGATCAAACTGTCCAGAATGGGTCATGGCCATGCAGGTGAATTCCTAATTGGTGTTCATGAAAAAGATATATTTCAGGAATCTTTTGTAGAATAAATTCATGTGGGATTTCACTTCGATTGTATTGTTATTTCTGCAGGCTTGCAGCAGCCAAGGAATTTGTTATGTCCCACTGTACGACACCCTTGGTAAAGTCTTTATGCTTGTCTCCACAAACACTCACTGAGAAAGGCATGTCAAACCAGGAATTTGTTATATCCCACTGTGAATGCATAAAGGTTCAAGAAAAAAACACATTTCTAAGAAGAACAACAGTTTGAGTTACCATGGATGTCTGAAAAGTCCGAGGTGGCAAAGAACAACATCAATGAAAAAACATATCTTAAAAACAATCATTACTTGCATTAGTCCATGGATTGATGTCTGGATTTCTATCAATGTTTTCCTCTGCACCTCACGGTGTAGTATTGACTGGACAAGTTGCAACTCAATGCAGGACCAAATGCAGTTGAGTTCATCTTGGACCATGCTGAAATCTCCATAGCCTTTGTGCAGGCGAGCAAGATAAAATCAGTAAGCAACACCATTTAACTTCACTCTGTCGAATCTGAGCATTTACCTTAACTCGATAAAATATTACTTTCTTCTGCACAATAAAAAGATTGGCATGTCTCCAGAAATGCAACATGTGTTTCTATAGAGTTGAGTAAAAGCAACTCAGATAAAGGGTGGCCCTGAGCCTGCAAATTTGATATTACTGAGCTTGAAACTAGTTGTGAAAATCACTGTTATACCTCATTTTCGTGTACATATCTAACAAGTCGGCATTGCTATTTTCAGCTACTAGCCATACTCCCAAAGTGCACAGCCCACATCAAAGGTAAGCTGACTGGAGTTTGGACATAAACCATCCATTTTATGCCTATATGTGAATTATTATGATTTGTTCCCCGCTTTATGTGTTTCCTTAGCCATTGTTAGTTTTGGAGACGTGACAAATGAGCTGAAAAGGGAAGTTGAACAATTAAGAGTATCTTGCTTTTCCTGGGAAGAATTTTCTACTATGGTTAGTCTGACTTCATAATAAGCTACTTATTCTAAACCTCAAATAACTACCCCATTCAAATATCGTAAACTGTGACCTTTATCTAAGAAATCATAGATTGTCTGACTTGTATAATGTTATTTTATAGGGAACAGAAACCCAAGATATTTCTAGGAAACAAAAGGATGACATTTGTACGATCATGTATACTAGTGGAACAACAGGAGATCCAAAGGGTGTCATCATCACAAACAGGGCTATCATCGCCGGGGTTATGACCACAGAAAACCTCCTTGAATTGACAGACAAAGTGGTAAATAATAGTTAAATCATTTTTACTATATGCATCAAAATGGGGGTTTCCTGTGCCATGTATGGTACCATTGTCACTGTGTGTAAAAAAAGTTTCTTAGTTCATAACTTTTTCATAAAACAATATGCATCAATCAGTTATCAGTGAAAAACTAATCTGGCTTCTTCGTCAATGATTTAAAGCTCTACATTCTCGTGATGTTTCCCTCATAATATCATGTTTAATTATAATTTTATATCCTGAATCCTAATATATATGCAGGTGTCTGAAGATGATTCATATTTTTCCTACCTTCCATTAGCCCACATATTTGATCAAGTAATTGAGAATTACTGCATCTTTAAAGGGGCCTCTATTGGCTTCTGGCAAGGGGTATGGAGCTATATCTTGTAAGAGAAATAATTCGGTCTTGTCTGTTCCTTGATCATCTAATTAAGAGGTAAAACTATCTTAACAGGACATTAGGTACCTGATGGAGGATGTGCAAGTGATGAAACCAACAATATTCTGTGGCGTTCCTCGCGTTTATGATCGTATATACACAGGTGTAATGCAAACCTAAATAATTGTTCAAAATTCCAACAACGTTTTGTTCCTAGTCATAATTTTGTGACCCCGTGAACTGAAGGTATTAACCTGAAAATACAGTCTGGAGGGCTGATAGGCAAGCAGATTTTTCAGTATGCCTACAACTAGTAAGTACTACTACAAATTATAACATCCACTCTTTAATTCCTTTCATGTTTTATCGTCAAGCGTAATTGACCCGTCAATGTCATCAGCAAACTTGCCAATCTAAGGAAAGGGTTCAAACAGCATGAAGCATCACCATTTTTTGACAAAATAGTTTTCAGCAAAGTACGTCAATATTTAAGTTCTCTGTTCTCTTGTGTTTTTGTTGCCTTTATTAGCATCTCATTGAATTTCTTATCATTGACTGCAAAGATAAAAGAAGGGCTTGGAGGCCGCATACGTCTCATGCTATCGGGAGCAGCACCTTTACCGAGACACATCGAAGAGTTCATGCGAGTTACAGGCTGCTGCGCCCTCGCACAAGGATATGGTGAGACTTTCAGAATTCTCATGACTCCCTGCACACTATAGTCCATAACTATATTAGCCGTTTATCACCGTTAGTTTATCTGATCACGACTCAGTCCAAGAGTTATCCCTTGCAATCATGTGCCCAAATCAATACTAATAATCTGATAATGATAGAAATGAGAAGTCTATAACTGCCATGTTGCTATGCAGGGCTCACTGAGAGTTGTGCAGGATGCTTTACGTCAATCGCCAACATCTTTTCAATGATCGGGACGGTTGGCCCTCCAGTGACAGCGATTCAGGCACGCTTGGAGTCCATTCCTGAAATGGGTTATGACGCGCTCTCCAATGTGCCCCGGGGTGAGATCTGCTTGAGGGGCCACACCTTGTTTTCTGGGTACTACAAGCGTCCTGACCTCACTGAGGAAGTGTTCTCAGATGGTTGGTTCCATACAGGTGCAGCCATTTTCCTACATTTCTAAGCTTCCTGAACAGTATATTAACGTAATTACATTAAAAAATTAAAGTTATGTCAAAAAGTATATTAACTTGAAGACGAATTGTAACAAAATTGTAACCAACTTGTGTATTAAGGTGATATTGGAGAATGGCAACCAGACGGCACGATGAAGATCATCGACAGAAAGAAGAACATCTTCAAGCTGTCCCAGGGGGAGTATGTAGCAGTGGAGGTCCTTGAAAGCGCATACGTGCAGTCTCCACTGGTCACATCGGTATGACAACCGAAACAGAAAATAATAGATAAGATTACTGTCCTTGGATCCATACTTTTGCTCATATTCAACTTACCTAGAGGCTCCTCTTTGAATCAGGTTTGGGTCTATGGGAACAGCTTTGAGTCCTTCCTGGTTGCTGTGGTTGTCCCTGAGAAGCAGGCAATTGAGGACTGGGCTGCACTGAACAATAAGACAAGTGACTTTGCAGAGTTGTGCAATGATCCCAAGGCAAGGAGGTACATCCAGGATGAGCTGAACAAAACTGGCAAGAAACTCGGGGTACGTCGTCTAGAACTCTCGATACAAAAAAAAATTTGAGCCAGCTATATATGGTCAATCTGTACCCATCTTCCATGATAAGCACACAATTCGTAAGCGCAAGAACATGATCAATGCTGTGCCATACAGCTGAGAGGATTTGAGATGCTGAGAGCAGTTCACCTAGAGCCAGTGCCATTCGGCATAGAGAAGGACTTGATCACGCCAACTTTTAAGCTCAAGAGGCCCCAACTTCTCAAATATTACAAGGTTAGAATGAGAACATAAATACATAACTCATCCTGCGCATGAATTTCATGATTGACATTGTTCTTCTGGTTTATTTTAAGATATAAATTCTCTGCGTAGTTTTTATTAACAGAAACAGCCTCTCTTTTTTCTGCAGGATCGCGTCGACCAGCTCTACAAGGATGCCAAGATGGCAACTGCACCATGAATGATGGTGAAACACCATAAATCAAGTGGGTATGAACTTTGTGAGTGATTCTTCAGGAAGAAGCATGTACATATCAATAAGCCAAGGTTTAATAGTTGAGACGTGGCAACAACAACTGAGTTCGTCACGGCTGGAGATGGTGATAGTTTAAATTGTACTAGTACAGCGTACTTTTGGTTTTCTTGGGGCGCATTTCAGTCATGTTCTTTGTTCCGATCCTCTACTTTTCGATGTAATGTACACCAATATACGGCACCCATATACTGGCTATTCCATAGACCATGGATTGGTCAAGCTGAGATGTTGATGTGTCGATCATACATAGTGGACCACGAGGTGACATCCCTAGGCTATTGCACCAAGTCTCAGATGGCGGAATTGCAAACTGCATAAAAACTAGAGGAATTCCATATATACCAACATTTAGAATTTACCCAAATGTTCAAATACCGTTCAGAATTTATGTCTTACAAATCTACCACTCAAATTTTGCAGCATTGTCCAAACTAACAACTACACCCATCAGTTGACCTTGTGTATAGGTTTAGCCACTGTGTATGGTATGAGTCTGAGCAACAAAGAATGCTGAAACAAAAATTAAAATCAAAATACAAGGATCGGAAGTGTTCTGAAATCGAAACTTTTTCAATGACAAACATGATAATTTATCTGAATTCAAACGGCGAATTCACTTTGCAACAAACTCCAAATTGGAAGCTGGTCAAATTTACTCTTCTATTATACTACTACTAGAAAACCAGCAATGCTGTACAGTATCTTGATCCAAGGTATATGTTCTCAACTCATCATGTAGAGCGACATCGTTGTCGTCACACCGAGCCCTCCTGCAATGAGATGCGCCGACTTCCCGCCCTCTCCCCTCCTGACGAGCTCCTCGACGCAGGCCCGCGACTCCGAGAGGCGCTCGCAGAGGGGCTCCGCGATCCGGCCGTAGTCCGGCATCCCGGCGCCCTCGAGGACGCTCGCCGGCCAGCACGCGCCCGGGTCCTCGACGCGGCGGAGCCCGACGTACACGAAGCCCTCCGCCGGGCCGCCGCCGCCGATCCGCTGCACCGCGAGCTGCCACCTGCGGCCGCCCACGCGGAACGTGCCGCCGCCGCCGGCAGTGCTCATCATGCGGACGAGCAAGTGGCCCCCGGACCCGGTGAGGTCCTCCGCGGGGTCGCTGCCGCCCGCCCCCGCGGGGCCGCCGACGGAGCTGCGGCCTCGCGGATCGCGTAGGAAGCCGCCGCCCCTGAAGCCGACGACGCCCCCGCAGCCGCGCGGCATCGAACTGTTAGCACGGAAGCCGGCGAGGTTCGTTGTTTGGTCGATCGACGACGTACGAGATGGCGTGGCGAGCGATCGGATCAGATCCGAGATATTTGGGCATTCCGCGGAGGAGACGGCCGGACATAAATTGAGACGGCGTCCGCTTATATCGGCGGGTATTGTGCGTTTCGTTGGTTCACTTCCAAACCCTAGCTAACGAAAATTTTAGTTATGATCAAAATTTTGGGTTTTTTTTTTAAATTTTGTGAAGCAATGCTTCATGTGTCATGACCAACTCCGGTTCATTTTTCTTGCCCACGTTTACTGAATCATGGGCAACCAAATCTTGGGCAATCAATGTTTTATCCAAACTATTGGCAGTAGCTAATTTTTTTTGGTGAGGTACACTTAGGTTAAAACCAAGCAGACCGTACGTTTGGAGATCCAAGTTCGGTATTTGGAACTCGCGGGGTGTCATGAACTTGTGACCGACTATGATAAGGAGCCTCGCGCCCTTGCATGCTTAAAGAAGATAGTAAATCCTCGTGAAATAGAAATGACACTGTGAGTTTTTGGGTGAATTTGCATCGATTTTTGAATGGTACCAGAACCAAGAGGTGTTGAATTCGAGACTTGGCTGGCACAATCAAATTGCAACACATTTTCGGTCCATTTTGGACCTGCGAGAGCCATGCATGAAGGGGTGTATTGAAATATAAGTGAACTGCCCTAGTTTCCCCATCAGTTTGAACTTTTGGGTGAACGGTCTGATGCATGAAAGTCTTCGCTAGCACTATTGCTAGAGAACGGAGATCGTTTGAGCCACGCCCCGGACTGCCGGGGCGTAGAGTTTGTTTTTTTTTCTTGTTAATTTTGAGGTTTTGACTATTTGAAGGTTTGGTCTGAGAGGCTAAATGAAATCCAGGGCCCGTCCCCAATTGTGTGGATAGCCCAGGTTTGGAACATGCCCGGAAATTGAGGAAATTGCATGACGAGTGCATTAACTTGACAAGGATGTTCACTTTCATACATTAACTCGCAGATTTGAAAAGTGGATCCATGAACTTGGCAAGTATGTTCAGATTAGTCCAAAATTGCCTAATTTCGCCCAAACTATGCCATGATGTCTTCCGACGTGGAGTTGGCCGGAACGGGAGGGGTCTTTTCGCTATTTTGTGGTTCTGCAATTTTGCATTTAACCACCTGGTACCCAACCCATGGCCCATCCCACCAAAACCTTAAGCCCGTAACCCTAGGGGAGGGTAAATCCCCAATTCCCCAACCTTTCCCCTCCTCTTTCTCCTTAAGCAAGCGCCGACCGCCGAAGTTTTGGTCGCCCAAGCCGTCACCGCCGAAGGCTTCATCGCTGTTCGAGTGGTCGTTGCCGAACCCTTCGTCGGTGCCGGGACGAAACGGGTTCACCGGTGAGGGAGGCGACTCCATCATGTCTTGGTCTGGAGAGAACATAGAGCATCTCTTCCACGGGAGACGTCAGGAGAGCAGTTCTAGTTTCCAAGTAAGACTGCATCCCTCCTGCTGATCTCCTTTCCATTGAGTTTGTCTCCCCATTTGCCTCTTGTTTTTGTGCATTTTCTGGGTGTTTTCCTTGATAGTTTATTCGTTGAATGAGAACGTTGCTATCAATTTGGAGATTGAGATGGACGAAAAGCTGAGGCTAGAAATTGAGCTTGCTCCGGAGAAAGATGGACCCCATGGTCGAGAAAAAACGAAGATAAAGATTTTAGTGCAAATTTTTCGAGCCACATAGCGGGCTGGACCACATATAGACGAGCTAAGATTGGCAGGGGGTTAAGTGCAAAGTTCGGTCACACGCATAATTGCAAATAACACCCCGCTTGTCTATGTCAACAGCCAATGTGGCATAGTTGGGTCAAATTCAGTAACTTGGACTAATTTGAACTAACTTGCAGTTCAGTATGTTTTTCAAATCTGCGAGTAATTTTTAAAAGTGAACATTCTTAAATGTACCCGGCAAATTCCTAACTCGGAGATGCGCGCCAAAATCTCAACCCAAATCAAACACCCCATGCGCCCCGCCGCCGCGGCCGACCCGCAGCTCCTGGGAGCGGCGTTCGAGGCAGCGATCTCGTCGCGCTCCCCGCGGCTCGGCCGCGCCGCGCACGCGCGCGCCCTCAGGCTGCTCTCCCCGGGCCTCCCGCCCTTCATCTGCGCGCACCTCGTCAACCTCTACTCCAAGCTCGACCTCCCGGCGGCCGCCGCCTCGGCGCTCGCCTCCGACCCCAACCCCACGGTGGTCTCCTTCACCGCCTTCATCTCCGGCGCGGCGCAGCACGCGCGCCCGCTCGCCGCACTCTCCGCCTTCGCCGCCATGCTCCGCGTGGGCCTCCGCCCCAACGACTTCACCTTCCCCTCCGCCTTCAAGGCCGCCGCGTGCGCGCCGCCTCGCTGCTCCACTGTCGGCCCGCAGATACACGCGCTCGCCCTCAGGTTCGGCTACCTCCCCGGCGACCCCTTTGTCTCGTGCGCCGCGATGGACATGTATTTCAAGACAGGCTGCCTCGGGTTGGCTCGCCGCCTGTTCGAAGAAATGCCTAATAGAAACGTCATAGCGTGGAACGCAGTGATGACGAACGCAGTGATCGACGGCCGGCCCCTCGAGACGTTCAAGGCGTACTTTGGGCTCCGAGAGGCTGGCGGGATGCCTAATGTGGTCTCGGTCTGTGCATTCTTCAACGCATGTGCCGGGGCGATGTTCCTCTCGCTTGGAGAGCAATTCCATGGGTTTGTGGTAACTTGCGGGTTTGACATGGATGTCTCAGTCTCGAATGCAATGGTTGATTTCTATGGAAAGTGCCGATGTGCAGGGAAGGCAAGGGCGGTGTTTGATGGGATGAGAGTCAGGAACAGCGTGTCATGGTGTTCTATGATTGTTGCATACGCACAGCACGGGGCAGAGGAGGATGCTTTGGCAGTGTACATGGGTGCAAGGAACACTGGGGAAGAGCCAACTGACTTCATGGTCTCTAGCGTTCTCACTACATGCGCTGGCCTGCTAGGCCTTAATTTTGGGCGTGCTCTTCATGCAGTTGCTGTACGCTCTTGCATTGATGCAAACATTTTTGTTGCAAGTGCGTTGGTCGACATGTACGGGAAGTGCGGGGGCGTTGAAGATGCTGAACAAGTCTTTTTAGATATGCCAGAACGGAATCTTGTCACATGGAACGCAATGATTGGAGGGTATGCTCACATTGGTGATGCTCAGAATGCACTTGCAGTGTTTGATGCTATGATAAGGAGCGGAGGGACATCACCTAATCACATCACACTTGTAAACGTGATCACAGCATGCAGTAGAGGAGGTTTGACGAAGGACGGGTATGAGTTGTTTGATACAATGAGGGAGAGGTTTGGGGTTGAACCACGGACTGAGCACTATGCTTGTGTGGTTGACTTGCTTGGGCGTGCAGGAATGGAAGAGCGAGCCTATGAGATTATACAGAGGATGCCAATGAGGCCTTCCATTTCTGTCTGGGGAGCACTACTTGGGGCATGCAAGATGCATGGGAAGACAGAGTTGGGAAGGATTGCCTCTGAGAAGTTGTTTGAACTTGACCCTCAGGACTCCGGCAATCACGTGCTGCTCTCAAATATGCTTGCATCAGCTGGCAGGTAAAAATAACTACCTTACTCATGTTTTCCCTCACTTAGGAGTTTGTGGTGATAGGAATGCTTTGAGAAATATTCCCAAAAGAGTTCAGCCCATCTCTAAATGTACTATACAAAATGGGTGCTCCCAACATATCTTTGTGGAGTTTGTCAGTAAATTGCACGTATTCTCATGGCACTAAGGTTAACATAACTATTTAAGTATATGTTATAATCTATTGGTCTATTATGTTTGTGGAATGTTCTTAAGCTTTCTGGTTCTAGATATCCTCAACTGCTCACATGCAAGAGTAAATTAAACAAAGGCTGAACTGTAGAGTTGTGTTTTTTTTCACTAAAACAGGGGCAAAGCCCCTGGTTCCATTCATTTGATGAAACGAACTTTAGACTTCAGAGTACAGTTCACAAGGGAGTAGTCTACATGTCCTATCAGAACAACAAAAGTAAGGTGGTTTTGTCTTATGATAAATACAGGGTCAAAACTCAGGACGCAATCTCCCCCAAGGGACAAACTAACGATCCTGATGATCTTCAGGCTTGCATAGGTCCTGTTCCAGATGGTTTCTTCAGTAGATGGACTTTCAGGGATAACTTCTGCAGAGAATCTTTCTAGTTCAACTTCTGTAAATTGTCGCCTCTAGATTGTAGTGCTAGCTTCTCCATCATCACATTGTCCAAGCTATGCGCAGCAATTCTTATCCCATACTTTCCAACAGCACAAAATCTGTCCAACAGGCATGGCTGAGAACCTGTGCATAGACCCTTCCACTCAGTCGACACGCCAATCATCTTGGACCAATCCCCTTCATCCCTGCTCACGTCTCTCCTGAAAAAATACGTCTTTCCGCAAATTCTATAAAGCTGCAGAGCAGAAACATGCAGCACTTTATTAGATTTCCCAGTTCCCCACCAACAAGAAATACTTTGAGAGGTACCTTCCTCAGTAATAGCGATCATTTCAGCAATGAAAGCCAGCATAGTAAATAGAGAACATTTCAGCAATTAAGCCGATAAGTTTAGCAATCATACAATCAAAGAATGAGTATGGACTAGTTTCAGTTTAACTGCAGAATAAGAAGGAGCCACATAATTAACAGGCCTGTGTTTACTGACTTTATTCCTCCTTCATAACCTATTATTGGCAAGGAGCCAAAACGGAAGTTTTAATCCTAGGAGGTATTGTCAGCTGCCACACATCAGGAGAATTAGCAGGAACTAGACCACTGTAATTAGCTATTCTATAAAGGATTTATAGCATATCCTAGAGTGGTACAACCATACATGATTATCTTCTGCATCAAAGATGGTTATACTTCTCACAGTTTGAGGCAACTCAAGTCACATGCTATAAGTCTTATCATTAAAGTGAATGGTGAAGCTCATTGTAATCCCATGCATCTGCAATTGTCACGACTCACATGTTAGACTAGTGAAGTACTATGTTGCAGAAATAACAAAACAATGTATGTCAATATTTTATTAGACATTTGATGAAATATCTGCCACATTGTGCCATGTTTTGGAACTTGGCCTTCCAACCAGTCACACTACCGAACAATTTATATGTTGACCTTGTGTAATGTCTCAACTTGTCCAGGTGGGCAGAAGCAACAGATGTAAGGAAGGAGATGAAGAATGTCGGAATCAAGAAAGAGCCAGGGTGCAGCTGGATCACTTGGAAAAATGTTGTTCATGTTTTCTATGCCAAGGACACCAAACATGACAGGAATAGTGAGATCCAGGCATTATTGGCCAAGCTCAAAAAACAAATGCAGGCGTCTGGGTACATGCCAGACACACAGTATTCACTTTATGATGTCGAGGAAGAAGAGAAAGAAACGGAGGTTTTTCAACACAGTGAGAAGCTTGCTCTGGCTTTTGGACTCATTCATATACCTCCTAGTGTACCTATAAGGATCACAAAGAACTTGAGAATATGCGTGGATTGTCATCGAGCTTTCAAGTTCGTATCTGGTATTGTTGGTAGGGAGATAATTGTGAGGGACAATAATAGGTTTCATTACTTCAAACAATTTGAGTGTTCATGCAAGGATTACTGGTGAAAGTTATATCTATGTGATACTCATTCTTTTGGCATCTCTAGAATCACTTCTACAAAGATAGAAGGAAAAGGTATGCAACATTAGTTCCTGTGTAATTGTTACGCCATGTTGTAATTATCTACCCAGAAGCACAAAGTTTTATCTAGCTTCTGTCACTAATGTTATATTACTTTGAAACCCTTAGTTTGAACTTTCAAGGATTTAATTTGCACCTTGATTTTTGTTTCTCCTTTGTTCCAGATGCTACATATTCTTCTGAAGAAAGTCCAGAATGTTGCCGTCTTGTTAAATTGCACTGTAGAGGCATATGCTATTTTTCTTTCTTGGCAAGAACTAGGCTCACTTGTTACTAGTGTCTTTTTGGTGTGTATATATTAGTGTTGCCTAGAACAGAGTTATAACCTGCTGCAAAAAAACTTTGTAATCTACTACTATAAAGTTGATCATTTCTATACACAATGCATTAAAAAATGGAGATGTAGAAATTAATTGCTTAAGTAATATGAGAAAGATTTGATCGATACATGAACATGAAATCAGAAAGATAAATGATTCTTATCTGTTCTGATAAGCTTTTTCTACATGCACCTGGATATAGGCATCTCATATGTGCAAACAGAACACTCAATTTATGCATGATAAAGTCTAAAATATTTGCAAGTATAACAAAATTGCCCTTTGCTATTACATGTTTGCACACAGCATGCTCCACAGGATTAATTTCTATTTCAATCAGCTCCTGATACTCTTAATATGTATCCTAATCTGTACATGTCTCTCTTATGAGCTATGATCGTAGCGTATCAATGTTCCAAAGTCCCAATTTCAGGCCACCGACACCACCATACCAGCAGCCACGGTGATGAACATGAGGGTCGTCTGTTCTGACGGACCATGACCACTAACCCACTACAGGTGGTTGGTGGCGGTGCTGGTGGGGAGTCAACAATGGTGGTTCTACTGATCCTGCTGTGCAGATCAAATCAAAGCTCTGTCAGCTATCAGTTCCAGTGGATGTGCTGTGCCTATACTCATAAGAAGAAATGAGTATTTGAAAAGATGGTGAACAAAATGAAGATGGCGAAGTAGAGATAAGTGGTACAAAAGACAAGTTTCAAAGCAAGGTAATATGCACAAGGGCCTCAATAGCCTGTGCTACTACAATGGTTAGTTATTTCACTGAGTTAATGATCCTTTTTTGTGTCAAACTGAAATTTTTTTTAGGGTAAGCAGGAGGTCAATTGACCTACTGCATTTTATTAAAATGAATATATACAGTGTAAGTTACGAAAGAGTAAAAAGAAAATTCTATCTAAAGTTGCCAATCCATCCCGGAATGCATGGTATTTCTTTCTCTTGGCCCTATGGAATACCATGTTGAGCTCTTCTTTGAAGATCCTTCTACATCTATATAGAAAAGGCTGAATCTGTTGGAATATGTAATCAAACTGAATTAAGATCATACTGCAATACAACTAATGATTATGTACATTAGATGCTTCTGTAGCTATTACAGATTTGTGATGTTGTCTGATGTTTTACCCTTATGTACTGCTGCGAGCTAGTCCTCACATAAGGGTGGCTATCGATATACCAAGCATGTCTTGGAGTTAAACCACTATTGTTCTAGTATTGATGAGCTTGTATGAATTCGTCAAACAAAAAAATCGTTTTAATGGGCTCTTGGAGTGAAACCACTATTGCTTTAGTGTTATGGTGATTGGATGGAAGATACCTTGGTTGTCATGTATGTTTATGATGTTTGGATGGACTGCTGGCAACTTGGATTGTCCATCTATGTTTAATACTAACTAGATTTTACTTGGAGTTGGCTGTGGACATGTAGTGTACGGAATTTTATTAGACACCCTATATTTTATAGTCCAAGTAAAATATTACTTGGAGTATCATTTATCTTCTGAGTTTTTCCTGTGATGTCTCGAGGGCTCCTTCCCCATAGGCTCTTTGTTTTTTATATATGAAATCATCACCATCAAATTTAAATAATACTGCACATAATCATTTTGTTTTAAAAGGACAGCTTTTAAAAATCAAGTCACAACTGACAGGTTTCAGAGCAGGAAGAAAAACAAAACAACCATCACATGTCAGGTTTCTCTACAGTTGCCAGCACCATATCGTGACAAAGAGGTCCAGGAATGACTGAAATATGAAGTACCTAAGTAAGGCAGCTAAATACAACTTTGAAAAGCCAGATACAATTTCTGTCACGGTGTGAACAGTGCAAGATTCACAACTGCTTTGAGGAATTAAACTATGGCAATTCAGCAATTAGATCTTGGAATTCAAAGACAGCCCAGTCGGCTTTGGCTGCAACAGCTTCTCTCATCTGGACACCAGCATAACAGATGAACAAGTCCGCTGCGCCAGGCTGCCGAGCCTGTAAAGACAGAAGTATAAATTAAGATATAGAAGTCTTTGTTTATTACTCATCTTTACAGATTACTCCCCTATGGCCTTGGGTATATAAATTAATAGCACTCGACATAGGTTAACTGTGCTGTGCAATTTTCCCAAAACGATTCTTTACTTGTTGACAAAAATGAAAGGCCATGTGTCAATAAACCAACTTCTGTTTGACATATCCTTGAGAAGCCAATGCCATTTTCATGGAAGTCTTTAAACCATTCATTTCAACAGCATGGTAAAGCAAAAGCTATAGCTGAAAGTAAAATGTCATAAGAAACAGAAAATTTTCCTACTCCTAGTTACCAAGCCGAGGAACTAGTTCACTTGCAGCCCTTCTTGCAGCCGCAATTTATTGCAGAAGCTCACTCCTGTTATTTCTATCTCACATTACATGAAGAGAATAACGTGCAGCAACACGAGGTATTGCTCAACAAATCAAGCTATAACAATTGGCCACTTGAACACTCCCATCTTTGACCATAGCATCAGAGAAATGAATTTGTATCGAAAGCTGCCATACATAAATAAACATGTATATTGTATCTCTATTGTCAAGAGAAGATTCACAGGAATTATCCAAAGATATACCTCAAGATCAGTTGCACCATCTCCAATCATAACGAGTGTCTTGTAACCACGGTCCTGAACACACAGAAGAGAGTCGCTAACACAGCTCGAAATTCAAAAAACAAAATGTAATACCAGAAGTCACAGATAAACTATAATGTAGACCTGTTTTATTTGTTGCACTGCTTGTGCTTTACCCCCACTTCGAGAAGTGGGCTCTGCAGGATCAAATCCAACATACTCTCCAGAGGTTCCAAATAGCAGTTGGTTCGCAATGATGTTTTCAGTAGGAATACCAAGCTCAAATGCCACAGGCTGGAAACAAGAAATAGAAATTGAGGGATGCTTTATGCTATATCAAATAGCAAACTAGAACCATTCGGGGATAATTCATGTATGTGAAAAGTCAGTGGCACATAATATTCACCAATGTATCAAGTGAAGAAAAAAAGTTATAGTTTATAAATTGACAAAAAGAAGCATATCCTTATTTACTGTTCGCCTGTTCGGAAAACTAATGTAGATTGAAATTGTAGCACTCTCGTTATATGTATCTACAAATAAAAGCTTGGTGCGGCATCCCAATATAACAAGCACGAAATTTCGAAGAATATCTAAAAGATAGGCAAAATTACCATATTCTGGAATTCCAGAAGTACCATAAGTGCACAACCTTTGAGTGAAAAGGTGTACCTTAATCATTTGCCGGAAACCTCCTGACACAAGGAATACTTCAGTGTTATTAGCTTTTAATTTCTTAATCAAATCAGCGATCCCAGGAGAAATCCTGCAGAAAACAAGTGTTGCTTTTGGTTAACACATGAATAAACGAAGAAAACAAACATAATGTATATCTAACATGAAAATCAAATACTCCGATTTTACAGTGCTAAAAAATGATTAGTGATTACTATCTTGCCTTTGTTCTGCAGTAAGAGATCTTACAAGTTAGGATATTTCTACATAAGACACAAGGTGAGTAAGTTAAAAAGGATTATGTTGTGGTTGCAGGGGAAGTAACACTGAAGACTGAAATGGTATAACCAGGTATGTTGGTATAGTCCTGAAGTGGTGTTTTGCTTGTGTTACCAAAATGATTATGCACACAAGGTTGTTACACCGTTTTCCATATGGCACAATATGAGAACGTAACTAAATCAGTTACAGTTCTTAAGCACAGCCTGTATATCCAGTGGAACATATCTAGTCATTCCAAAATGCAAATAAAAGGAGTACAGAATCTGAAAAGGTTCATTATAGGAACGCAAGATAATACAGCAAAATAGTGACTAACATGCCGAATTAACTTGAAGTCATGCCTTGGGTGAGGTTACCTGGGCGGCCTCTTCTCCAAACAGTCCTCAACTTGGGAAAGGGATGGCTTGATTAAAGACATCCGGGCAGTTAGAGCCTCTTCAAATGGAACGGTCCCCGTCATTGCCCTGAGAACATTGGGCTAAGATTAGTTCTTCTGATGGAACCATAGCCTAAACCCAAACATCCTCCTGCAAAATATAATAGAATAACAAAATACTTTGCCGTCCACTCAGCAACCGCCTGCCCAGCCCCGCAGAAATCAGCAAGTTCATCGATACCCTCATCCAAACATACAGTGCTATCCACATCAAAGCAGACCGCGTCAGCATTGCGCCATATCTCAAGAACATCTGGAAATAAGGAGGCAAATCATTGCATAAACTAACCTTTTCAACACTGCATCTTTCAGAGGCACATGGATTAACCGATTGAAGCACTTCTCAGTAACTAATGCTAACCTTTGGAAGGCTGGCGGTTGGCTAAATCTAAAGAGGAGGGCGCCTTGGAGACCTCCATCGCTGCCATCACCACAGCACCAGCTTTAGAGAGTTTGGCACAAGGGAACAATGGGTTTATAGCCCTTGTTGCCAACTGTGAAGCCTGCGATGACTGATTTGAAAATAGCCGAGGAACAGAAAAAGGATGTCTCAGGCTGGTGCGTGTGTTGATCAGACCCGCCATACCCATACACGACTGCCTGCACATCAAAAGGAAACACCAAAT
Organism: Brachypodium distachyon; assembly: GCF_000005505.3. Taxonomy (NCBI): domain Eukaryota; kingdom Viridiplantae; phylum Streptophyta; class Magnoliopsida; order Poales; family Poaceae; genus Brachypodium; species Brachypodium distachyon. The sequence goes on along the minus strand of NC_016134.3, from coordinate 17,075,716 downwards.
CACTAGAAACACGATCACCAAAGGCCCTGCTTTAATCTAGGCAATTCAGTCAGAAGACAACATTCGTTGCACAAGGACATGGCCCCAGACCCCAGTCCACCAGGCCTGCTCGAGCTCATTGATGCAAACCGTCAAACACCTTGTGGGCAATTTCCATCACGCGGCACAGAGTGGCAAAGATCACGCTGGACTAAGCTTGGGCACGTCGATCACGAAGACATCTACTCTATATGGGAAACAAGCAAAGCATTTACGGCCTGCAATACATATCTTCTCTCCCCAGACCGGAGCGATGACTCCTGTCCTGAGTCAGGACTCCTGACTGACACCGAGCCCGCCGTCCCCACCCTCCACGGCGCCCAAGCCGCCCGCCTCACGCTCTGCAGCTATGCCACTCCGCCGCAGCCCGCCTCGCTCACCGCCGGACCAGATGAACGGTACGCGACCTCCGACGGCGGCAGGGCAGGGCAGGGCAGATGTTCTACGGCGGCCTCGCTCTGCCCAGAGGATGGGTCCGCACGGCACGCCCATGGCGGACGGAATCCAGGGAGAAGGCGGCGGCATGAGACGAAATCTAGCGAGGAACAGAAGATCGGGTCGGGATTCGGGGACTCACGCTTGAAGAACAGAAGAATATTCTCTTTGTCCTGTCGACTGGCGCGCCCAGGAGGCCTGTGTACCAAATACGAAGGATCTGCTCCAAAAATCTCCTCCTGCCCGAATGGGTTGGTGACGGGATGCGCTAGCGGGAGTAGTAGCAGCATTCCTTTACGAGATCTCTTCCTTTACCTACCACGTTCCGGAGCTATGTTGGCACTTGGCAGTCAATGACAGGTGGACCTGCTGACTGGCTCTTGTTACCCAAAGCCCTCGTTTGGTACAGCTCTCCTGGACGGAGAGAATGACAGAGACTGTATTCCAATTCTCCTTTAATTTCTTTCGACCCTCACCAAACCTCATGTTTACCAACAAGCTCTAAAGAGACAAAACCTGGGAGTAGTCAGCTTAGCTCTCCACCCGTTCCAATTGAAGTTGAAGCCTTGATGATGTCATTTAGTGATGTTTGGATTAGAGGTGCAAGCGAGATGTCGTTCTAGGCTATGAGGAACTTACTAGTTCAAAAACAAAAGCTTAAAATTTAGAGGTTGGCCTAAAAACGGCGAATACGTGGGACACCCATTTGCATCCCTAGTTTGAATGGCATGCTCCATTGCCAAGAGCCCAATAGACTTGGCATGCGATCACAACGAGATGTAAATCATGACTTAAGACTTAACAAATTCGAGGAAATTACATCAGTGGACTTTAAATTTGGCAGTGATGTTCAGTTTCATTCATAAACTAGCGAATTTGAAAACCGCAGCCTTAGATTTGGCACGTTGGTACATTTTAGTCCAAATTTACATTTTCGGGCATAACTAGGCCACAAGCGCAGTTGGCATGGCTCGGTGGGGTCCTTTTTGCAATTTTCGCGTTGTGGATGTTTCCGTTCAACCCCCGGGAACAAATAGGTCTCGAACCCACGGTCCTTGAGGCGCTAGGAAGAGGCGGCAGGGGTGATTTGTTCCAAAAACCACCTTCGGTTGTGATCCTCTGTTACAGCATCGGATCCTTGTCTCCTCTGTTACACTGCCGGAAGGAAACAAATTGACAAAGGGCGCACGAGACGATCGTCGACGTGGGAGTGGACGTGATGGTGCTGGCTGGCGCTCACTATCGCCGGGTACACCTCTACCGGTGAAGAAGAAACTAGGCAGGAGTAGGGCATTGGCATTGCGGGCCTACGACAGCCACAATGAGGACACCATTGTGACAACATCAACCGACGGGTAGCTATAACGGGAAGAGAACACCACGACGAGGAAACTTTTGAGAGGGTTGACCTTTTTTTTAGAGGAATTGAAAGGGCTGACCTTAGTGAAAAAAGATATCGAGTTGCTGCTGGGCGGCCCACATCCCCAGAAGGCCAGCATTCGGGCCTGTGTTCTAACAATGAGCCCACCTGTTCTGAAAAAAACTACCAGCCCATGAAGCAGATTTGAACCATCCGTGCCCGAGACACCCTCCTCAATCCTCTGTCCGTGGATACAGGATACCAGGAGGCAGCCAGGCAGGACGCAAACCATGCATGGCCGCGCTGAGGACGCCAATCCTCTGTTGATCAGAGTATTTCTGCGGTGGTTTTGATTATTGCTACCTCTGTTTCGTAAAGATTGACATGGTTTTAAACTAGAGCTAGTTCAAACCCGTGAAAATCATTATGAAACGGCAGAAGTATTGTTTTGCCTTTCAAATGCGTGCGATGCATGTACACTCACAAGTCACAACTGGTGGAGGCAGCAAAATGGATCCAGGGAGCACGTCCTCTCGGCTCGATACGGGGCTTAGTTTGTTCTGAAGACCGAACTGTTGAAATTTTTTTGGTACCACGAACAGGTGAAATTATTCAAAGTCTGCAGCGCGAATCGTACCAATCAACAGAGTGTTACAGTTCCTCTATTGAAAATCTGTCATCAGTTTAATTAGTACATCAGCTGATGTGTTTCTTCCCCTCTTCAACAGAGGAAAATAAATGAATGAATTACATCACCATGGGTCTTGCCACAGCAATAGCAGCAGCCGCCGCCTGCCTCATTGGTCGATCAGTAAGTGATCATGTTCATCCAAGGGAGAAAAGAATGAAAGAAGAAGAAGAAAAAAATGCAGGAAGAGATCTGTTCAGTTGTGGCTAGGGATATGGCCCCTAGGGCCATAGTAGTCCACATGGATGTCATTCTCAGGCTCCCGGTGCCTCGCTCTTTCTTTCTCTTCGGAAACGGCATCCAGCGAACTCACCGCTCCTTCGTCCCCGGATCTCTGTAACTGAAGAACGCACAACCGGTTAGAACCTTTTGCCGCAATGTGCACACAGAAACACCCAAATAAATGCCAAATGCTAGCCGTAATCACTTACATTGAGCTCCTGGTTGCTGAGTGCTGCATGAATCTCTGCATCCAGCCTGATGCCCTGGACTGTTGCCACCGTCAGGAGCAGAACCATGGCAGCTGCGACCAGTGGCGATGAAATCTTCATCTGCTATCTTTGTTCAGAGGATCTTGGAAGATTGCAGAGACAAAGTGTGATTCAGGTCAACTCGGATGGAATGAGCAGTGGGAAAAGCTACGGAATTTGCTGCTGGAATGAACATTTGACCAAGAGACCATGTATATAAACGTCTTGGCTTCAGAAGACCACCCTGGCCCCACCCTGCGAATGGTGTTCTCTTGTCTGCAACGAAGACAATATCTGAAGCACCAATGCAGGACGTTGGCCATAGTTTATCATACATTTGTGATGCTTTGGAGAAGTGTGTCTGCCCAAAGTATGGACCATGTTTAATTAGCCCATTGGCCCCCTGGATTAGGCGCCAATGCCATGGTTTAAAGTACCTAATGGGATTAAGAAATATGTCGAGTGCTTTACTTGGTCGCAGGTTTGATGTACATCTGCTCCTGGAAAGTGGCTTCTTTGTCTCACAAGAGATGCACACGAGCGCGTATATTTGTTCGTGCATTAATTCCCAAAAGGTGTCAGGAGCTAGTTAAATCGATGGGGTTAGTTTATTGGCACGCGAAAAGGTTGGGCTAGAGTATATGTATGTACTTCCAAGCTAGTCAGACAAAAAGGGTCAGCGCCCCGTGTAATTTGCGGTGTTCATTTGAGCTTTACTCCACTTTACGACCAAAGCACGTGAGTTGCTATGGGTTAGTAGTAAGAAGTTTTCCTTGTTTACAAAAGAGTCCCTTTACAAAACATTATGGAATTAAGGTGCTCCCGATGCCTAGCTAGTGTATCCGGCCACAAAATTATTCATGTTGGAGTGAGATATACTACATCATGCCAAAAAACCGTGCTGGTTTGAAGGGAAAATCTAACTCTCAGTCGGTGGCAGCAGGTCAAAGTAGTGCCGTAGTGGTGCCACTCGAACGAACCATGCAAATCCGCATACAAGGTCCCTTTGTCCGTGACAGGTTTTTTACTCCGTATAAAAAAACGGAATATAATAGATTGTGCTTGGGTGCTTCCGTGCTAGACACCGATGGATCAAATAAGCCCACGCGACACGTCCGGCGTGCATGCACACAAATTTTGGGCGTGCATTTCCGGGCAGTCGTGGCATGCAGCGCAGGCGTGGCATTCCGTGTGCCACTAGCTAGCCTACACGCATGACCTAGCGCTCACGGCACGTATATACTCCGTACGACTCAAGGGCATGCACAGAGTTACTATCCGTGCTGGCTACTTAGACTTTTTTGCGTAATTCTTGTCTTAAATTTGTCATATATCTATTCTTAAAAAATGTCTGAATACATGTAAAATTTCGATAAGAATTATGAAACGGAGGAAGCATCTGTCTACAGATTTGCTCAAGGAAGCGTGACTTTGATCGGCACGAATAACCGATCGAAATTTATACTGCGTGAACATTTTCTCGCTGGACTCGTTGCGCGACGCGCGCTCGTGCGTCCGATCGAGACAGAAAGAGGGCGATGAGTTGTTGCTCCGGGGCCACGCTGTCCAGTCTATCCACGTCAGCGCCAGTGTGGCAAGGTGGTGGTTCGAACATTGGGAGCCGCGCCTGTTGCTATCCACGGCCGCGTTTAATCCCCATTACTGTGTTTGAACTGCCGCTCGTAACCCCCTCATTCAGTCTACTGGCGCGTGTCCCTCTCCATCCCATCTTCGTGGGCATCTCCGACGACTGCTGCGCCGGAATCGCGTGTCTGCTCTGATCAAGTCGCCCCAATATCAGGTACCCATCGAAGAGGCTTCCGTTTTTGAATTTCTGCGGTAGATTTTGGTGGGGATCTTTTCGGATCAGCGGTGATTTGTGACTCGAAATCAGTTCGTGCTGACTTCGATTCGCCTAGGCATTGTCTAGATGGGTGGCAAGGGACACACATTAACAGGCTGATTCGTCGTTTTGTCAGCGTGAATCGATTTTTTATGCGGAATTTATGAGGCAATCTCGCCGTTGTCTTTTGGTGTTGCGTGGTAGCGAGCCCGGCGGCTGCGCCTGTAAGATGATGCCTCATCCATCCGCCGCGCGCTTGTATTTTGATTTTTTTCAACGAATCCGATGAGATTGGCGCGGCGTGGTGGTGTTGATTTCTGGGGCATCTCCCCTCCGCGAGGGTCATGTTTTGTGAGCGCGGGTCGGTATGCATGCTAGATCCAGGCGATGATGTAGTTCAAACCCGCCCGAGTCAACAACATAGTTTGTGATCGAAATTACTAGGGTATCGGGTGACAGGGGGGCAGGTGTGTGTTTTGGGGGGATCATTTTGAATTGTGTAATTCCGATTCTGAAGTTTATGGGAATGGCAATTCGGAATTTTTTTTGTTTGTGTTCGTGGACTGCATGTAGGTGGTTGATGCACCCATATACCTGTAGTTTTAGTTGTTAATTTCTGGCACATTGGTGCGGTTGTTTTACAATCTGGTAAGTTGCGTTATAGCATATCAAAACCTGTGATGCATATTGGACAGTCATGTTCTGTGGTAAATTAAGTTATTTTAGGGATGGCAACTGCTGTATTATACTGAACATGTGTATCTTAGTGGCCATTATTCGTATTGTCATTTTGCAAGATGGACTACAAGATTTGTTTGAGTCGAATACTTTGCGTTTATTTTTTTCATTTTCAGGTGTTAAGAGCCATGGTTAGGAAACGGCAGGATGTTGATTTGGGTGATGAAGACATGAAGGTTAGGTTAATGTACATTCACTGCCATTTTTACATTGGGATGGCTACTGTTTTCTCTCTCTGGTGGCAATTCTTAAACATATCTGATGGCAACTTTATCATCCACATTTGTTTTAATTTACTGTCCACATGATAACTGCAGTTTCATGCAGTAGCTGCTATGTCAGTACATGGTTCTCGTTATACGCCTTTTTCTTAATTTCTGTTAGGGACTACTTTGTACTACAAGTTTGCTGATATCTTCTGCTCATTCACTTGACACATCCTTTTTTGCTGTGTTTATATGTATCAGCATGTCGCTGTAAGGAACAGGGCTTCTCCATTTGGTCCGACCCAACTCTACAAGGATTTCAATGTCGCACTAAAGCTGGATTTCAGGAACATGGAGTTTACGTCTTTCATGCATATCAACACCACCAAGCTACACAATAAAGCGATTGATTGGCTTGCGAGTTGTTATGACTCTTCGACCAGGTGTCTTCTTATCCCTGCCAGGGGCAGGATTGCAATGACCGAAGAATCTGTCTACAATGCTTTGGGGTGCCCCATGGTAATTTGCCTGTTCATACAGGGTGGACAAGGACATTGAGGCCCGTCTTGCACCACAGATGTTCCCTGGTATGGATCTATCCAAAGCCCCATTGCATAGCCAGGTGAACACCATGTTGAAGGATATGACGGAGTCCGGCGACAGTTTCAAGAGGCTCGCCCTGATATACATCATGAGCACTATATTGGCACCAACCACTAGCACCAGGATAAGCAATAGGTGCTATCCTGTTCTGGTATGTCTTTGTTATTTGTCGCCTATATTTTCCGTATTTTTTATTTTCCCTACCATGCAGCACGCACTTTAACATGCAGGGGAGTGGCAACTGACTTTTTACATGTAATAGTGTAAATATATTCCTCCATGGCAAGTCATACATTATGTGCATGGCAACCTACAATAGTTCTGTATGGCAACTCATATATTCCTCCATTACAAGTCACACAGTATGTGCATGGCAACTTACAATAGTTCTTTATGGCAACTCATAAAAGTTCATGATGGCAATTTTTCATGTCCTATGTTTTTTACTTTTTCTTTCAGTTTTTTGTGTATGTAGCTCCAAGAGATCTGTTTAATGTCCATGTATTCTTCATATTTTTAACAGCAATTTTGTTGTTTTAAGGATCATATTGCCAACATGCACAAGTACAACTTTTGCAAGTTTGTTCTCGACCAACTTCATGAGAATTTGTCTAAGAAGAAATTAAACAAGGGTTGCCGTCTTTACCTTTTGGTATGCCATTAAACCTCTTTCACGTGTGTTGTGTCTCCAACTTTCGATTTTTTGTTTGTTTTGTTTCAATAAAATAACTCACTTTTTCTTCAAATCTCCTTTTGTGCAACTGTTGTATGTTGATAGTTTGGATATCAGCGAGCTCGGGCTAGATGTGCCTGCTGCTCCGTTTGGAGTCACCGTGTGGACAAACAGCTTGATTGATTAAGTTTTGAAAGCAGACACCAAAGAAGATGGATCTTTTGGGAAACTCCAGGTTTATCCCCCCTGTCATCTCTCCGTGTGTTTGTCAGATGGCATGGGGCAAGTGTATCAGTTTTGTTTGATGCGTGCTAATTATGTCTGTTTTCTACAATTTTTCGTCTCTTGTCACAGCTAATCTCTGACCATGCTGTGAACAATACGTATTTTGGCGGTCCTGAGCAGTTTTCCAGGTGGATTGATATGAATAGCCATCCTGATATCGAACCGAAGGTGACTTTATTTTTTATTTTGTTTTTGTTGCATCAAATGTGGCCTCACATCATTCTTCACCTTCCATTTTTTGTTGCTGGTCACCATGCTTTATCTTACCTTTTTACTGTTCTGTAGGAGTGGAAGAAAGTTGAAACTCTTGTGGGTCAGTTTGCGTCAGGCATGACCTGTCTCCTGGGCAATCTTGTGCAAGGGTGGACTGGTCTGACCCCTCTTGAAAGTGAAGAAATGTCGCGCCGTTTTGCTATGGTCACCGGTGGCGTGCCCATGCGCTCTCGTACTGCTAGGGGTAGGTTTGAGGGTTACAATTACCCGAGCGACACGGATGATGAAGATGAACATGCTCAAGACAGTGGTGACACCAGCGACAGTGATGACGACCCACCCAACAACCCTGGAGGAGGAGAAAGAGAAGGGAAAAGGATGGCGATAATGAAGATGGGGAGATGGGCAAGGGCGATGCTCATGAGGGTCAAGGTACCGGGGATGACGGCGGGAATAATAATGACAGCTCTGGCCACAACGACAACAATGAGGCAACACCCAACGATGAGCCTGGTGATGAATCTGGTGGCGTGGGGTGCGGGGGTGAATCCGATGCTAGCGACAAAGGTATTGCGAATGCCGCACACCGTGAAATTGCCAAACACGTGGTTGGGGAACTGAATTTAAAGAGGCAGAGGTACATTTTTTTTGCTAGCACTGCATGTCAATTTTTATTATTTTTTTGCATGGCAACCTTTAGTTGTCATTCCATGGCAGTTTTTATGAAAGTAGTATGGCAGATGTACATTTTGATAGCCTTTTGTATTTGCAGTCTTTTATGGCAATAATGCGGCAACTTTACTTATCATTCCATTGCAAGTTTAAACGTATTATGGCAATTATTCCTATGCCCTTCACGAAATCTTGATTTTTAATTTCCCAATCAGGAGTGAGATGCTGTCTGATGGCGATGTTGTTAAGTGTAAGAAACCGATGTATGTTTTTCTTGACGGTATCTATATGAGTTTCAAGGGATTTTGTCCCTTTTTAAAATAAAATGGCAGGGCAATTTTACTCTTACCACAGATCCACCAAAATGGTTCTAACAAAGAGTACCAGGCCTGCAAGGAGGTCTCCTCGGTTTTCTCCAACCAAGGGTGGGGCAGGAGAGGATCCAACCGCTGGCGTGCCTGCTATTGAAAAGTATGGCATTTTTTGAAGGATTTTATGGAAATTATATCACGAAATGTCATGGCAACTTTACATTCCTCTTTTTGTGGCAATTTATTTTCCTACCACCATGCGGTATATTTATTCGAATGTTACATTTCTATTATTTCTGCTAGGGTGTCAAAAAAGGCATCTACAAAGCATACTGTACCTTCAGGGAGTTCTCCTCGTTTCTGTCCAAAACCAGATGGGGCACAAAATGATGATCCTACCATTGGAGCCTGCATTCCTGTAAAGTATGTTCATTTTCCCTTCTGTACTTTTTCATTTTATTCCCTTTCTTTTCTCTGTCCTGGCAATTCAAACTATTCACAGGTGGCAAGTCTGGTTAACTAGTAGCCACCATGCTGGCATCCTGTTTATACATGATGTGGCAACTTTATTTTTTTATGAGCACCTGCTGTGTTTATACTTGATGTGGCAATTCAAACTATTCACAGGTGGCAAGTCTGGTTAACTAGTAGCCACCATTATGCCATCCTGTTTATACACGAGGTGGCAACTTTATTTTTTTTATGAGCCCCTGCTGTTTTTATACTTGATGTGGCAATCCCAACTATTCACAGGTGGCAATTGTGGTTAACTAGTAGCTACTATGCTGGCATCCTGTTTATACATGATGTGGCAACTTTATTTTTTTAGGAGCCCCCTGCTGTTTTTATACTTGATGTGGCAATCCCAACTATTCACAGGTGGCAATTGTGGTTAACTAGTAGCTACTATGCTGGCATCCTGTTTATACATGATGTGGCAACTTTATTTTTTTAGGATTTTGATTGGTCTTGTTTTTTCTTTTATCAGAGTCACTAAGAAGGAACCCACAAGGAGGTCTCCTCGTGTTTCTCGGAACACTAATGTTGGTGCAAGCACCACTGCATTTTGTATTCCTGAATTGTAAGATCGACACCCTTACTCACTGATGTTTCACTGTTTTTTCACATGTCAACATGAAACAACTTCGTTTACTTTTTTGTTTTTTGTGTTCATCTATAGGGCACCACGCGCTCATATTAAGAAGCAATCAACAGTCAAAGTTTATTTTTGCGCAACCAGGGGTGAGTCATCGTCCGATAGTGATTTTGTGAAGTGCAAGAAACCAAGGTATGTTCCATCACATACACCTTGCGTCAATTTTCACATTATTTTATTTTTATTCTTTCACCTTTTGGGGGTTCCAGAGCTACTAAATTGGTTCCAGCCAAAAGCACTATACCTGCAATGAAGTATCCAAACAAGGACATGGCAAAGGGGGCTGACTCAAGAGTCGCAGCTACTCGTATTGCTCGAAAAATGGATGGGACATCAGAAGATGTTGCAGCCTGCATTCCTGAAGTGTATGATAAAAAAAAACTCTACTGATTTCTGTATTTGCATTTTTATATGGTAATTCCATCTATGTGTCTTGTGGCAACTTTGTTTTAATTTTAATTGTTTCATGCACAGGGTAGCGCGTTCTCGTCCTATGAAGGGAGGAACTGCCATCGATGGATTACGCAAAAGCAATGCCGTGTTTGGTAGACTCCGTGCAATGCTTAACATAAATGCTGACAATGTTGCTGATCCCAAGGTGGCTGATCCGAAGGCAGTAGACCCTAAAGTGTCATATCACAAGGCGGTAGATGAGCCTATTGCTGATGCTCCAAGTTCGACCATGCCGGCTGGTGACGCTGGTGTTCTAAGTGACGCAGGGGTTATCACAGCTCCCGGCAGCAGGCCAGAAAAAATTGTGCCCCCTGTTGTTGGCTCAGCATCAAAGCCGGTAGTAATTGTGTCACCTGCTTTTGGATCAGCAGCAAAACTAGTAGAAATTGTGTCCCCTGCTGTTGGATCAGCAGCAAAGCCAGTAGAAATTGTGTCTCCTGTTGTCGGTTCAGCGGCAAAGCCGGTTGATATTGTGTCGCCCGTTGTTGGTTCAGCGTCAAGGCCGGTCGAAATCGGGTCTCCTGCTGATCCTGCAGCCAGGCCTGCACCCTTGAACATAGGCGGTGCAACTGTAATGGCACATGCAGGTGTAACAAGAGGAGATCTGATTGACAAGCTATCGCCAACTGGCCAAGAAGCTGCAGAGGGTCTGATTGGGCTGCAGACAGGCATGTTCCCTGCATCTCTACTGTTTGCGAACCCCAATGCTGGCCTAAAGTATACAACTCCAGTGAAGACATATACAAGAACAAAAGCTGCTACTCAATCAGGGATTGGTGGGCCAAGCGTGAGTGCATCTCGGCAGTCAGCATGTGTTGATAAGAAGGAAGTAGGTGATGCACTAGCTGGTCCAAGCGACGGACTCGGGGGAAACAAAGTTGATGTGCATAAAAGTACTCGCCATCGTATGGCGTTCACCCCACCCGGGTTTGATCTTGGTTTCGGGGAAGATGCAGAACCTGTTGCCAAGCAACAAAAACATGTGTCGTTCGTACTCCCAGACGAGCAGCTTGGTGTGCACTCTATTGCCCATCTCCCCCTTAATAAAACGCATTTTTCAATGTCATGTGACATTTATTTATGTTGTTACTGTCAATTTTATATCTATTTTTTTTTCATTTCCTCAGGTGCGGACATAGACATCAACAAGGGAGCTTTTGTAGATCTCGGCACTGTCGTTGTGTCACAAGAAGAAATTGAACTTTTTGATATATACGACAGAGAATACCGAAAAGCAAACGTGGCCGTGATGTCTGGTTCTGCAGGTATTATAAATCAATAATACACCCCCCTCTCACACCCACACACATAGCTATACTGATTTTTACATGGCATCTCTCCATAACCTTTTTTTTTAATTCATGGCAACTTGTGATTTTTTTATTTTGGTAACTTTTTATATGCTGGAGGTGGCAACTTCATGTATATGTGTGGTCACAAAGTATTTTTCTTCCTTTTTACGCGTTACAGGCCCCAGCAGTCTGGAGACCCCTATGAAAAATATATCAATCGCTGAGGGAGTCGAGTGCAGTGCCACTCCAGCGTCAACAATTGTTCCCAAGAGGGTCGTACACCCTTCAAAGTATGTGCGGGGGCGTATGTGACGATCAAAGCTTCTGTTGCAGAGAACGAGTTATACAAGAAAGTTAGGCGTTTTGGCGATGGCAGGAAGACATCAAAGAGCAAGGAGTAAGTACCCCCCGTCCCTTTACATGGATACATTTGGAAAGATAGCTCCATTTTTTATTTCCTTTAAATGCCAGCCAGCCAGCTTCATTTCCATATGCCACCTGCTTTTCAACTTGTTTGTTCACTGATCTTTTTTTTCGGATTTTGGGCCAGTTCCGATGTACGCAACGCACGCGTAATCCAATGCAGAGCAACATGGATCGAGCTTGGGGAGCTTGCTGCATGTGTCAAGCCAAGGGGCCAGTTGACAAGCAATGTTGCCGAAGCCGCAATAGAGTACATCAAGTTGTATGATTGCCCTGACGACAAAGTCCTGATGTCGTACGTTGTCGGTAAGAAGATATCGGAAGGGAACGTCAAGCACAATGTCATCAAGGCAGCATTCAGCCAGGAGATTGGTTCAAAGCTCACTCGGAAATATATTGTAAGTTATTATTTGCTTTTTTTAATCCCGCATTGTGTGTGTTTTTTAGGTTCCACCTCATGGCAAATTTATTGTTTCATGCATGGAAGCTGACACAGAATCATGTTGGCAGTTTAAGCTATAACCAAATTACAAGTTACATAGATCCATGTAGGCAACTAAAGCAATATCCAAATTATAGATAACCATGCTGGCAAATTAGACAGAACCATGTTGGCAATTTTATTGTTTTGTGCATGGAAGCTTTAAAATTACCATGTTGTTATAACTAAGAGATCTTGAATGGAATTCTGAATTTAAGCCATATATTTTTTTATGTACAGATCATGTTCCCCTTCATCCAGACATGGGGTGTAGGGAAAGACAAAGTCGGTCATTGGTATACTATTTCGATAAATACCAAGCAAAGGATGTTCGAGATCCTTGATTCATTGCGCGGGCCGGATAATGATGATCTTCAGTCCCATTCCCGCGTTATGTTAGCGCACATTAAACGTGCCTGGAAGGAGCATTATGGTGGTGCCAAGTTGCAGATAGAGGATTTCACCACGCAGCACATTGATGTGCCAAAGCAGAATAATCTGTAAGCATGTTCTGATATACCCTCCTTTCATTTCTATTTTTTTGGTTGCTTTTTTGTGCTGCTTATTCATATCCCCATTTTTTTACTTGCAGCGATGATTGTGGGTTTTATATGCTCGAGTTCATGAGGAAGTGGGATGGGAGAGTTGTTCCTGCGTTGGAGCTGGACGACATAGTTGAATTGAGGAAGGTTCTGACCTACAAGATGATTGTGACACAGCCTTTCAATGAGAAAAAGAATGCAAAGGACTTCATAGAGGAAAACACAAAATGAGGTAAGAAATGACTTTTTCCCTGGAACTGTGACTTACAACATAATCAATGATGGCAACTTCGCGTATTAGTGATGGCAACTTTACGTAACTAGTGATGGCAACTGTACCCACATTTGAGTGGCAACTCTATATTTTTTTTCATGCTGTTTTTTGGGGGGCATTTTTTCTAGTGAAAATGATGGTACACATGACAAGTAAATGACATATATAACAGCGAATGTTTAAACACCTTAAAATCTTGAAAATAGCAATCAAATTTCTTGAGTATGGCAATTCAACGACTAGTCTGTATCACACTTTACACTATCATGTTAATCACCACACTTTTCGAAATCATGGCTGTCTCCTCCCAAGCATCACATAGTATTAAGTTTCTGTGATCTAACGGCAAGCTGAACGACTTGCCATCTTCTGCGGGCATGTCCTTGCGTCGTGATCGGCTGACCTGCAAATGCTGCAGCGGCCTTTCTTCTTCGGCGCCTTTGGCTCGATATCTACCGGTGATTTATAACGCTTTTCCCTGGGCCCCCCTTTTGTTGCTGTAATTGGCGGGTCCCTAACCGCATGATTTAGTGACGCAGCCGAACCCGCATCTGTAACAGTTTCCTCTGTGGCGCGCCCTCGCATGGCATCCCCTGTACCTTCCGCTTCAGCAGCAGAACCCTCCGTTGCAGCTCCTGTCGCAGACCCCCCCGGCGTTGATGTCGATCCTTCTTGTGCAGCCCCCGAAGCAGACCCCTGTGGTACAATACCTTGTTTCCTAGACATTCCAATCACTTCTCTTGCTCTCGCATCCTTTTTTTGCCTCTTCCTCAGTGAAGCCATCTCGCTTCTCATTGCTTTCATGTGCCTCTCTACTATCCTAGTTCCATCTTGATCATCACAAGCGTCTTTGACAATGTCACCCAAACCCTTTTTCATTGTTGTATATCGTATCAGCTTCCTAGAATTCTCTGGCATCTCTTGCTGCGTGGCGTTTAGCTCTTGCGTGCCGTGCGGCCCAAGTATGGCATCTGCGTTCCAGGTCCACCTCTTTAGGATGTAGTGTTGTGGCAGGACCCTGACGCCTTCTTGCTGCATAACTCTCAGAATGTGGCAGCACACGATTCCGTCCCTATCAGACTTGCAGCATTCACAAGAGTACATGCCCGCCGCTATATCAGCAGCCAACCTGAATGTTCTGCTGCCATACTGTCCGGAATAGCCGGTCATCGAGATGGCCTCAAACGTGGTCTGCCCAGTCCACGCGCAATGGTAAGAGGAGGTCATTTGGAGTTCCTCCTGAAACCTGCATGGTCATGTAAATCAAAAGACAGCTAATATGATTTTCTCCAACGCAACAACACTTGGCAACATGTGGCAACTTTAATTAATACATAATCCAAATCAACAAACATATGTGATTTTATGGCAAGGCAACAGCACCTGAAATCATGTGGCAACTTTTAGCATTACCTATGGGCAACTTTATTTATTACAAATACCAAATCTCAACAACCTATGTGAGAATTTCAAACTAATCATCTTCAAATTTGGCAAACCCAACTATCTCACAATGGCAACTTTGTATGTTTAATGGGGGGCAACTTTTGTTACGTGACAGTGGTAAGTATTATTTATAAAACAACATTATCCTGCCCACAATCCAGTGGCCACTTTGCATGTGTTACAGTGGCAAACTCACTAATGTGCCACTGGCAACTAAACATGTGTTAATCTGGCAACTTTTTAGAAGCCAAATGCAATGTATATAAAAACGGAAAAAAAGACTTTGTGTGCGCAAAACGCGGTGCTGCTGCGAGGGGGGTTATGCGTCACCTGTTAAACATTCTCCTTGTGTATACCAACTTCACTTGCTCCTCTATCGGGCTGAACCCCCATTTCTTCGGCACGGTGGGCGCTGTTTCAGCCTCCGCTTGCTTCTCTGCTCCCAATATCTTTGCCTGTATAGCCGAGTATTGCTGCGCAAAGTTGTATATTGAATTGCTAGGGCTGACATATCTTTTCAACACGGCATTGAATTGAACCCCTCGCTCCTTTGCGTTGACTGCAAGAAGGGGTAGAAGTTGAGCATGAAGTATTCAGGCACCCAACTTGTTCGGTTTTCCCATAGGGACGCTAGGTCCTCATTATCCTGCACTTGGTATTTCTCAATCATTGCGCTCCATTTGAACTCAAATTCTGTTGGCGTGTAGCTATTGTCTACGCAGTCCTCAAAAACTGCGTGCAGCTCCAGGTTCCTGCCCATGAATCCACCCAGCTTCTCCTGTGCCTTCTTCATTATGTGCCAGCGGCAATTTCTATGTCTTGCCTCTGGAAAAACCTCAGCTATCGCGTTCCGCATTGCAAAGTCCTGATTTGTTATGATGTTTGCCGGAGCAATCCCATCCATGGCTTCCAAGAATGTATTGAATAACCATACGAAGCTGAGGGTGTCTTCATTTCTCAGGAACCCTCACCCGAATTGAACAGACTGCCATGGTTGTTTATTCCAATGAAAGGTGCGCATGGCATGTTATATTTATTCGTCAAATATGTCGTGTCAAAGGAAATGCAGTCGTTGTAGTACTTGTACGACCTCCTAGCTTCTGCGTCTACCCAACAATACAAGTTGATTACCCTATCTTCATCGTCCAGCTCGAAGTTGTAGAAGTCATCGTCATCCTTCTTCAGCTTTTTGAAATACCGTAGCGTGTACTTCATGTCCATTACACAATGCTCCCTGCGCAGCGTTGCTCTGAAGTTGGCCATGTCTGTCCTTGTGTACGACAAATCGTTCAGCTTGCCGTGCAGGGTTGACAGGATCTGCATCATTTGGCTGGTTCGAAGGTTGCAAGCATGCAGAAGCTTCACAAACTCCCTCTCCTCCCTCGGCATGTGGCGGTGCGATCGCAAGTACTTGCCGAGATCGAACTTTTTTAACACACTGTGGTTATGCTCTTCCTCAAATTGATCCACGATATATGTTGCTCCGTCAAGTTTCACCTTCATTCTTGCTTGGCAACCAGTCCTTTCTGTAATGTTTCTCTTCCTTTTTGGGACTATAGATTCCGGACGCTGTGGGTCATCTTTCTCCTTTTTGTTCCTGCCTGCCAAGTAACACACAAACTGAGCTCGGCTTGTTTCGCCACTCTTTATAGGCCTCTGGTAATCAGTCCTCATGCCAAACCCATTCCACCTTGCATAGTCTTGATAGTGTTTCTTAGCTGCCGCGGTGCTTTCGAACCTCATGCTGAGCGCTGGTTTCGCAGGAGCTGACATCACATCATCAGCATCATCGTTATCCTCATTGTTATCTCCATCCGCCCTCTCTCCGCTCGATCCGTGTAATGGGTGGTCTGCTGCCGATGTGCTTGCTCCAATATGTTCATCGGGTCTAGGTACATTGTGTGTAGGGCCCATCATAGCAGGTGGATCTGCAGAATTATACGAAAGCAATTAGTTTCATACCAGCTGGCAATTTAACTCAAAACACACAGGCAACTTCTAATAGTACAGTGTGGTAATTTCAATAAAATAATGATGGCAACTCCCCACCTCCCCTAGAACAGCTAATCATGAAAGTTTAGAACACAAATAAAAATTAAGATGCAGCTATCTGGTTTGAGTAAGGGAGGGGAGGCTAGGGTTTGGTCGGAGCTGGAAGGCTGTTTTACCTCCTGCAGTAGCTTGTAGCAGATTATCATGGGCGCCAGCACCACTCAAGCGGGTTGATTGTGAATGTCGTCCATTAGTACCTGGATGTGCAGCACAATAGTTTTTATCCACCCAGCATAGCTTTGGCGAAACCATTAGAAACTCTATTGTTTTTTCTTTTTTGCATCTCATACCTTCAGGCAAGACTGGATGCAGCAGCACTACGGTGTTTTCTGGACCACCCTGATCATCTTGCACTAGATTTTTTTTCTGTATCCTGATCCATATTCTGCTGACCTGGGATAAATGGGGGATAGTTGATTTGAAAAACTGGGTGCTCTGCTGTCACTTCATGCAGTACAATATAAATATGTACGGCAATATAAATATATATGGGTGCTCTGTTTTCTTAACTTTCATGACAATTATCAGCACCAGCACCACCTAACTATCTTAACTGGGAATAGTTTTGAAGCGATCCCCTCCCTTACTAGGACTCGATCTCTGTGCTTACTGTGCTAATCCCTGAATCGACTCACTAGCACACACAGTTTCATGATGAAGTATACAGAAACAAAGGACAAAAGTACTTTATTACATCGCATCATCCAGAATTTAAATAGTATTTACAACCTCGCATGACCTCTTGGGCCAGCATAAAACAAATATTGTTTCATCATCATAAAACAATGTTTCAAAATTGCAGCGGAAAAGGGTAGAACAAAAGGGCCTCAACTACTCCAAGGTGAGTGCATGTTGGAATGTAAGCACATGACCCATGACAAAACGATGAACCTCACTCATCGTCGGATCCACCTGCATTGTTAATTGCAGCCACTAAATGTATTGGCAAGATTGCCAGAGTTATAAAGGACCTACCAAGTACATGCATAATTTGGCTAGGTGGAGCTTGGCTGTTTGCATAAAAGTATCATGGTTCAATCCTATCATTTTTAAACAATTAGTTTTGAATTCTATTGGACACGAGGTAAAAACACCCATGCTCCTATTAACCTAGGATATTGAGTAGAAACATCAATGCTCCTACCCAGTTCAAACCATTCATTTTATTAGAAAATTGGAATGAGTGAGATCTTCCTTACAGCCCCCAGATCTAGTCGCTCATAATTGTCCATAACTGGGGACACGGCTAAGTACTTCATTTGACACTCTCGAGAGGTGGTACACTTTACCCACAAGAAATCGGTGTGTTAATCCCTTGCCGTCCTCCAGGTGGAGTAGCAACGGCATCGATTACAGGAATTTTCAGAACATATTCCCCCAAACCACCTGAGAGACGCGTTCCAACCTACACTGCTACATACCGATGTCACCTCGGATCCAGATTCATATTTCTTACGTCCATCCTGGCAGAGCCCATAATACCATGTGGTTGTACTGGAAGTTACTAAACAGGAAACTAGTCCAGTCTCTGGTTACCCTGGGTAGCATTCCTCGGTTGCAACGCAGGCGCTCCCATAGAAATGGCGAGACGACTCATAGAAATGGACCAATAGAAATGGACCTGACGTCGCATACATCTCCACTTCCTCAAAGCAGCCCACTCAGGACGGTTCATTGAATTACTTGTTTTGCCATACACTAGGAAAACTATACTGTAATTCAATAGTATCACATTGTGAAAATACCACCCTCGTATATTATCATAGCATAGCATTTTACTACTACGATGGCAATTGGTGGTAAGGTCGTGGCAAAGGTATCCTATACTACTAGGAGAATCATAGCATAGCATAGATACAATAATAATTCTAATAATGCAACTAATAAAATCTAGTGCATAATAAGGTAATAGGTGAATGATCAAAGTGAACTTGCCTTGATAGTAGTTGGTAT
This sequence comes from Brachypodium distachyon, assembly GCF_000005505.3. Lineage (NCBI taxonomy): Eukaryota > Viridiplantae > Streptophyta > Magnoliopsida > Poales > Poaceae > Brachypodium > Brachypodium distachyon. The sequence continues at coordinate 17,057,108 of NC_016134.3, read as the reverse complement.
TCAGACACTCTTCACAGTCACACAGTTCGCTCTCCGAGAAAACTAAACAATACAAACAATGCATACATAAACACACCATACAAACAAAAGAATATGTATGCCATGATGCAATACAAAACATGTGACAAGAGCTTGGTTTATTTTATTTGGGTGATCTACTGATCCTAAGCATAAGTAATTAAAACAAAAGCATTAGGGTTTTAAAAAGAAAGGCAAAGGATAGGGTTTAAACCCTAAAATAAGGTTTTATTTGCATCTGCAAAACAATTTAATTCAAAATATTTATTTCTCTTTCCTAATGGACAGAGGATAATAAAATTAAATTTTGGCCACTAGTTTCATTCAAAAAGGACTTCTAAATAATTAGTTATTATTTAAAAGGCATAAAACCCTATTCTGTAATTTGAATGTGATTTAAATATTCAAAATTTGAAAATGGACAGTGCCAAAAGATTCTACATTTCCTAAGGATTCCAAAAAGGTGTGGATCAACAAATTTGGCCAAACAGATTAAAAGATATGATCATTTGAAGTTATAGGGGCTTTTCTGCAAAAGTGCCATTTAATTATTCCGGGGGATTAAAATTAGATTTTCATTTTATAACTAGGGTGCCACGTGTCAGCATCTAATTGGTGCGTACCGGTTCGTTTAAGTGAAATAAGAAGGATCTAATTTGGGCCGTTGAGGACGGATGGACGGACGAGATCTCACCTCCGGGAAACCTAGGGTTCCGGCGAGCTTCTCCGACTGGGGCGCAGCACGGGCGGGCGGCGGCGGGCGGTTCTGGCGAGGCTGGCGCGACGGGGAGGTCACGGGGAGGCGTGGCATGGCACGGGGTACACGGTGACGCAGTTGGCGCGGGGTCGGGCGGTCGGAGTCCTCGCCTAGGTCGAAGACGAGGCGGCGGCGCGGGCGGAATTCTGGCGACGGGCGGCGGAGCTTCGAGCTCGGGCGTTGGGGCGCTGCAGTGGACCAAAAACGACGGGATTCGCGTCAAAAGATGCGCGAGAGCGAGAGGGAGGAGATAGGGTAGGTGGGGGTGGCTCTCGACCTTTAGGTTGCCGGCGACGAGCTCGAGACGGCGGTGGGCAACGACGAACTCCGGCGTGAAATTTCGTCGGCGTGGGCGCGCAAGAGAGAGGGGAACCAAGGGGAAAGAAGAGGGGAGGTCGCGGGGTTTAAATGGACGCACTCGGGCTGAAAAAGGAAGGACGGGAGAGGAGATTGCGGCGGTGAGCGCGCGGCGGCGAAGAAGGAAAGCGGCGTGGGGATCGCGGGCGCTTTCCATCGGGGAAGAAAGCCCTGACAGGTGGGCCCCACCTGCCAATGGCAGCGGGCGCGCGCGCGGGGCGGATTGGGGTGGCCGGCCCGGTTCGGGCGCGGTCAGACTAGGCCGGTTCGGCCCATTTTGGTCGGGCCGGTCCGGTTTTCTCTTTTTTTTTTCTTTTTCTGTTTTTCCTATTTCTTTGATATCTTTTGATTTTGAACTCCAAATTGGTCCAAATAAATTCCAGAAAATTTGTAAAATCATGTTTTACCATGATTCAACTTTTGGGAGTGATTTCCCCTCAAAATAAAATATATAAAAATACATTTGCCCTATAAATGCCTTTAGGGCTATATAGCTATTTAAATAAAATACTTTTTCAACTCCAAATAATTATCCAAAAATTATGGAATAGCTTATATATGCATTAAACCCATTTTATACATAAAACCTATTGGTTTGAAGATCCAAAGCTCAAATGGGTGTAAACCCTAAGGTTTAAATTGAAATAAAAACTTTTAAAGCCTTTTGAGATTCAAATTTGAATTCAAACATGCAATTGTGGCATGATGCTTATGGATGCAATGCATATGAAAGGTTTTGAATTTTTGGGATGTTACAAGTTTTTACTCAAACCTTGTGATAGGGAAATGACTTGATGCAGTAGTGGTAGCAGCGGGTACGATGTATGCAATGCATCTTAGTCGGCCGCCATAACGTCACTTGGTGTCAATGATGGGAAGCCCCATGATGAACCAAAAATCTGGCCGATGTCCCCTTCCATGCTCTTGAAACCTATCCCCTCCACAATCTCCTGTGAGGATAAAAAATGCACAAATTGGAGCATCGCTTATTTCGCAAATTCTGTAACAGCTCTGTAGGTTGCAATTTTACACGGTTACTCTGTATTTTTTCAATGGCTGCAGTTAAATTAACCAAGTGTTGTACAATTTTTTTTTGCAGGGGGACACGATATGTTGTTGTGACCGTTTTGTCCGGAAGACAGATGGGGCAGCGAACAAACATGAATGGGCCAGATATGTACTGTACATATTAATATGCTTTTTTATACTCCCTAAATGTAGTCTAGCAGATATATGAATGTGGGAAATGCTACCAAAGATGGTCACGTGCTAGCAGTTTCAAATGGATATCCGGTTCCTAGTGTATTGTAACCAAAATCTACTATCATTATAGTTCTCAACATGGCAGCATATTGGTGTGCATGCGGCATCTTTCCACTTAAACACATGGCAGTTTAGTAACAAACATGATGGCAACTTCAGGTCTGAAAATTTAGCTGCCAATATGGCCATGTGATAGTGCTTAAGTAGGAGTTCATTCCCAGAATATTGGGACCAGAATCTACAGCCATCACAGTTTTAAACCAATGGGACGTGCATGTGGCAGCTCTGCATTTAAACCCATGGCATTTCAGTTAGAAACATGATGGCAATTTATGGATCTGCAGAATTGGGATGTCAATTTCGTAAAAACACTATGGAACAAACATCATAGTGATGTGAATTTTCCATAGAACATTTTTCTAGGGTTAAGAATCCAACCATAAACAGGTTCTATATAGACATTTTGCACAAGATCCATGATCAAAACATACGTTATCCAATTCGTCCCATATCAACATGGATTGGTTGGTACACGATGACAAACATGATAGGGGCAAGGATGTACAGAGAACTTGAGTGACCTGTTTATTCTCTAACTGCTGGGATGGACAGAAGTTTGGAGGGGTGGGGGGAGGGGGGGGGGGGTTTGGGTGACCTGTTCTTCTCTATCCGCTGGGATCACCAATGCTCAACCATGTTCTTCAAGATCTGGGGTGGCAATTCCTCCTGTTTGTTCCTGGAGTTGGCCTTCTGCAAGGGAGGGATCTACACGGCGGCAGCCGCCATGGATCTACATGTGGGCTGGGCCAGGGCAAATTCTGTCTATCCACTACGGCAACTCCAGTTGACAAACGGGTAAGCGAATCGAATTGGATCCTGCTTGGGACTTTGGCTGGAGTAGGATTTGGGCCGGAGTAGGATCCCGTTTCCGAAGATGGCAACTCGTGGACACGGCCTGGCAATTCGGGGGGACCCAGAGCCTGGCAACTACGTTCGCGCCAGAACGCCGCCGCACAAACGAGGCCAGCTCGCGCTCGCGGGCTCGTAGAAGCCTAGCAACTACGTTCGTGCCAGAACGCCGCCGCGCGAACGAGGCCAGCTCGTGCTCGCGCGCTGCCGCGCACACGCGCTCGCGGGGCAACCTGACGTGGCATCCAATGTGGTATCGCCGCAGTTCAAGCCGCGTCGCGCGGCGGGATTACAACACGAACGTCGCGCGGTAGTCCAGTCCATAACCGATGGCCGGGGGTGACTTGATCGCGCATCTGCAAACACATCTGCCGTGCCACACATGGAACAAATTAATGACTTCAACTATAGCCACACTTATATACCCAGTAGAAACTATAGTACTCCCTCCGATTCATATTAGTCGTCGTCGAAATATTACATGTATATAGACGTTTTTTATGCATAGATGCATTCATATTTCAACAAATTTGAGACAATTAATATATATACCTGATCCATCCACACGCATCGCGTCTAGCTACGACGCACCCATGCGCGGCCATGCCTTGTTCGCCCATGAATTGAAAACAACTCCGGTGCTTTATAACACTAGGTAGCTACGACGTATTGGCCCGGTCTGCGGTTCATCAGGCTAGGTGGATTTAGGTTGTTCAACAGACTATTCATTTTATCAGACTTGTTCAATAAATCAATAAAATTGGTTGTGTGCATATCATTTTGATGCAGAGTCCGGGCTTCAACCCCCTTTTCAAAAAAAAAAAAATCGGTCTTTTAGCACCTTCAACCGCACACGAATTGAAACAATAGTGTGAGATGTTTATAATCACATACATTTGAAAAAGCAAATAATCGTTAGTACATTGCATTGTATGTGCAAAGAGACCACAAATTTTAGAGTTTTGAAAAACAATCCAGAGTACATAGCAACACTTTAACTAAATATAGACACTCAAAATTTATCAATGTGTGTCACCCTTTCGTGACCTGATTGTTGCAACTTGCTTCACTGAACTCCAATTAAGATTTGGGACCTTCTTCTTGTTCTTAAATTTCACAAGACCTCACTATTTGGGGCTAGTGTTTCAATGTAACACATCGAATTTTCGTTAGTTTGCCATACGTTTTGGGCTAATTTTTTTTTTCACTTAACCTGACTCTATTGGATTAAGGCATTTGACAACTAGGGTTCGGAGGAGGAAGACAGTGGGAGGGGAGGAGGCAGTGCCATCAGACGTGTCGTGCGGAGCAACTTCATGGTGTACGTGGCCACTGCAGCTGTTGAAATATAAGTTTTTTTTTTGAGACAAACCTGTAATGTTTTTCAAACACGAGAACCATTACAGGTACAGTGGTTTGGATCATAAACTCTAGAAACTACAAGGAAACTCTTATAATTAAGAATTACAGTGATATCTCTTAAAAACTACCGTGATATCATACTTTGCAACATGAAATTCTGCCAAGGTTTCAACATAGAGACTGCAATCACACTGCAGCAACCATATCATTACCGGTATCTCTGCACGAACTTGACTACCTTTAAATGTTTCAAAAAGCCCCTTGAGTCGTTCATCCAAAAAGATGAGAAGCCATGAGTGTTGAACGTACTTGGACCGGGGATGATTTCACGACGGCATCGCAACCTCCGCCATTGTGTTGCTGATCAGAACCAAATAATTGAAATAGACAAACACTTCTGGATACTCTTAGGAGGAACCGAGGTTTCTCACACGTCGCAGCGCCAAGACGGCAGCCGGAGGCGAGGGGAACGCTAAAGCTTCAACGGTGACGGCTAGGGCAGAGCTCTCGTGGAAAACCTAAAATACTTGACATCAATTTTCAGATTTTAGCTGTTGAAATATAAGTGAATTGCTCTCCTTTCACGGCCCATCAGTTTGAACTTTTCGGTGAACTGATACAGTGCAGTGCCTTAAACTCTTGAGCCACCAAGAGATGTTGCGTGCCTTAAACTCTCTCTCTCTCTCTATTAGTGTGCGGCCAGACTTCAGGACTATGTAGAGCGGTGGCTTTTAGATGTAGTTAAGCCAAAAATTTAAGGGTTTTTTATTTCTGTGCCCCTCTTTCCTTAGCTGTACTCAGTTATACCCGAGGCCAGAAACAATACTCGCTGCTACACTTGTTCGTTTCGCCATTCCTCACAAATGCCCTCACGGAGCACCTGCTAATGGTCAAGCCCCTTTGACCGTTTGGTTCTGACGGGTGGGCCGCGGGGAGTGCTGACAGGTGGGCCCGGAGCCGCGTTTCTGGCGTGTGGGCCTGCGAGGAGATAGTGCAAGCGGGCAGGTCTTAATGGGTCTGGTTACCTTACATGCGGGCCACGTCCTGACAGGTGGGGTCGGTCCACTTAACTTACATGTGGGGCTCCGAACAAAAGTGACAGGTGGGTCCGTTGCCTATCTCTCTCATCCCTTTCCCAAATATGCCGTCGCCCCCGCCAAATACGCCTCCGTGGGCTCGCCGGCGAGACTTGCGAAGGGAAGCCTATCTCTCTCATCCCTTTCCCAGATACGCCGCCGCCCCTGCCAAATACGCCTCTGTGCTCGCCCTGGCAACGGGGCCGCCAGATACGTCTTCGTGGGCTCGTCGGCGAGACTTGCGAAGGGAAGCGGCGTCTACATAGCCTAATCGAAGAAAGCAAATTCTACCCGAGGCTACACTTGTTCGTTTTGCACAGAAATAAACTTTACAATCACAATTATGAAAGTGATCACATCACATGCAGTTCAATAAAGCGATTCATCATCATAGAACATGCAGTGCAAATTCTAACAATTAACGGCATTCATATAAAACGACGCGGCCGATCACTCCTGGCCGCCGGCTTCCTCCACCGCTGCCACGCCAGGCTCGGCAGGCCCCTCCACAGGTGCCACCTCCGGCATGACGTACGGGATGCCGTGCATCTGGCCTGTGTGGGGGAACGTGTTCGCCGTGTTGGTGTACACATTGTACAGCGTGAATGCGATAAACTTGCATCCACACCAGTACACGCGGCCGAGGAGGTACTCTGTGTCATGGCTGTTGGTGAGGTGCACGAGGATGGCCGTGTCGATGCCATCCTCTCGGAGCTGCTCCACGCGGTACATTGGAGGGCCTACGGCCTCCTAGTGTAAGAAACCGGTGTGGAGGAAGCACCATCGGGCTCCTGTTGCGCGACATCGCCCACACCTGGAGCGTACGCTCCACAAGCACGCCCGGTGGGAACAACTGCTCCTCGGTGAGGGGCGGTGGGTTGAAGGTGCGGCCTTGGAACGCCATTGCCCGTTAGTTAACCGCACAAAAGAAGTGGAGAGAGGTGAAGATGTGTAGAAGAAGGAGAAGAATAGAAAGAAGTAGTTCCATTGCGCCGGGTTAAATAGTGATGGTAAGGGGAAGGGGAGTGGTTTCCGGTGATAAGTGTTGGGTGGTGGGCTTTGAAAGCGGTTTGCATGAATGCTCCGGGACTGTACGCCGGAGCAGTTTGACTTGCGGAGGCATGCGCGGCAGCCTTGCATGGAAAACCGGCGTGCGTGGGCAGTTGCAGGGACTTGCATGGAAAACTGATGTGTTCTCGCGTGCCCTCTGGCCTTCAATATTCCTTAATTAATAGGAAGTTTGACTTGCGGAGGTGTGCGGAAGTCTCTCGAAAGAGCTCCGTACCTATACATTCCGTGCCATCATTACGGCCTTTCATCTAGCCTTATTCCCTGATACCAAAGATCCATCGACATGGCGCGGTGGTCTGGGGATTCCTTCCAGTGCTCCTCCATTGAAGCGGAGAATACGGAGCTCGACGGAGAGAGTCCGTACCGACGGACGACATTCTTGACTTCATTGTGAAGTCCGTAGTAGGCGGCGCTGCACTGGCCGCCGTGGTCGTGGACGCCGCCGGTCTCCACCACGGCGTCGAACTCTGACGTCGCCTCCGCCTCCGCCAACGTCTGGCGTCAAGCGAGGTGGCCGTAAAAGGAAGGCCATATCTCCATCGCCGGCCCAGCCTGCTCCTCCACCGGTGGTACATCAACCGGCCCCGCAACCTGTACCACAGCCACCGCCTCCTCCACCGCCAGCGCCTCCAGCAGCTCCTACGGCCCCGCCGTCGCGCCGTGCGTCCCCGCCACCGCCGTCGCCCCCGCCACCCTCGATGCCTCCACCGTCGACGGTACAAGTCTCCGTGGAAGTGTTCCGATCGTTGATCGGTACACTGGAGACATGTACCAAGGCCTTGGAGAAGATCACCAGGAGCGTGGAATAAAATTCCATATGTATTTTTCCTTTTTTATATATTTCTATATGTAATGCTAGAGAGATGAACTATATATATATGTATTTTCAAGATCCATTCGAATTTCTATATGACCCGCAAGAATCGTTGATAATGCCAAAACACTAAAAATAATAATGCAACAAACATTGAAAATAATAATGCGAAAACACTGAAAATAATAATGCAACAAACACTGAAAAAAAGTGAGTTTGATTACAAGAACCGGAAGGAGATCCTCTGATGTAGCCTCCCCTGACATAGAGTCACTGACATGTGGGGTTGTTAGGCATGAGGCCCACTTGTCAGTGGCCAAACTGCAGGGTAACGTATGTCAGGGGATCCATGTCCGAACCGACCATAACTATCAGTGTCGGGTGGCGGGCTTACATCAATGGCGGGCTTTTCTTGACCCGCCACTCATAGAGTTTTATCCAATTTTCAGGTGTTGGGTCCAAAACGTTTGTAAATAAAGGTTTAGAACATATAATAATTTTTGTTCGGTAAACTTACATGTTACTTGTTCTTCTCAAAGAATCTCATAATTTCTGGAGCAATTTTACTATATTTCGTACATATTTTGGATTTTCAGCACATTTCAGCATTAAATGAGAAATCACTTTTTTTAATACATTTACGACAAGAAATTAATTTAAGAAAGGTCCATTGGACCCATTGTAACCTATTAGAACGCAAACACATAGGTTTCAATGAATATTAAATGTTTTATACCTTGATTACTGTGATTTACATTTAACTCAATAGTATAATAATGTTAATAATATGAAATATTTGTCCGAAAATTATGATTTTCTGCAAGTGTCAATATTTAGTGATACAATCATCACGTAAAAAAATCAGAGCATTATCTAAATTTCACAATGTACTTCATGTATATTGCACCACATCTCCCTGAGGTGTTTCTGAAACACCTCAAACACCTCAGGGAGATGTTGGATAAATTAACTCATTTTGACATTTGGATTTAAAACTTTGTCCAAATCTTGTAAAATTTGGCACACTAAGCACATTTGGTATGTATTGCATGTATGCAAAAGCATTTTCAATTTGGACGTGTTTTCATATTTTTTTGAATTTCAAATTCAGTTAAATTTGTTATGTTTGGGCCAAAATGATATGACATACATGATTTGAAGTTGTGGAACAGCTATTAGAAGTATGCAAACATTGTTAGTACTTGACTCCTCAAAGAAAATTTTAAAAAAACTCTTTACTTTTGCAGATTTGAATGGATTTGAATGGATTTAAATCCTGGTCAACGCTAAGTCAACTTTCTCAAATGGGTTTGAAATTTCACTAGTGTTTTTAACTTTTGATGTATTTTCTATTGGTGCAATTAGAAAATAATTTGGACAAGGTCGAATCTTGGGGTTTTTTTCAACTGCAGCCATTTTGGTGTGCTAGAACAGCCAAATGTAGCTATTTTTTCCCTGGTCAACTAAAGTCAACCTTTACAAAACAAGTTGAAATTTGGTCATCTTGCATAAATTTCCATTCGGATTCCATTTGTGCAGTCTGAAATCAAGTTGGAGCAAGTTCACTTTCTAAGCTTCCTCCAAAATTGTCCATTTGGGTGGGCTAGGACAGCCAAATGTCGGTATAAATTCCCTGGTTAAGAAAAGTCAACCTTCTCAAAACATATTGAAATTTGGTAATCTTACATAACTTTCCATTCGCTATACATTTGTGCAGTTAGAAATCAATTTGAGGAAGTGAAATTGCAAAAAAAAAAATCATAGGAAATGATAAGTGCCGATAACAGTACATGCCCAGGTTCAGATAAAGGCAACAATCTGCTCTTGATCGGTACAAATAGGTAGTCTTCGAACAACATACATCAAAATCAACATGGATTAAACAGAACACAACATCAACATGGATTAACCCCTCCTTTTGGAGGACCTGAGCCATCTACAGCGCCAGCAAAACAGGGGAACTCATGGATGCGAGTGAGATCTCCTCGCGGTATTCCAGAACCACCATAGTCCAGATAAGCTTCATCATCTGAAGAAGAATCAGAGTAGTCCCTGTTGTTGTGGTCAGAACCATCAGTAAGAAGATGAAACCTATCGACCACTTCATGGACGTGGACGATGACCCCGAACGACACAGCACGTCTGGTTTCTGGTGCTGCCCCCACTGCAATTGAATCATCAATGAGCTCATCAGCATTTTCAGGAGCTGGTTGTGTGGCCGAAGTAGGCACTCTCATCAGCAACCGCTTCAGGATGGCATAAAGATCACGCATCCATGCCCTGAGCTTCATGCAGCGCGGATCAGTCCTACGCAGAATTGCCACGAACTCGCCTCCTAGCTGATTAATCAAATTCTTCACAAAGTCAAGCTCTTGCGCATCCTCCATCAGTCCATCCAAGCTAAGAACACAGCTAAAAGGCAGTTTTGATTCCTCTCCACAGAAGATGGAGCTCCAGGGGCGAAACGAGATGTCGCCGGCAGGGCACTTGATGCGCATCGATTGCATCACCGCTGCCGTGCAATCATCACTCGAATCAAAGCGAATTAGAAAGTTGCCGGGCGCAGGACATACTGTGATGCGCACTCCCCTTTTGAAGTTGCAGCGCTGCTTCAGAGCTGCCATGACCTCTTCAGCCGAAGTGGCCGGCAGATTGAGCGCTGATCCTGTATGGATGGTAGCAACGATGGCTTTACCTCACAGCCTCGCCGCCTTCTCTTTCGTTCCGGAGGTGTGGGAAATCACTATCCTGGCCACATCGGGCCGGATATCAGGCTCCCTGTGGCAAAATATCTCCTCCTCGAATCGGCGGCAGCTACCGACGTTGTGGTACGGAGGTGGGTTACTGCTCACCATCGCTGCCTCCCGTTCGTTTCTACACACCTACTAGCCGCAACGCCACCGCCGTCCTCCGCCGATTTAGGGTTCTGGTCGGGATTTGGGTGAGAGTAAAGGAGAGCAAGAGTAAAGGAGCGCAAGTAAGCTCCACATGTAAGGAAAGATAACACTGGCCCCGCCTGTCATCTGAAGCCTCGGCCCACCTGTCATCCTCTGGCTCGGCCCCAGCGGTCCACCTTTCCTCGGCCCACCTGTCATTAACGATGACCGCCCCACCTGTCAGGACGCACGGACGTGGTCCGCATGTAAGGTAACCAGACCCGTTAAGACCTGCCCGATTGCACTGTCTCCTCGCAGCCCCACGTGCCAGAAACGCGGCTCCGGCCCCACCTGTCAGCACTCCCCGCGGCCCACCCGTCGGAAGCAAACGGTCAAAGGGGCTTGACCGTTAGCAGGTGCTCCGTGAGGGCATTTGCGAGGAAGTTGTATTCCTGAGTACAGCTAAGGGATAAGGGACACAGAAATAAAAAACCCAAATTTTAAGGGCACAAGATAGAGAGTGCAAGGAAGCAAGATAGATATCCTTAGTCTTGAGTGGAGTTCAATTTTTTTCGCAAGGAGGTAGTTCAAACTTTTTTATTAATACACTTGCTAAAAGTTGAACTAAAAACGGTTGCGTGCATCAATTCATGCAAAAGTCTATTTTCTTTAACATATGCAAATCCAACTGTTCCTGTCTGCCACACATGAGTCAGGCCTCACTTTAAGTTCATGACTGCCAGATAGATCGATTTCTAAATAAATGTATATCACGCTAAGCTTGCTTGTGGATCCTGTGAAGATGAGAAATCCAAGAGGGTAAATTTCACTGAATCAGTGGTTTTGGGGTAATTGTTTTTTCACATTACCCAAATTGCTCGGCTTAGACATTTATTATAGAAAAATTTGACAAGAAAGGCCCACCCGTAAGATCCTAGGCGGCAGTTTTTACCCATCTTGTTTATCCAATCAACCCACTCTTTTCTCTTTTTTCTCTTATCTCCTCCCCTTCGGCAAGGATTCTCCGCTGCTCCAGCCGCTCTTGCGTCTTCCTGCTGTCGCGCACCACCGAGGATCTCCGTCGGCCTCCCTTCATCCCGTCCCCCGGCTCTGGGAGCCACGCTCCCGACGCAGGCGAGCCACATGGCGGCACGGTTGCCCTGGTGGAGAGCGAGGCCGAGCTCCTCCGACGACCATGGCTGTCCGCGTTCGCGTCCTGACCACGCCGCTGGTAGCCTCCCCGACCAAATTCCCCTCTGAATCAAGTTTGGGGAAGACAAAATCGGCCCTCAATTCAGCATATCGCCGTCGTCAATTTCGCCGGCGTGGCCTTCGAGGTCGGCGCGACTGTTAGAATTTGGGTGGCCCGATCAACACAAGACCTAATATTTAATAATTATGAAAATCTCAAAAGCCCGTCCGAATTGGGACGAGGGGAGTGTGAACAGTCCCACCTTGCTAGTTTAGAATGAGTGAGACCAACATATAAGAGACGTTACTTCTCACCTAGTAAGCAAGTCAGCGAGGGAAATCCCCACGCGTGCTCCTCCTCTTCCTCCGCTCGCCTTGCCTCGTCATGACGCGCGCATCACGCTTTGTTGATTGAGTTCGAGCCGTGTCATGTCGGTGTGGGGCCGGACTTCCTATCTTTTTGCCACGTGTGCGAGGTACTTTTGGAATCTATTACGGATGGGTGCAGATTTTGTGGAGTCGGTTCAGATTTCGTAAACCTAACCGACCTATACCTGCGTGACTATGTATACAGCCGCCCTGTCCCTCGATCCGTACGCAACACAACCGAGTTAGGGTTTCGTCTGTCTCTTCCTTTTGCGCCATCACCGTAGTCTACTCCATCCCGAGCACTGGCGTGCACCAACGAACGGGAGAGCAGGTCTTCGGAACCTTTCGCCTTTGCGATGCTGTACAGGAGAGGGAAAATAATGTTTTTGGAAGTGCTCCGCGTGACTGCTCGCTTCCGTCACCACGGGTCGTCTACGGTCCAAGTCGGGCGGTGGTATGTGCCGCTGTTTTCGTCGCTAAGAACGTCGTCAAGTCAACTCGATCATCATCACGGCTTCTTCTTTTTCATCGAAACAGTACGTAATCCGTGATCCGATCTACGGTTTAGCTATGATATGCGAGTTTCTTTTTTGTTGTTCGTTGGGCTGCTAAATACTTCTAGTATTTTTGAGATGCATGTGTTAGTTGATACTGTCGTCGTGATCTATATTTTGGAATTACTCATTATATTGTTATTTTCGAAATTGCTTAATTTTCCAACAACGACCCTGCAGGAGCTCCGCCGCCTTGGGTCACCTGTCCTCCCCAGCGCCTCCCTCGTCGGCGCCCTCCGCCGCGCCGCCTCGTCCCTTGTCCGGCATGCGCTCACCTTCGCTGCCCTGTCCGCCGCGTCCCTCCTGCTCGGCTTCGTCCTCATCCACCGCTGCGTCGAGGACCTCGTCTCCGTCCCCCGCCCGCTCTACTACGACTACACGGAGCCGCCCCCAGTGCCGCCATGTCCCTCTCTGGCGCCCCTCTCCCGGCCGGTCATTCCGTCAGGGTCTCCGTGGCGCTTCTCCTCCCCGACTCCGACCACAACCGGTAGAGGAGAAGAAGGATGGGAAAATAAATTAAGAGAAGCCTAGGGGCCTGCTGGCAATAGGCAAAAATAGTCGCATATGATTTTACAGGTGGGTCCGATCTGTCAGTTTTCATGTCATGTCTAATCTGAGCAATTTGGGTAAAGTGAAAAAAATTGATCTTAAAACATGTGGATAACTGTTACAAACCTCTAGATCAGTGTTTTTTTGAAATCTTGTCCCAAAACCTGTGGTTCCGTGAAATTTACTCGATAAACGATGATACATTTCCAGATTAGTTCTGGACGAGATTGAAGTTCAAAGTACAACTGCCGGTAGCCCACTGCCTGTCAATAAAGGAGCTAGAGCTGTAGCTTCGAAATCGCAAACCCCTGAAACAACCTGTAGAACAATGCATCGCTCAGCTGCTGAACTCGTCTTGCTCCTCCTCACCACGGGCGTGGCTTGCATCTTCTTTCTCGTCCCCGACGCGGTGCATCTCCAGCCAGCGGGTGCGAGATGCTTGCAACGGGAGAGGGACGCGTTGCTGGACTTCAAGCGAGGCATCACCAGCGACCCCGTCGACGTCCTCGCATCATGGCAGAAACGGCACAAACATTGTTGCCGGTGGAGAGGCGTCACCTGCAGCAACATAACCGGCCATGTCATCGAGCTAGACCTCAGTAATACAAATTTGGAGGACCAGATAAGTCCTTTCCTGCTTTCTCTCGAGCATCTGGAGTACCTAAATCTCAACTCCACCTACTTATATGGACCCAAAGGTCATGTCCCAGCATTCTTGGGCTCTTTAAAGAACTTGAGACATCTCGATCTCTCCTATACAGAATTCTCTGGTAGAGTACCTACTCAGCTTGCCAGCCTTTCGAAATTGGAGTACCTCGACCTCAGTTGGACATCCCTTCTTGAGCCTAATGGTCATGGTCTAGAGTTTTTGTCTTCTTTAGAAAACTTGAGACATCTCGATCTCTCCTTCACGTCTTTCTCTCGTGGAGTGTCTCCTCAGCTCGCCAACCTTTCAAAGTTGGAGTATCTCGACCTCTCTGAAACACACTTGTCGGGAGCGCTGCCGCCTCGTCTGGGTAACTTTTCAAACTTGCGACACCTTGGCCTCAGTTTCATGCAAGATACACACACATCAGATATCTCATGGTTAAGTAACCTACAACTCCTGGAATATGTTGACATGAGTGATATAAATCTCAGCACCATTGATGTGCTTTCTGTCGCAAACAAAATCCCATCTCTGAAGGCCATCGTTCTTATCAACTGCTCACTTCCAAATGCAAATCAGTCGCTCAGACACCTAAACCTCACAAAACTTGAGAAACTATCTGGGCCATCCGATTGAAACCAGCTGGTTTTGGAACATAACAAGCCTCACGGACCTAGCCCTTTTTGCAACCTATCTTTATGGTCCATTCCCTAATGTGCTAGGTGGTATGACATCCGTTCAAAACCTAGCATTTAACAATAACGGTAATCTAGACACAATGACACTATGACAGTAGACTTGAAACATCTATGCGAATTAAAAAGCTTATGGCTTGACAACAGTCTTGCCTTTGCAAACATAACAGAGATAGTAAAAAAGCTGCCGCAATGTTCTTCTAAAAAATTGCAGTTCTTAAGTTTGAGTGACAACAATATAACAGGAATGCTGCCAGACATGATGGGGCACTTGAGCAGCCTACAACATCTTTACCTTTCTAACAACAGTATTACTGGAGCTATACCAGCAGAGTTAGGGAATTTTACTAGTTTGGAAACACTTGAGCTCAATTTAAACCAATTAACAGGCCAGATACCAACTTTACCGCGAAGCCTTGCTGAAGTAGACATTTCCATGAATTGCATTTCAGGGCCATTGCCGTTTGATTCCGGAACTCCAAATCTTGAAGTACTAATTCTATCCTCCAATTATATTAGTGGCCACGTTCCAAGAAATATTTGTCACATGCATAACCTTGTTTTGTTGGATTTATCCCATAATCATTTTGTGGGAGAATTTCCGAAGTGTTCTTCGATGCCAAACATGTTATTCCTAAGCTTAAGTGAAAATAACTTTTCTGGAAATTTCCCATCATCGCTCCAAAACAGTTCAATGTTGAGTTTCCTTGATCTTGCAATGAACAAGTTCTATGGAACATTACCAGTGTGGATTGGAGACTTCAGGTCTTTGCAATTTCTGCAGCTAAGCCATAACATGTTTTATGGGGACATTCCTGTGAACATCACAAATCTTAAACTACTTCAACACTTCAGTTTAGCGAGCAACAATTTATCAGGATCAATTCCTCAGTCCTAGTCAAAGTTAGCAGCAATGAATCTAGGACATGCTATGAGGCATCAGGTTTACTGGTCCGAATACTATGCAGATAGACCATTCATGGATATTCTGTCTGTGGTCATGAAGCAGCAAGAACTTAAGTATAGCGCGATTGCAGTTAGTGAGATGGTAGGCATCGACTCGTCACTTAACCACTTAACTGGTGGAATTCCGGACGAGATAACTTCTCTGAACGGGTTGCTGAATTTGAATCTATCTTGGAATCACCTGAGCGGAAAAATTCCGGTGAAGATTGGGGATATGAAATCTCTCGAATCGCTTGACTTCTCATGGAACAATCTTTCAGGTGAAATCCCACCGAGCTTGTCGCAGTTAACTTATTTAAGCTCCTTGGAACTTTCATACAACAATCTTACTGTAAGAATTCCACTAGGACGTCAGCTTGACACGGTCTACATTGAGAACCTGTCCATGTACGACCGCAACATTGGTCTTTGCGGTCCTCCTCTTGAAAGGAATTGCTCAGGTTTAATGAGAAGAGAAGTGTTGGAAATATGCCCTGGAGGCAATAATAAATATGTTATTATCATATTTCCTTGTTCTTGATAAATGTTTATTATCCATGCTATAATTGTATTAACAATAAACTAAAATACATGTGAGGATAAATAAACAAATACCGTGTCCCTAATACGCCTCTCCTAGATTAGCTCGTTGATTAAAAGATGGTTAAGGTTTCCTAACCATAGACATGTGTTGTCATTTAATAACGAGGTCATATCATTAGGAGAATGATGTGATGGACAGACCCAAACATAAGCATAGCTTTTTGATCGTGTCACTTAAGTTTAAATTGCTAATGCTTTTATTATGTCAAGTATCATTTCCTTAGACCATGAGATCATGCCACTCCCTAGTACCGGAAGAATACTTTGTGGACATCAACCGTCATCTTGTAACTGAGTGATCATAAAGGTGTTCTTCAGGTATCTCGGAAGGTGCTTGTTGGGTTGTATGGATCAAGTGGGGGATTTGTCACTCCATGTGATGGAGAGATATCTCTGGGCCCTCTCGGTAATATAACATCCTAATGAGCTTGCAAGCATGTGAGTAATGTGTTTAGTCACAGGATATTATATTGCAGTACGAGTAAAGAGAACTTGCCGGTAATGAGATTGAACTAGGTATGGTGATACCGACGATCAAATCTCGGGCAAGTAATATATCGCGAGACAAAGGGAATTGAATACCGGATTAATTGAATCCTCGACATCGTGGTTCAACCGATGAGATCTTCGTGGAATATGTGGGAATCGTTATGGACATCCAGGTCCCGCCATTGGTTATTGATCGGAGAGGTGTCTCGGTCATGTCCACATGTTCTCGAACCCGTAGGGTCACACACTTAACGCTTTATGTTGCTAGGGTTCGATGAGATAAATAGATGGTGATATCGAATATTGATTCGGAGTCTCTGATGGGATCTAGTACATCACGAGGAGCTTCGGAATGGTCCGGAAATAAAGATTTATATATGGAAAAGCTGTTTCAGGGTTTCGAAAAAGTTCGGGATATTTTCCGGTATTGACCGGGAATATTTTAGAAGGTTCCGCAAGTTCTCAGAAGGTTCTGAAATGTTACGGAATATTCCTGAGAATTTAATTGGGCCTCTATATGAATTAATTGGAGCAATCTAATTAATTATCCCCTAATGGGCCTTAGGGGAGAGGGAACCGTGGGGGACTCCACCACGAGGTGGAAACCACATACGTGGGAAGGAGTCCCGGGACTCCTTTCCCTCCCCTGGCCAGCCGTAGACTCTCCTTGGAGGAGGGGCAAACCCTGGCCACCCCCCCCCTATATAAATAGAGGGGAGGGCCAAGGGGAGAGGACACACATAGCTCTCAGTTGGATCTCTCTCCCCTGAGCCAGCACCACGCCGTCGTGCTGCTGGATCTCATCGACCTCTTCCCCTTGCTTGCTTGATCAAGAAGGAGGAGATGACGTGAAGCTGAACGTGTGGATACCAAGGAGGTGCCGTCGTTTCTACACTGAGATTGATCTCATCGAAAGTTCCACTATGCCAACAACGATCCCGTGATCGTAACGCTTTGTGGTCTACGAGGGTATGATGCTCATTATCCCTCTCGTTACTGACATCTACTAGATATGATCTTGGGTTTCTTCCGCACATCTCGTAGGAAATTTTTTGTTTTCCACGCAACGAACCCATCAGTGGTATCAGAGTTAGATCTATGCGTAGATGTTTTGTACGAGTAGAACACAACTTGGTTGTGGGCGTTGATGTTCATGTTGCTACCTCTTTTGTGCACTTCGGATTTTGCGGGATAGTGGGATGAAGCGGCTCGGACCAACCTTACTTGTCATCGCACAGGAGACCGGTTCCGCAATTGACATGCAACTTGTATTGCATATGCGGCTAGCGGGTGTCTGTCTCTCCCACTATAGTTGAAATTTGATTTGCAATGGGAGGCCTATATGGTTAATAAGCAAGTTGTATATCACCATTGTGGCTTTTGCGTAACTAAGAACGGTTCATTTAGTGCAGCCCCTAAAGCCACGTAAAACATGCAACAACAAAGTAGAAGCGTCTAACTTGTTTTTGCAGGGGCATGTGATGTGGTATGGCCAAGATATGATATGATATATTTGATGTATGAGATGATCATGTTTTGTAATATCTCACGACTTGCATGTCAATGAGTTTGGCAACCGGCATGAGCCGTATGGTTGTCTCATTAATTATTGTATGACCTTCGTGTCAACGTTTTAATCGCCATGTAATTGCTTTATTTTATCGCTAGTAGTAGCAATAGTTGTAGTAGCAATAGTTGGTGGAGGCAACTATACTTGACGCCCGAGGACCTAGGCGACAGGCTAGTGATGATGGAGATCATGCCCGTGCTTTGGAGATGGAAATCAAAGGCACATGACGAAAATGCCATATCATGTCACATTATTTATGCATGTGATGTTTATCTCTTTTATGCATCTTATTTTGCTTAGTTGACGACGGTAGCATTTTAAGATGATCCCAAGATAATAATGTGTTCTCCCTTAGTATGCACCGTTGCAAAAGTTCATCGCTTTGAAGCACCACGTGATGATCGGGTGTTATAAACTCTATGTTCGCATACAAGGGGTGTAAGCCAGTTTTACACATGCAGAAATACTTTGGTTAACTTGACGAGCCTAGGATGTACAGACATGGCCTCGGAACACAAGGAACCGAAAAGTTAAACATGAGTCATATGAATGATATGATCAACATGATGATGTTCACCATTGAAGCTACTCCATCTCACGAATGATCGGACTTGGTGTAGTGGATTTGGATCATGTGTCACTAAACAACCCGAGGGATGTTGATTTTAGTGGGAGTTCATTAGTAATTTGATTAGATTGAACTAATTATCATGAACATAGTCTAGTTGTCTTTGCAAATATGCTGTAGATCAATGGCTCGCACTATTTTCAATTTTAATACGTTCCTAGAGAAAGATAAACTGAAGTCCAATGGAAGCAACTTTGGGAAATGGTTCCGCAATCTGAGGATTATCCTCACTACTACTCAGAAGGATTATGTTCTTGATGCAGCGCTTGGTGATCAACCCCACTCAGATGAGCCTGAAGATGTTAGGAACGTCTGGCAGACTCGTGCTGAGGACCACTCTGTAGTAAAGTGCGCCATTTTGTGCATTTTGGAACTGGAGCTCCAAAAGCGTTTTGAGCACCGTACGGCATTTGATATGATTGGGGAACTGAAAATGATATTTCAAACCCAAGCCCGTGCGGAGAGGTATAAGGTCTCCGAAAAGTTCTTTGACTGTAACATGGAGGAGAACAGCTCCGTTAGCGAGCACGTGCCCAGAATGTCTGGGTACACCGAACCCCTAGCTCATCTTGGAATTTTGATTCCTAATGAACTAGGCATTGATCGGAGACCTAAGCTATATACTGAGTGCTTCAACTATAAGGAACTGGCCACTGGAAGCGTAACTACCCCAAGTACTTGGCAAATAAGAAGGCCGGCAACCTCAATAAAGGTATATTTGATATACATGTTATTGATGTGTACCTTACTAGTGCTCGTAGTAGCGCCTGGGTATTTCATACCGGTTCAGTTGCTAACATTTGCAACTCGAAACAGGAGCTGCAGGATAAACGGAGACTAGCAAGAGATGAGGTGACCATGCGCGTCGGGAATGGATCAAAAGTTGATGTGATCGCCATCGGCACGTTCCCTCTACGTCTACCTTCGGGATTAGTTTTAAACCTCGATAATTGTTATTTGGTGCATGCGTTGAGCATGAACATTATATCTGGATCTTGTTTAATGCAAGACGGTTATTCATTTAAATCAGAGAATAATGGTTGTTCGATTTATATGAGTAATATCTTTTATGGTCATGCACCACTTGGGAATGATTTATTTCTATTAAGTCTCGATGGTAGTGATACACATCATAATGTTAATGCAAAAAGGTGCAAAGTGGATAATGATAGTTCCATATATTTGTGGCACTGCTGTCTAGGTCATATTGGTATAAAACGCATGAAGAAACTCCATTCTGATGGACTACTTGAATCACTTGATTTTGAATCATTTGATACATGTGAACCATGCCTCATGGGTAAGATGACTAGAACCCCGTTTTCAGGCATAATGGAACGGGCGAGTGACTTGTTGGAAATCATACATACTGATGTGTGCGGACCAATGAGTATTACAACGCACGGTGGATATCATTACTTCCTAATCTTCACCAATGAAACACAAGTCTGAAACTTTTGAATAGTTCAAGGAATTTCAAAATGATGTGGAGAACCATCGTAACAAGAAAATTAAATTTCGACGATCAGATCGTGCTGGTGAATATTTGAGTTACGAGTTTGGCACGCATTTAAGACAATGTGGAATTGTTTCACAACTCACGCCGCCTGGAACACCACAGCGTAATGGTGTGTCCAAACATCGTAATCGTACTTCATTAGATATGGTACATTTTATGATGTCTCTTACTGATTTGCCACTGTCGTTTTGGGGTTATGCATTAGAGACAGCCGCATTCACTTTAAATAGGGCTCCATCTAAATCCGTTGAAACCACACCGTATGAATTATGGTTTGGCAGGAAACCTAAGCTGTCGTTTCTTAAAGTTTGGGGATGCGACGCTTATGTCAAAAGGCTACAACCTGATAAGCTCGAACCCAAGTCGGAAAAATGCGTCTTCATAGGATACCCTAAAGAAACAATTGGGTACACCTTCTATCACAGATCCGAAGGCAAAGTGTTTGTCGCTAAGAACGGGTCCTTTCTAGAGAAGGAGTTTCTTTCGAAAGAAGTGAGTGGGAGGAAAGTAGAACTCGACGAGGTACTTGAACTTTCTCTCGAATTTGAGAGTAGCGCGGTGCCAGAAACTATTCCTGTGCAGCCTACGCCAGCTAGAGAGGAAGCAAATGATAATGATCATGAAGCTTCGAATGAGACTACTACAGAACTTCGCAGGTCGACAAGAACACGTACCACTCCTGAGTGGCACAATGATCATGTCATGAATGTCATGTTGTTAGACAACGATGAACCTACGAATTATGAGGAAGCGATGATGAGCCTAGACTCCGAAAAATGGTTAGCCGCCATGAAATCCGAAATGGGATCCATGTACGAAAACCAAGTATGGACTTTGGTAGACTTACCCAATGACCGAAAGGCCGTTGAGAACAAATGGATTTTCAAGAAGAAAACAGACGCTGATGGTAATATTACCGTCTATAAAGCTCGACTTGTCGCAAAAGGTTTTCGGCAAATTCAAGGAGTTGACTACGATGAGACTTTCTCACCCGCAGTGATGCTAAAGTCTGTTCGGATTATGTTAGCAATTGCTGCATTTTTTTATTACGAAATCTCACAGATGGATGTCAAAACCGCGTTCCTTAATGGTCACATTGAGGAAGAGTTGTACGTGGTGCAACCCAAAGGTTTTGTCGATCCTAAGGATGCTAATAAGGTATGCAAACTTTAGCGTTCCATTTATGGGTTGAAGTAGGCATCTCGGAGTTAGAATCTCAGTTTTGATGAGGTGATCAAAGGGTTTGAATTTGTCCAAACTCATGGAGAAGCTTGTATTTACAAGAAAGTGAGTGGGAGCTCTGTAGCATTTCTGATACTGTATGTGGATGAAATATTGTTGATTGGAAATGATATAGAACTTCTTAAAAGTGTTAAAGACTATTTGAATAAAAGTTTTTCAATGAAAGACCTTGGTGAGGCAGCTTATATATTAGGCATCAAGATTTATAGAGATAGATCAAGACACCGGATAGGGCTTACACAAAGTACATACCTTGACAAAGTTCTGAAAAAGTTCAGAATGGATCAAACAAAGAAAGAGTTCTTGCCCATGTTGCAAGGTAAGATATTGAGTAAGACTCAGTGTCCAACTACGGCAGAAGATAGAGAAAAGATGAATAGTATTCCCTATGCTTCAGCCATAGGCTCTATTATGTATGCTATGCTGTGTACTAGACCGGACGTGTCTCATGCTCTTAGTTTGACTAGCAGGTATCAAAGTTTGACTAGCAAGTACCTAAAGAGGACTAAGAAAATGTTTCTCGTTTATGGAGGTGACGAACAGCTCGTCGTAAAGGGTTACGTCGATGCTAGTTTTGACACTGATCCAGATGACTCTTAAGTCTCAATCCGGATACGTATTTATTTTGAATGGTGGTGCTGTTAGATGGAGGAGTTCCAAGCAGAGCGTTGTGGCAGCATCAACAACTGAGGCGGAATATATGGCTGCTTCAGAAGCGACGCAGGAAGGGGTTTGGATGAAGGAGTTCATATCCAAACTAGGTGTGGTTCCGAGTGCGTTGGATCCTATGGACATCTACTGTGACAACACTGGTGCCATAGCCAACACCAAGGAGCCAAGGTCTCACAAGAATTCCAAGCATATTAAACGTCGGTTTCACACTATTCGTGAATATGTCAAGGATGGTGACATAAAGATCTGTAAAGTACATTCAGATCTGAATGTCGCAGACCCGTTGACTAAACCTCTTCCACGAGCAAAACATGATCGGCACCAAGACTACATGGGTGTTAGATATATTACAATGTAAACTAGATTATTGACTCTAGTGCAAGTGGGAGACTGTTGGAAATATGCCCTAGAGGCAATAATAAATATGTTATTATTATATTTCCTTGTTCTTGATAAATGTTTATTATCCATGCTATAATTGTATTAACAGTAAACTAAATACTTGTGTGGATAAATAAACAAATACCGTGTCCCTAATATGCCTCTACTAGATTAGCTCGTTGATTAAAAGATGGTTAAAGTTTCCTAACCATAGACATGTGTTGTCATTTAATAACGATGTCATATCATTAGGAAAATGATGTGATGGACAGACCCAAACCCATGCTCCTATTAGCCTAGGCACATTGAGTAGAAACATCAATGCTCCTACCCAGTTCAAACCATTCATTTTATTAGGAAATTGGAATGAGTGAGACCTTTCTTACAGCTCCAATATCTAGTTGCTCATAATTGTCCGTAACCGGGGACACGGCTAAGTACTTAGTTTGACACTCTCGAGAGGTGGTACACTTTACCCACAAGAATTCGACGTGTTAATCCTTTGCTGTCCTCCGGGTGGAGTAGCAACGGCATTGACTTCAAGAATTTTCAGAACATGTTCACCCAAACCACCTGAGGGACCCGCGCTCCCACCTACACAACTACCTCAGTACAATCCCTCGGATCTGGGTAAACATTTCTTACTCCATCCAGGCAGAGCCCATATTACCATGTGGTTGTACTGGAATCTAGTAAACAGGAAACTAGTCCAGTCTCTGGTTATCTCGGGTGGCATCCCACATTGTGACGCAGGCGCTCCCCGAATCGCACGGGGAGACGACCATGGACGCTCCCGAATCACACGGAGAGACGACTCAGTGGGCCCCATAGAAATGGACCTAACGTCACGACATCCGAAAACTCAGAGCAGCCTACCCAGGACGATTCATTGAATTACTTGTTTTGCCATACACTAGGAAAATCATATTGTAATTCAATAGTATCGCATTGTAATAATACCACCCTCGTATATTATCATAACATAGCATTTTACTACTACGATGGCAATTGGTGGTAAGGTCATGACAAAGTATCCTATACTACTAGGGCAGATCATAGCTAGCATAGATACAATAATAATCGTAACAATGCAACTAATAAAATCTAGTGTATAATAAAAATAATGGGTAAATGATCAAATTGAACTTGCCTTGATAGTAGTTGGTATTCAGACACTCTTCACAGTCACATAGTTCGCTCTCCGAGAAAACTATACAATCAAGCAAACATACACATACATAAACACACCATACAAACAAAAGATTATGTATTCCATGATGCAATGAAAAACATATTACATGAGTTTGGTTTATTTTATTTGAATGATCTCCTGATCCAAAGCCTTGAGAATTAAGCACATGCAATTAGGGCTTTTAAGCAAAAGCAAAGGCTAGAGTTTAAACCCTAAAATAATGTTTTATTTGCAACTGCAAGGCAATTTAGTTCAAAATATTTATTTATCTGTCCCATTGGACAGAGGACAATAAGACAAAATTTTGGGCACTGGTTTCATTCAAAAAGGACTTCTAAATAATTAGTTATGATTTAAATGGCATAAAACCCTAATCTGTAATTTGAATGTGATTCAAATATTCAAATTTGAATTTGGACAGTGCCAAAAGATTCTACACTTCCTAAGGATTCCAAAAAGGTGTGGATCATTAAATTTGGCCAAACAGATTTAAAGTTATGATCATTTGAAGTTACAGGGGCTTTTATGCAAAAGTGCCTTTTAATTATTCCGGGGAATTAAAAATTACATTTTCATTTTATTCACGCAGTGACATGTGGCGGCTCCTGATTGGTGCGTACCGGTTCGTTTAAGTGAAAAAGAATGATCTAATCTACACCGTTGATCAAAGATCGGACGGCTCGGGCGCTTAGGGTTTTACCGGGCGGCGCAGGCGGTCGTCTGAGGCGGGGAAGACGGCGGCGCGGGCACTGGCGGGCGGCGGGCGGGGTCTCTGGGGGTCGCCGGAGCTCGGGGAGGCGACGGGCGAGGTCGGCGCAGCGAGGCGGACTCAGGGGCGGGGTCGGCGGCGCTCGGGGACGGCGGGGTGCTCGCTTAGGACGGCAAAGAGGCGGCGGCCGGCGGTGAGCTTCGGTCGAACGGCGACGGCGCCTTCCAAACGGAGACGATGAGCCTGACAGGTGGGCCCCACCTGTCAGCGTCTCCGCGCGCGCGCGCGGGCGGCCGGGCTGGCTAGGCCGGTCGGGCGCGGTCGGACTAGGCCGGTTCGGCCCATTTGGCCGGGCCGGTCCGGTTTTTCTCTTCTTTTTTTTCCTTTAGCCCTTTTCTTTTTCTGTTTTTCTTATTTCTTTGATATCTTTTGATTTTGAACTCCAAATTGGTCCAAACAAATTCCAGAAAATTTGTAAAATCATGTTCCACCATGATACAACTTTTGGGAGTAGTTTCCCCTCAAAATAAAATATATAAAAATACATTTGCCCTATAAATGCCTTTAGGGCCATATATCTATTTAAATAAAATACTTTTCCAACTCCAAACAATTATCCAAAAATTATGGGATAGCTTTTATATGCACTAAATCTCTTTTATACATAAACCCTATTGGTTTGAAAATCCAAAGCTTAAATGGGTGTAAATAAAGTCTTTTAAAGCTCTTTTGAGATTCAATTTTGAATTCAAATATGCAATTGTGGCACGATACTCATGGATGCAATGCACATATAAAAGTTTGAAATTTTGGGATGTTACACCGGGCCGGCCGTTTCTTTTCTTTTTTTTCCTTTTTCTTTTTCTATTTTCTGTTTTTGAATACCAAGTTTTGATTCAAAGCTCCAATTCAAACCAAATAAAATGCAACAAAATTTGTAAAATCATATTTTTATATGATTCAACTTTTGGGACAAGAATCCCTCAAAATAAAATATTTAAAAAATACTTTTGCCTATAAAACTAGCCTTTAGGGCTTTTTAGCTATTAAAATAATTAGTGTTTCAAATCAAATTCAAATGCCAAGATATGGGGTAGCTTTATAAATGCATTAAACCCCTTTTTATGCCAAAACCCTCGTGGGTTGAAATGAAATTAACCAAAAGAAAGATGAAAAGCCAGATTCAAATAAAAACACTTTTGTTAGTGGGTTTTTCGGAGTTAAACTTTAAGGTTTTAACTGTAGTTCAATGCAAAGATGACATGATGCTTATGAATGTAATGCATATGAAGGGTTTTGAAAATTTGGGATGTTACAGACCTAACCCCTTACGATGAATCTCGTCCTCGAGATTCTTGTTGGTTAGCAAATAGGTGTGGGTGGTCTTCTCGAAGATCATCTTCGCGTTCCACGTAGCTTACTCTTCGGTGCGGTGATTCCACTGTACCTTGCAGAATTTGATGGTCTTGGAACGAGTATGCCTCTCAGCTGTATCCAAGATCTTGATTGGTTTCTCTTCATAAGTGAGATCGCTTTGAATCTCGACTTCTTCAAGTGGAATTGTATCCCTCAGTGGTGTATCGGCCATTTCCGGGTGACATTTCTTCAACTGCGACGCGTGGAACACGTCGTGGACGCTTGTCAACACTTCGGGTGATTCCAACTTGTAAGCTACCTCTCCTTGGCATGCTAAAATCTTGTATGGTCCAATAAAGCGTGGTGCTAGTTTTCCTTTAATCCCAAATCTCTTAACTCCGCGTATTGGAGAAACTCTGAGACACGCTCTGTCACCAACCTCATAGGTGACTTCTCTACGCTTGGAATCTGCATAACTCTTTTGCTTGGATTGAGCTATCTTGAGTCTGTCTCAAATCAGCCTGATCTTCTCTTCGGCATCCTTTATCATGTCGGATCTGAATAAACTACGGTCTCCTACTCCATCTCGTAGTAAAGGTGTTCTGCATTTCTTGTCATACAAAGCTTCGAAAGGTGCCATTCCAATACTTGATTGAAAACTGTTGTTGTATGAGAACTCTGCATATGGTAGATTCTCATCCCAACTAGAACCATAGTCCAGAGCGCAAGCTCTTAACATATCCTCGAGGATTTGGTTCACTCTTTCGGTTTGTCCATCCGTCTGTGGATGAAACGCTGTGCTAAACTCTAGTCTCGTGCCTAGAGACTCGTGCAGTTGTCCCCAAAATCTTGACGTAAACTGAGTACCTCTGTCTGAGACGATCTCTTTAGGAACTCCATGTAGGCACATAATCCTAGACATGTAGCGTTTGGCCAACTGAGCACTTGTATAAGTGGTCTTCATAGGTATGAAATGGGCAACCTTGGTCAAACGGTCAACTACAACCCATATCGAATCATAACCAGACCTTGTCCTCGGCAAGCCGGTGATGAAATCCATGCCTACTTTATCCCATTTTCAGCCTGGTACTGGCAACGGTCGTAGTAATCCAGCTGGTTTCTGATATTCATCCTTGACTCTATTACATACATCACACAGAGCAATATACTCAGCTATATCTCGCTTCAATCCTGTCCACCAAAATCTTTCTTTCAAGTCCATGTACATCTTTGTGTTCCCGGGGTGAACAGAGTATGGTGAATCGTGAGCCTCTTGAAGTATTAGCTTTCTGATCTTAGGGTCCTGTGGTACACAAACACGTTTCTCGAACCATATGGTACCTTGGTCATCCTCAATGAATCCTTTCGACTTTTCGGCAACCATATTATCCTTTATCTCTTTAATTTCTGAGTCGTCTTTCCGGACTTCTCTAATTCTGTCCAGCAAGGTGGGTTGTACCTCCAAGTTAGCTAGGTAACCTCCGAAACTATTTCTAATCTGAGGTCCTTAAATTGCTCACACAATTCAGAGGGTAACTCTCCAGCTGTAAGCCCGTTGACATAGCCCTTGAGGCTTAAAGCGTCGGCTACTACGTTAGCCTTGCCTGGATGGTATTGCAGATTCAAATTTTAATCCTTGATTAACTCTAACCATCTCCTTTGTCTCAAGTTCAACTCCTTCTGCGTGAATATATATTTCATGCTCTTGTGGTCGGTGAACAATTCACAATACTTTCCCATGAGGTAGTGCCTCCAAGTCTTGAGTGCATGCACTACAGACGCCAGTTCCAAATCATGAGTGTGGTAATTTCCGTCGTGACTCTTAAGTTGTCGTGAGGCGTATGCCACAACTCTTCCTCCTTGCATCAAAACACAACCCAATCCTAGACGCGAGGCGTCACAGTATACTTGAAAGTCTTGAAAACTTTCTTCACACTTATCAGTCCACTCAAATTTCTTCTCTTTCTTCAAAAGTTCAGTCATGGGTTTTGCTATCTTGGAGAAATTCTCAATGAATCTCCTGTAGTATCCAGCAAGTCCTAAGAAATTGCGAACATCACCGACGTTCTTAGGGGCTTCCCATTCAGTTACCGCTGCTACCTTAGCGGGGTCAACAGCAACTCCGTCTCCTGACACTATGTGTCCCAAGAAACCTACTTCGGATAACCAAAATTCACACTTGCTGAATTTGGCAGAAAGCTTGTGTTCTCTAAGCTTTTCCATAATCAGACGCAAATGTTCTTCATGTTCTTCTTTGCTCTTCGAGTAAATCAAAATGTCGTCGATGAACACCACGACGAACTTGTCCAATTATTCCATGAATACCTTATTCATCATATTCATAAAGTATGCCGGTGCATTGGTTAGTCCAAAGGCATCACCGTATACTCATATAGGCCATATCTAGTGGTAAATGTCGTCTTGGGTATATCCGCTTCTCGGATCTTTAACTGAAAATAACCCGATTGAAGATCGATCTTTAAGAATACACAGGCTCCTTTCAATTGATCGAATAGATCATTGATTATAGGTAAGGGGTACTTGTTCTTTATCGTCACCTCATTTAGTGAACGATAGTCTATGCACATCATTTGGCTCTTGTCCTTCTTCTCAACAAATAGAACAGGTGCTCCCCAGGGTGATGAACTAGGGCGAATGAATCCTTTTGCGAACTGTTCTGCGAGTTGCTTCTTCAGTTCCTTTAACTCATCCACTGCCATCTTATACGGCCTCTTGGCGATAGGTCCACTTCCCGGCAATAACTCGATAAGGAATTC
Source organism: Brachypodium distachyon (assembly GCF_000005505.3). NCBI lineage: Eukaryota > Viridiplantae > Streptophyta > Magnoliopsida > Poales > Poaceae > Brachypodium > Brachypodium distachyon. The sequence goes on along the minus strand of NC_016134.3, from coordinate 17,028,515 downwards.
TACATCACGGTCAGGTGGCATGCCTGGTAATTCCTTTGGAAACACATCCGGATATTCTTTCACAATCGGCACAACCTCTAGGCTAACCCCCTTAAGAGAATTTACCTTGGGTATCTCAAATTCATAGGTTGACTTGAAGCGGATTCGCTTCTTTTCCGGGGTTGTGAGTGTAATTGTCCTCCTGACACAATCTATGAGTCCTTCATACTTGGCTAACCAATCCATTCCTAGGATTACATCCAAGCCTTTCGATCCTAGATCATGTACTTCGACAGCGCGTTCAGCCTCCAGGGCGCCGGCGCCGGGGTCGTCATCGAGTCGCCGACAGGAGATCAGTTGCGGTTTGCCATCCAACTCGATTTTCCCAACTCCACTAACAACACGACAGAGTATGAAGGGCTGCTCTTCAGGTTGCGGGCAGCAATCGCTCTGAATATCAAGCGCCTGGTCGTTCGAGGGAACTCACAACTCGTGATCAACCAGGTCAACAAGGACTACGACTGCCCGCAGATGGCAGCGTACGTGGATGAAGTCCGCAAGCTAGAACGCAAGTTCAAGGGCCTGCGGTTTGAGCACGTCAAGCGGAAGGATAACTTCACGGCTGACGAGCTATCCAAGTTGGTAGCGGAGCGCCGGAAGGTTCCTGCGGGGGTGTTCTGTCACTTCGGTCGCCCCCAAGCCGGCTGCCGGGGAAGCCTCCCCGGGAACCGAAGGAAATCCCGCAGTGGCGGAGGTCCATGCCGCAAACGCAGTGGCATGCGTTGGCAGGGAGACCCTGCCTTGGGCGGTGGATATCGCCCGCTACCTAAAGGGAGAAGCCCTCCCGGAAGATGACGTTGCCGTGGAGCGCGTGGCCCGGGAAGCCAAGATGTACGCCATGGTGGACGGCAACCTCTACCGAAGGCGTGCGAATGGAGTCAAGCTACTCTGCGGGCCCCAGGACGAGGGGCGCGCGCTACTGGAGGAGATACACCAAGGCACATGCTCCCATCATGTAGCCTCCTGGGCCCTGGCTGGCAAGGCGTTTCGGCACGGCTCCTACTGGCCCATCGCCCTAGCCGACGCGGAGTAGCTGGTGAAGACGTGTGAGGCGTGCCAGTTCCATGCGAAGAAGAGCAACCAACCGGCGCAGGCCCTGCAAGTCATTCCGTCCTTCTGGCCGTTCGCGGTCTGGTTGCTGGATATCATCGGCAAGCTGCCGAGAGCGGTTGGCGGCTACGAGTACCTGCTCGTGGCCATCGACAAGTTCTCCAAGTGGGTGGAAGTGGAACCAGTGCGGAAGGTGACCGCCCAGGCGGCCATCAAGTTCTTCAAGAGCATTGTGTGTCGGTTTGGTGTGCCTAACGGCATCATCACCGACAACGGCATGCAATTCACGAGTGCGGTGTTCCAGGCCTACTGCAAGGGCATGGGCACCAAGATACACTTCGCGTCGGCTGCTCACCCAAGGAGTAACGGCCAGGCGGAGCGAGTCAACGCAGAAGTGCTGCGGGGGCTCAAGACGCGAACCTTTGACAAGCTCAAAGGCCACGGGAAGCACTGCGTCGAAGAACTCCATCCCGTGCTGTGGTCAATCAGGACCACACCTAGTCGGGCAACGGGTGAGACTCCTTTCGCCCTTGTCTACCGGGCAGAAGCGGTGCTGCCCCTCGAGCTCAAGCACGGATCTCCCTGGGTACGCGCGTACGGCGACTCCAGCCAACACGAGTAGAGGGTTGACGATCTAAACTTCATCGAAGAACTTCGATGCCGGGCTGCTGTGCGAGCTGCGCGCTACCAGCAGGAACTCCATCGTCATTACGACAGGCGGATCCGTTCCCGGGAGCTCGAGACCGGAGACCTTGTCCTGCGCCGGATACAAGGAACGAAGGCCAGGAACAAGCTGGCTCCGAAATGGGAGGGCCCTTTTCGGGTAGTGCAGGTGACCAGGCCGGGGGCTGTCCGACTAGAAACCGAAAAAGGCTTGCCGGTGCAAAATAGCTGGAACATTGAGCACTTGCGCAAGTTTTACCCGTGAAGCGGCAGTGCCCGACCCACAGGTGATGCCGCCGAAGCATGCCTCTCGAACTAGTGTAGCCGGGCAACCCCCGATTGTAAACCACTAGTTGCTATGAATGAAGATAAGTGTTGTTCCCTGAATTTCAAGTTGCCTCGATTATTTGCGTGTTTCTCCTCCTTCTGTCTCCTGCTATAGGTGCACAGAAGTCTCTTTCCATACTTGGTTGTGAGCAGGGGGCTGCCGGAGCCTCGAAAACGATAACCCGTTGCCGAATCACTCCGACACGGGGCGTGCAGTTGCCGGGCTCACCGCAACGTGCATCACGCAGGCGCTGCGTCTTGGAATGTAAGAGTGCTCACACCCAAGTTTGGCATCGACCCTTCTGTGCCCGGGGGCTGGGAGGCAGGAGAGTTATCCATGTTGCTATGTGTTTTCGTGAATTTCGAAAAAAATTTGCAGCATCTCGAGTTTGGTAAGAATCTGACATGCAGGGTAAAGGTGGAATCCGGCACACTGTAACGCTCGTGGACCGTCCACGGGCTGTGGAATTTAGTGGCACCCTGTGGTGTGGAGTGACCGCACTACAAGGGTCTCGCCGCACTTCGAGGCCCCTGCTTCAGGAGGGACCCGCCACGTGTGCCGCGGTAACTTGGCATGCATGGTGGCGAGGACCGTGCCGCACTTCAAGGGGGTGTGGCGCCACGTGTGCCGCAGTGACCCGGCGCGTGTGGTGGCAAGCCCCTCCCCCGCGCCTATAAAAGGGCGTGCTGGCCATGGAGCAGCTCAGAGTGGAGCCAAGGAAGAGGCTGCAAAGGCGAGAGGTGCCGCAGAGGCGCGATGGTGGTGCATGCCATCAGTGCTCTGTGCTGATGGGTGCACTGCCATCGCGTCCTTGTCGCACCCCTCCACCAGGCTACTCCGAGGCGAGGGTTGCCGCGGAGACGCTGTGGTGGTGCCGCCACCAGTGCTCAGTGCCGGCGGCGGCCCCGCCACAACGTTCCTGCCGTACCCCTCCGAAAAGTGTCTCCAAGGGCGAGGGTTGCCGCGGGGGTGCTGTGGTGGCGCAGCCATCGGTGCCCGAAGCCGGCGGCTGCCCAACCACAGCATCCTTGCTGCATCCCTCAAACAGGCGGATTCAAAGGCGAGGACTGCCGCGGCGACGCTATGGTGGTGCATGCCATCCGTGCCTAGCACCGATGGGTGCACTGCCATAGCATCCCTGCCGCGTCCCTCCAGCAAGCATTCCAAGCACAGGAACGAACGAAAAACTAAGTGCATAAACTTGAACGGTAAACTGTCTAAAACTGAACCTTGCCTCGCTAGCATGGCCCAAACCCTGCGTGTGGCTAGGGTGTTGAAAGGACGCTTGCGGGGGAGTGCGCTCCTCGTGTGGCTGGCGGGTCCGTCCCGGGAGCACATGCTTGGGAGTAGCTATCCCGCAAGCGGAGTGGCTTGTCGCCACTACTTGGCCCCAGGTCGGCACTGTGGGTCCGTCCCCGGGTCCCTGGTCCGGTTGAGTGTGCGGCGCGCGAGTCCCCGGTAACACAAGGCATAACACACAAAGGGCTAAGGGATCCACCCCGCGAGGCAACCCCGGGAACAAGAAACAAGGATTAAGCAGAACCAGAGAACTATATCAATGAAAGCAGTGAATAGTTGCATAGACCAATAAGGCATTAATTGTTTAAACGGCGCCAGGCGCCACACTTGCAGGGAACAAAAGTAAAGGAAAACAACACTAAGGAACGACGAAGGCCGACAGGGGGCTGCGGCGACTGATTGGGGCGGCTTCCGCTGGAGGCCGCGGCGACTAGTTGCCGGCGCCCTCCGTCGGGCACTGGCTCGGGGTCTAGCTTCTGCTGCATCCGTTCGACCACTTCGTCGACAAACCCGCTCACCGCCTGGCAGTGGGTGGGGGCATCCTCGCTGTCCGACCAAGCGTCCAGCAGCGTCTCGAAGGGGAACTCAGGGTGCCGGAGGTGCACCCTCGGAAGGATCATCCCGGCAACCTCCCGGGCGCAATTGGCGATCTCCTCGTTGCAGAACTTGGAGATCCACACATCGAGTGCCGAAAGCTTCGCCACCGAGTCGGAGAAAAACGGGATCAGCGTGGTGACGTCCGTCCCGTCCACCCGCGCAGCCTGCAGTTTGAACCGCGGCAGCAGGTCACGCAGCGATTGGGCGATTCCAAGCAGCTTCTTGGTCTCCAGCTCCCGCTGCCCGATCAGCGTGCCGTGGTTGGTCCGAGCCAAATGCACGGCGTGCTTGGTCTTGCGGAGGAGGCTCGCCTGCGCCGAGAGTTGTGCGGCCTTGGCCACATTATCCTCGCCCGCCTTGACGAGCTCCTCCCGAACGGTGGCCCGCTCGGTCTCGAGTCAGGCCCTCCTAACCTTGGTAGAATTGAGCTCTACCTCCTGCCGTGCTGCCATTGTTACCGCGTCTTCCGTAGCCTTGGTCTGCACCTCCAGCTTACCGCGCAGGCCCTGGATCTGACCGAGGTAGCTGCTGATCAGGTCGCTCTTCTCGTTGATGCGAGCCTGAGCCTCGGCGAGCACCTCCACGTGCTCCTTCTTGGCTTTCGCCTACGCCGCCACCAGCGAGTCCAGGGTTTCCTGGAGCTCGGCGCGCTGAGCCACTAGTCGCCGGTAGAGCTCCTCCTCGGGGACGACCGGCATGGCGGCCTCGTCCTGGGCTTCCCGGGCGAGGCGTGCCTCCTCCTGGGCGAGGCGTGTTTTCTCCCGCAGCCGGGAGAGTTCCTGCCGCTCCTTCTCCACGGCCAGTCGCACCTCGCCGAGCAGACTCTTGGCGATCTCGTGGTGCTTCCTCACCTGGTTGAAGGAGGTGACGAAGGCCAGCTGTTGGTCCTTGATGGCGTCAAGGAACCGGTGCCCCCTGTCGAAAATGCTCGGGTCCCAAGTGATGGGATTCCAAGCCACCCCCGGCAAGGGTGCCGAGGTCCGTGCTGGAGGTGGCGGCCGACGTGGACGAAGCGCCCGCCGCCACTGTCTGGCCGGGCAGGAGGTCGTCCGCCTGCGGTGGCGCGTCCTATTGGTCCTCCGTTGCAGCCTCCCCCGAACCCGCGCCTGAGGGTTGCGGGGCTAGTGGGGTTTCCGCGCCCCCAGCAGGGGCCGCCTTCTGCTGGTTGGCCGAAGAGTCTGCGCCGGCGGCCGCCGGCGCGTCGTCGAGCGCCGCTTCGGTGGCGGCGGTGGTTGCCGCCACTGTTGCGGCCAGCGCGGTGGGGCTTGGCGTGGGGGTTACCTCCAGTTCCTCCGCCGTCCCCGCGACCCTGACGACAGGGTCAAGGTCGATCACAGCGGCGCCCGCTCCTGGCGCGAGCGTGGTCGGGCCTGCAACAGAAAGAAGGGATAAGGTCCGAAGGGCTAGCCGAGTAACTCAGGGGCGGACGCGGGAGGCTCTGGACGAGTACCTTGCGGGGCCGCCGGGCTTGCGGGAGGAGCTTCCTTCTCCGTTCCGGCCGCCATTGCCGGGACGCCTGCTGCGGGCGGGACGTCGCCTACAGGTAGAGATGATAGTACGGTTGCGGATCTACTAGCAAAGGGGATGAAAGCAAAGGAGCGGGGTAAGATGCGGGACCTGTTGCCGGCGCCACCTCCATCGGGGCCGGGTCGGCGGCAGGCGCAGCAGTGGCGCCGCGGGCCCCCGCGTCGGCCGGGGCGGCGCTGCTGCCAGCCTGCATGCGCGCCCTCTTGCTCGGCGCGGCAGGAGGTGAATCAGCCCTCCCCCTCTTACCGGCGCTAGCCGGCGAGCCGTCCTTTGAGAGGTTGAGCTGGAGCTTGAAGCCTCGGAAGAGCCCCCGCGCAGGCAGGTCCGTGAGCGCCCGTAAGGTCGCCGCAGCCCGGGGCGTCGCGGGAGCCATCGAGGGAGTTGCCGCGGCACTGGCGGCCACCGCGGAGGTGGTCGCCGCCGCGCTGCCGGGGGCCGCTGCTGGGGTGGTGACTGCCGCGCTGCCGGTGGCCGCCGCCGCGCTGCGGAGGTGGTCGCTACCGCTGCAGGCGCCCTTGGTTTGCACACGATCAGGGGCGCGTCATCCTCCTCTTCCTCCTCGACGTCCACGGGGATGACAACCCGGGCGCGGCAGGCTGGGCCACCTCGTCGTCAGAGGACGGAATGGAGGGCCAGCTGACCTCCGACTCGCCCCCTCTCTCTTCAAGCACCTGCTTCCCGCGAGGTGCAGGCGGAGGAGCACGCGGGGTCCTAGTGGGGGAATCGTTTATCAGCCCCCACTCATTGCAGGGCGGGAAGGAGGCGATGATGTCGGTCAGCCCCGGAACGTCGGCGTGGAGGGAGATGACCCCCGGCGGCAACCCCGTGATGGGGACGTCCTCGCTGGAGATCCCCTTCACCCACACCTGGAGTGATTCCCGGTCCACGCCCCCGCGATGGAGGCGTGTCCTGTCCCCGGACCCCGTATACATCCACGCGGGGCGGGAGAGCAGGTGGAGCGCGCGACGCGCCGGCTGATGAAGGTGCGCGCCACATCGACGTCGGTGAGCCCCGCTAGCCACAGGGCCTTGATCTTCTCCATGATGGGGAGGAGATCGGCGTCGCGGTGGTACCCGCCAGCCGTCGTTGGGTTGCGGCAGTTCGATGGGCGCGTAGATGAACTCCTCGGGGTCTTCCACGCGGTCCCAGCACCAGTCGTCCCGCCACTCCTTGTCGGTCTTCTTCTCCGACCGGACGATGAACTTGGACTTCAGCCGGTCGCGGGCGCGGAACACCATCCCTGACGACATCGCGTTCGCGTTATCGATGCGGGGGTAGAAGTAGTGCCGGAATAACGCCACCGACGGCATTACTCCGACGAATGCCTCGCAGAGGAACTGGAAGATGGCGAGGAGATAGAGGGAGGAGGGGTGGAGTTGCGCCACCCGCAACTGATACGACTCCATGAGCGCATGGAGGAATAGGGAGAACGGCGGCACTAACCCTGCAAGGATGAAGCGCCCGAACACCCGGAAGTCGTTTTCCTGGTGGTCGGCACTGGCGGGGAAGATCAGGGTCTCCCCGTACTTGTTGAACCCGGAGGCAACGGCGTGCCGGATCTTGTCCAGCGCCTCGCCGTTGTACCCGGGCTGGTAGAAGGTGAGCGTGGCCCTCATCGCCCGCTTCTTCTGCTCTTTATCTGCGGCGGCCTTGCTGGCCGCCGGCTTCTTTGGGGCCTTCCCTTCCTTTCCTTTCCTGGTTGTGGGGGGCGCCATGGGGAGCGTGAGCGGAAGCTGGCAAGGTTCCTGGGCGCAAGGAATCAGAAGGCAGAGGAGAAAGACTGGGGGGCTAAGTGTTTACCCCTCGGCGCAGCAGTGGGACCTTATAGCACCCAGTGCTCAGTAACGGTCGCATCCGCACCCCACGGGTGCGCTGGGATAAATACGAATCGTGGGGATAATGCGAAGAGTGTCTTAACTTCCCATGTTAAAGGGGGAGGTTACGGCGGAAATCTCGCACCCACTACTCCGTCCGTAACGGCGGGGTCCCCCGCCAACGATCAAAGGGGTTCGTTCGGTCGTTGGACCAGCTCATAGTACCACTCTAGCGGTAGCCCAAAGTAGCAAAGGATACTTAGCCAAAAAGAGACCACCCGGGGGCTCCTCCCGGCAACTTGCAAGCTCCGGTTTTTTCCGTCAATACAAGCTCAGACAAGCAGGACGTAGGGTTTTACACCTCCGGGTGGCCCGAACCTGGGTAAAACGCGCGTCCGTGTTCATTGTGTGCTGGCGCGCTTCGCATTGGCCCCGCCGGCGATTGCCGGAGCGATCCCCGTCACCCACTGCCGAACCAAGAAGGGGGTGCTCGCGCATCCCCGGTGTCAAAGCCCCGTGCTACGACAGAATTTAAGAGTACTTACAAACTTGCATAACCCCATGGGTTAGCTGGAATTAAAACAATAGTTTAACAACGGAAAGCGAAACATACAAGGGCTACATCAACACCACAGTGAGAGCGTGTTAGAATGTAGGCCCGCAACCCAAAGACCAGAACGTACCCTTACTCTTCGTCGGAGCTTCCTGCATCATTAAACGATGCAGCCACTAGGGTCAATACATTGAATGTATTGGCAAGATCACTAGGAGTTATCAGAACCTACCAAGTACATGCATAATCTGGCATGGTGGGGTTCAGGCTATTTGCATAAAAACTTAATTGTTTAATCCTATCATTTTAGTCAAATAATTTTATCACTAATGGACGTGGGGTAGACACACCCATGCTCCTATTAAACTAAGGACATTGAGTAGACACATCAATGCTCCTAAACCCAAGTTCAAACCATTCATTTTATTAAGAAATTAGAATGAGTGAGACTTTCCTTACAGCTCCACCATCCAGTTGCTCAAAATTGTCCACGACCGGGGACACGGCTAAGTACTTAGTTTGACATTCTCGAGAGGTTGTACAAATTCCCCACAAGAAACCGACGGGTTAATCCTTTGCTGTCCTCAGGGTAGAGTAGCAACGGCGTCGATTACGAGATTTTCAGAAGTAATTCCCTACACCACGAGAGAATCACGCTCCCCTTACACAGGCTACCTCAGTACAATTCCTCGAGTCTAGGTTCATACAACATACTCTATTCTCGACAGAGCCCATTTAGCATGTGGTTGTACTGGAAGCTACTAAATAGGAAACTAGTCCAGTCTCGGTTACCCCAGGTGGCATTCCACATTTGCGACGCAGGCACTCTCATAGACATGGAGAGACGACTCATAGAAATGGACCCATAGAAATGGACCTGACGTCGCATAACCTCTAAATCCTCAAAGCCGTCCACCCAGCCGTCCACCCAGGATGGTTCATTAAATTAATTGTTTTGCCTTACTCTAATAAAACATCTCATTTCTCCATAGACTTAACATTATCATAATGTAGTAATTTCCCCCACGTTACTACCATTGCTTAGCATTCAACTACAATCGATGGCAAATTGGTAGCAAGGTATTGACAAGGGTAAAACTATACTACCTGGGATTTATAGCTAGCATAGAGGTACAAATAATATTCCTAATGCAATTAATAAAGCAACTAGTGCATAGTAAAAATATTTGGAAGATGATCAAAGTGAACTTGCCTTGTCCAAGGTTGTGGTAGTTCTCGCACTCTTCGCAACAACAAGGCTCACAATCCACAAAATCTAAGATAACAGAATACACACACACACATAAACATGCTATTCAATACAAAAACATGCTATGATGCAATTGTCATTATGATGCACACTTAGCTTGGTTCTAAACTTAACATGTTTAGTTTCTGTTTTAAGCAGCTTCACAAAAGGTTTGGACAGATTATACAATAATAATAAGATGCTTGCTTTGTACAAAACAAAGGTGAGCTTTAATTAAAAGCTTATTTGCTTTTTACAAGGCATGGTGCAAGATTAATTTTGGTGTGGCAATATTGTTTACAAAATAATTTCCCCTCTGGTCCTAATGGACAGAGAGTATACTCAAAACATTTTTCAACATGCTAACATGTTCAAAACTAGTTTGAAATGATTCATATGAATTTTTAAACCATAATTAAGCATCCTGCAATTTGGTTCGGTTAAAGTTGTTCAAAGTCAAAATTAAACTATGCCAAAAGATTCTACATGTTGTGAGGATTCCAGAAAGGTATAGAACTTTATGTTTGGTCAAACGGTTTAAAAGATATGATGATTTGAAGTTCCAGGGGCTTTTCTGCAAAACTACTAAATAAATTCGGCCGAGAATTAAGTTATAATTTTAATGGGCGAGACGTGGCGCGATTTTACTGGCCGGTACCGGTTCGGGTAAGTGATTTAATCAGGGCCGTCTAACCTAGATCGAACGATGTGAAGGATTGGGGCTTACCGGCGGCGGCGCTAGGGATCCGGCGAGCGGCGGCGGCAACGGAAGACGGCGACGCGGCGGTTCCGGCAAGGCTGCAGGCTCGGGAAGCGGCGGGGATGACGCGGCTCGCTCCGGTGAGGAAGATGACGGCGGTGGCAAAGCTCGGGGGCGACGACGGCGACGTCTAGGACGACCGGAGGTCGGCGGCGACGGCGGAGCTCGGGCGGACGACGGGCGACGGCTGCGGAACTCCAAAAACGAAATCAACCGCGTCACAAGCAGCGCCAGGGAGAGAGGAAGAGAAAGTAGGCGGCGGCGCGAGGGACTCACCGAGTCGTCGGCGGCGAGCTCATGAAGGCGACGGCACTGGCGAAAAACGGCGAGGAATTCCGGCAAGGTGGGAGCGCAATCGGGCGAAAGTGGAGGGGGCAAAGAGAGAGGGGGTCATGGGCTTCGGGGTGACGCGCTCAAAATCGAAGATGGGACTGCGTGCGCGGAGAAAACGGGCGGAGTCGTGCGCGGTTCAGACGCGGTCGTGGCCGGGAACTTCGGCGTGCAGTTGGAGACAAAGACGACGGCTGACTGCGGGGGCCCACCTGTCAGTGGCAGGCGGTTCGGGCGCGCGCGCGGGGCTGCGGCCTGGTGCGGTCAGGCGCGTTAGGTGGGCCGGTTCGGCCCATTTAGCCGGGCCGGCCGTTTCTTTTCTTTTTTTTCCTTTTTCTTTTTCTATTTTCTGTTTTTGAATACCAATTTTTGATTCAAAGTTCCAATTCAAATCAAATAAAATGCAACAAAATTTGTAAAATCATATTTTTATATGATTCAACTTTTGGGACAAGAATTCCCTCAAAATAAAATATTTAAAAAATACTTTTGCCTATAAACTAGTCTTTAAGGCTTTTTAGCTATTAAAATAATTAGTGTTTAAAATCAAATTGAAATGCCAAGATATGGGGTAGCTTTATAAATGCATTAAACCCTCTTTTTATGTCAAAACCCTCATGGGTTAAAATACAATTAACCAAAAGAAAGATGAAAAGCCAGATTCAAATAAAAACACTTTTGTTAGTGCGTTTTAAGTTTTAACTGTAGTTAAATGCAAAGATGACATGATGCTTATGAATGAAATGCATATGAAGGGTTTTGAAAATTTGAGATGTTAGAAGGTAGTAGGACTAGTCCATCATTGGGAATCACAGCAAAGCTCTTATTAAACAAAAATGCCCTAAATTGAGTGGGAACAAATGAAACAAAAACCGCCGGCTTGGGCTTGCAGCACAGGAACTCTGCACGGATTTCACAGGACACATTTCAATTTCAGCAGAAAACAAGAAACTTCCCAGGTTTGATATTTCAGCTGAAGCATGCCAGGTTTCATATTTCAGTTGAAGCATGCTAGGTTTCATAGTTTAAGCAGGGCCCTAATATGTATCCATTGAAGCATGTTCATACAGCACTGGATATGAATCTAGATGTTGCCTCCAATGGGTTGGGCAGGCTAACTGCACAAACTGGCTGTCAAATTCTTCTGTGGTGTAACTATAATAATCGAAATGGTGGTGTGATGACGACAGAATCTAGCTTCAATTCTGCGGTGACATGAACTCCAGTACAATTTTATCTTTGTGACCACAGTATTCCATCAATATACATGGCTGATAAAAAAAAATCTCACTAACCTCCACATCCACGTTGGGATAATGCTATTGTTGTGAATTGCCTGTGTCTTTCCTCTGCCATTGTTGCCCAGCAGATTGGCCTCTCTGCCACTGCTGCCCAGTAGATTGGCCCTGAGGTTGTCTTTTGGGAACGTAAGCTCGGTTTCTCCTTCGGTGCCCTGAATTGTTTTGCTTATTCCGGCTGCCAGTGTTGTTTCCCATGCTGCCTGGATCTGTTTCTGAAGTTGAAGTTGTGTTTTCTTCGCAGGAATTGGTGCTGTCTGCTTCAGTTGTGGTTGGCTCAATAGGAGGAAGAGAAAGATACATTCCAGGCTGTATGGCAAGGTCTTTCTTTGGTTCAATCAGACCATTCCGTTCTTGTTGCAGATTAAACAATGACCCAAACTTTTCTCTCCTCTTGTTCTCTGCCTCAGAATAGAGCAATTCTTTATCATCGTCTTCCAGATCAATTGTTAAAGACCCCTATAGGTGAAAGAATAAAAGACAATTATAATGGATTCCCCTGAGGTGTGCCATCCCAAGAGGGTGACATACTTTAAATTCATTAAGTGGATCGAGAATTATAAAAGGGTAAGAAGTTTCTGGATGAAACTAAATATGTATGATTAGTTTATTAACAATAAGATAGTTGCACAGCAAAGTATGAAAATTTGATGGAGGGCAAGAGCTTTGGTCTCTAAATACAAAACTGACAAGGCCTGGAAATGTTGAAATGGTTTACTTGTACTTGAATAATGTTCGATACATCATACCATCAGTTGAGAAGTGTTTGCATCCAACAGATCATGAACATGCTTGATATCCTTCTCATCAAACACTTTGCGGCAAACTGGACAAAATCCTTTGTGATGATTTGCATTGTATATCTTGCCTGATCTGGACAAATCCAACCCTCCAGAAGAATCAATAACTAGTAGCAACAGACAAGATTAACCATTAGTGACATATAACCAATGGACAAATGTTACCTTACCAAGTAAGGTATGCACCAAATTACTGCCAATAATGAACAAAGCAAACAGTTTCATATCTTTCAAATAAAACAGCTAACGTTCAAGCTCACATCCCTTTGGGGGCAGAGGTTGGCTTCTGAAACATTTTATATTTGCTTAAATGGAATTTATAGTTACTAGGATGATAACATAAGTGGAAAAAACATAAAGGTCCATATATATCAAACATGCCCTTCTAATCCATTTCCCAACATCCTACTGTATGCTGCAATGAAGATAATTTAACTGAGTGGTGCTGTAATTTAAGAACTTCTATCACTGCTGATAGTTCATTTACAGTATTAATGTGCTGCACTATATTAGTAAGTTTCTTTCGACGCCTAAAAGAACAGTAATGTGCTGCATGACTTTTAAGAAGGTTGTGAAGGTGGCCTCGTTATCCACACATTTGGTCGGAGCACTGACCTAGGTTATCAGGAGAATAGTAATATGATACCAGAATATAGTTATCCTCTAACCACAAATTAGAGCCTAGGGGAAATTCACGAAACACATCATACACTCGACTTTTTCTATAAGAAACAAGTGAATGAACAACTCATTTCTCTATTTAGAAATATTACAATGTTAGTCACCAATCCAGTTTTAAAGTGCATGAAACTGTTACATGCAATGTGTACAAAGAACAAAAGCTTTTCAAAAGAGAAAGAAAAGAAATGCTTCTTGTACCTCCTGTAGTTACTGCTGTACTAGTCTGCTTAGAAGTGACATCATCCTGTTGGAGCCATCCCCACCATCTCATAATGCAGTTACTGCAGTCACAACATACTAAGCAACATCTAGAGAGAATAAGCTACTTGTATATATATGTAGCAAGGGCATGCCATCAACCTGTGGAAGCAGTGGTAGCATGACATCAACTTCATAAATGGCAAAGCAAAGTCATCCTTATCCTCTGGGACTAAAGGATATAGACACAGTGGACAATCCCCAGCTGGATGATTCATATTTGAGAGGATCTCTCCAGCTTCCTGCAAATGAAATTACTGTGAAAAACAGAACCATTATCCAGCCTTGTTGACAACAAACCATTATATTATGCACAGCTTTCTGTAACAGAAAGCTGAATACCCGCTGAGAACTGGATCTGGAGGCATGTGGATCCAGAGAGAGAGAGAGAGAGAGCTTATGTTAGTGTTCATTTCATAATTATCTAAACACACATCTTGGTTTCAATTTGCTATATACACTTGCTAAAATAAAAAAATTGGAGAATCTGCAAGTTATCTGATAGCAATCCTTAAGCTGCAAATATCATCTGACAGTTCCTAAACATAACACAGTTCATAGTTTGCAGAGTAACATCGGGCACTATTTTGATGGCACTGTATATTACCCCTTCTTCTGCAATATGAGAATTGAGTATGAATTCAAGTGAGAATCTAATACCATGCTTATAGCACATGTGGCACCCCAAAAAACACATGCAACTATCAAATGTTTCAACTCCAAACTAACATACGAGTATGCAAATTCCTGTTAAACAGTATGGTATGGAACAAGTCTTGTTATCTACTGGAAAAAAGGAAAAGACAATGAATACCTCACACAGAGTCACAAGCATGGGATAGTAGGAAAGCTCTTTTGCCTTGTTCTGGATGCTGCTAATAAGATATGCCTGTCTAGTCTCATCAAGACCCTTGCTTTCCACAGCATAAACATCAGGTGGTTCTTTCGGATACTGTAAATCAAATGCCAAAAAAAATGTAGTGTTACCAATAAGACAGTGCAAAAGCTTCGTAACTCCAAGTAGTTGCAAAAAACATCAGGTGGTTCTTTCGGATATAATGTACCGTCACTGTACAAAAGCAATTAAAACAAATATGGTATATTTTTTTAAATGGCTAACCAACTTAACGCCTAGTGGTTGCACAATTATTGTTATGATAAAACGAATGGCATGATAAGAAATGATACATCGATTTAGGATCAACAGTTAGATAACAGTCGATCAAGGCTGCAAGAGACATTAAGGAAATAAAAACTATGAAAATTCACCACACCAAGAAAAATATGTTTGCAAGTCAATGAGTTGAACATTTCATTCTGCAACACCAACATGTAAATAGAAGATAGATCAGAACTAGAAAGGAGGTAAGCCATACAGATTCATACCTGGGAAGATGCTTTAATTCCGAGAAAGAGTTCCACAAACTGAAAAGGAGAATTTGGCCATAAAATATAAGAATAAATATGCATAAATCCTTTTAATAGAAGCAAGTGAAATTACGGTAATATTGGTCACACTACAATTTTGTGTTGGATACCAAGAATAGAGTAAAACATAAAGTTTATAAATATTAATTAAAAATAAAATAAAATTGCATTCTCCATGCCTTCAAACACATACAAGTTAAAAACACTTCAAAACTCATGGGAAGGCAAACCAAATAGTTTTCCATCTAATGTTTTCAATCCCACTCAAGGACATGCTGAAATTTACTTGTTGTCATTTCATGCAAGTTCAACAACAAAAAAATTCCAACATATGAGGACAATGTAGACTTATGATTGACTTCATTTGCGACATGTGATTGCAAAGAAGAAAGTAAGGTGGCAGTCATGTAGGCGTGCCTTGCGTACTATATGCCACAACAAAAAATATCTGTATAACATGGACCTACCCCCAATTATTAATATATAGTGTCAGGGGCTAAGTTTCTCAGAGGATGGCTATGGGTTGTGGGAGGTCTGGGACGAGGGAGTTTGGGTTTGGGCGCCGTGGCGACTGATGGGGAAATAGGGTTGTGGAGGCAAGCCTCCCTTTTCTGTGTTTATTTCTTTGATACTCCAAACAAGGAACTGCCAGGCTTTATAACAGCCGGCCCTAACAGATTATTGTAGGGACTCAATCTAATGGTCCTTTCCAAATAACTAACAAGATAACTTGGGAATAAGGAAAGCAACAAATCCTAAAATAAGAAAGGTCTGTCTCTAATCCTGATCTGGTGCCGTGGAGTCCCGCTTGGGCTTGTGCCTGTGGGTATAGTGCTGACCCCACATGACAGATAGATTAAGAATAAATACTATTTATTGAATAGTCCATTTTGTGCTTGCAGTACTATCAGGTTAAAAAACAGTTACTACGGATTACGTGCAAAGATTATTAACAAAAAAAGATAAAGCATTTTCATCTACAGTGCGCAAATGCAAGTAAAATGCAAAACTAGGCATGGATGGTTGTAGATCACAGTAACACATTTTGAAGCATAATTCTGGAAGGGTCAAGAACTTTTCATGTGAACTAAGATCTCTTGAATTTCCCTCGGCATGTAGCTTGCATGTCAAAATTGAAGTAAATATTTATCTAGCTTGAGCTGTACAGAACACCAAAAGATCCCTGCTTGCATGATACAACTACACCATATTGCAAAAGAAAGTTCCGACTAAATTAGCACTATGATAGACAGTCAACACTTAGGGAAACTAGGTAAAGAGCAATCCACATCTACTTAAGCATAGTGACTCTTGTTTTAAGAGTCAGCCCCCGGGACTCAGTTTTCTACATAATACTCCCTCCTTTCAGGTTTGTAAGGCGGCTAACTAAATCGCAAAAATTCCTGTTTGTGAGTCGTAGTGCAGATCCATCCTCCCCACTCTAAACTTTCCCCCATTCTATATCATGTACAGCTTTGTTAGTAGTTAATGCCACCCTGCATGCCAGCTGTTCCTTGTAATCCCAACCGGTACAGAATTGGCCAATGCATGTAAGGATAATATCATAATAGTGGTCCCACAACGATTAATTAGAGGAAACAAATGTGTTAGTTCGCCAAATAGAATCTCCAAATTTTGCTCAGTTGCCTTGGTATTTGTTTTTTCAGGAAAACGCAAAAGTTATGTATCTCGGTGTATTGAAAAGGTAGGGGGGTTGATTAAAGACCCAAGCGGGCGATAAAAGGAAAAAGGTACAAAGGCTTAGTGGACATCCCAGCCCTCGGGGAGGCAGCTTCATGCCGAGCCACCATCGATGAGGGGATTGCCGAGGCTAGGTGCTCTGAGGGGAGCTCGGATCCAAGAGAGGACCATATGCGAGATCATCCTGACGAAGGGGCAATCGACCAGCAGGTGCTGCATTGACTCAGGGGATTGATCGCAGAGGACGCGTGCAGGATTATGAGGGAGACCTCGGCATGCAAGTCTATTTGCAGTCCAACAGCGGTAGATGCAGGCCAACAAGAAGAATTTTCACCTTACGCAAGGCCCAGGACTTCCATGTCAGCCACCAGGATTGGCAACCGGTTGCGCCAATGAAGGAAGCCCTGTCGCAGGAGCGAGACAAGTACAAGTAGATCCCATACTGGGACCAGCTATAGACGAGGCAGTCGGGCTCCTCGGTGGAAAGATGAGAGGCAGCGACTGCACGCCAAAGAACCATGAACTACTGGAGATCAACCAAGGAGAGCCCACTGAGGGTGTCATCCATCCAACCCCCATTTGACAGGTGCTCATTGCTCCCACAAACAGAGAATCATTTGTCTTTCACCTGCCCTGCCTTGGTATTGGGAATTTTGCTTAGGTACCTAACATACTAGAAAGGAGTCAGGGATACTTGATAACTTGCACTTTTGTGGAACTAGTAACTCAGAACCCAAGAATATTTTTTTTGCCTGCTAATACAGCAGAATTAGAACGATTATGCAATCCATACTAACAATTGACTGCAGGCATCCTGGCTCAGTACCAAACACCCTAAGAACTAATCAGTAATATAAGAACGACTGACCATCCACAGAGGCCTAAGCTACCCATTGATCACCTCCTGTTTTCCCATAGCTACTCGCTAGGGTTCGGAACCGGCAGCCCCACCGCCGACCACAGCTGACTACTCCCACACAAAGAGGCCCGCATGTCAATCAACCAAACGCGCAATCCCTCTCACTATGATCGGGAGGGACCGGATGCTGTGGAGCCGGTCTAGGTGTGGAGGGCATGGGGAGAATGCGAAACGAACCTGCTGCGAGGAATCGTCGGCAGTGTTGGGACGGACGTGGACGACGAGGTGGGGAGGGAAGTCGAGGACCACGCGGCAGTCGTCGCCGTACATCGCAGTCACCGCCTCCACCTCCAGCCGCACCTCTTCCTCCTCCGCCGCCGCCATTGCCTTTCAGCGGTGGACTGGTGGCCGGGGAAGTTTTTTTTTTTCGACCAGCGATTGGACTATTCGAGCAAGTTGGGTATTCACCTTGTGTGGGAGTTGGGCCATTTCGCTGCCAGGCTGAGCCCAATATAATTGCGCAAATGCGACTAACCGATGTTTTCGTACGACTCACGGTACCGATCACACGCGGAAATCTCTACTCGCGCCTTTTTTTCCGTGTGCGGTGTGCCGACGAGCCGTGAGGTTTATGAACAGGAGAGCTCTTCATTGCCTCTTTGGTCTCACCTTATTTTCACTACTAGTAAAGTGTGTCAATATCTTCTGCACTTGCACGTATAAGAATATAAAACCTGTTTTTCAAATCTTCTTTTTTAGAATAAGTTGTTTTAGCATTTTTTTTCTCACTTAGCCATTTAAGTGGGTCTCATTGTTTAGCAGCGCAAGTGTGTTTGTGCAACTTATGATACATGCACATTACAATTGATAAAATACACGAGCACAAAAACATACATATTTAAAGATAATGATTGCGACAAATCAACGGTTGATTGAGAAAAACAATCTGCAAAAAAAAAGATTGAGAAAAACAAATAACACAGTGCGAAGGTGATAGACCACCGTCTGCGATTGGAGTAAAGATATCTTTGACGCAACTGCACCATTTCGTCCTGGGTTCTGTAGTGTTGTTGGAAAAGTTGAAGAAGACTACGAAAACGGCAGTATGCAGCACCGTTCGACTTGGACGGTAGATGACCTGATCAGTGGTGGATTTAGAATTGTCTAAAGACTAGGGCTAAACTAGGCTAAGTATGGAAGCCTAGGGCTAATCCGTTGCTAATTAGGTTCTTTTGCCAAGTCACCATTGCAATATACATGTATTAGCTGGCTCACACCTAGGGCTAGAGCTATAGTTGTCCTAGGCGTGATTCCGTCCTGCCTGCGATGAAGTCCCAAAACACTAATTCATCATCTCTCGTACAAGATCACGAGAGCGGAAGGTACCAGAGACATGCTCTCACGTTTGTCGGTGCAAGCTAGAGCTTGGAATGTACTCCAGTAGACTATGATGGCAGCTCAATACATAGCCTAGCGTGTTGTCCGTTTCAGGGGATGGGGTCGTCCCAATACATAGCCACGCAAGCAGAGGTCAATTGGGTTAATTAGGCAACTGAATCGAAATCCGCAAAAATTGGATATGTTACACGTCCGTAAAAGATTTCAATTACCTTGGCTAGCAAAAATTCCAAACAACATGAGGAGATTATAATGAATCTGGACACGCACATGAACCGGCCTATCGACTCGATTCAAGCAACGCGTGCGAACAATGATTGAGGAGAGTACGCTAAGCGGGTAAGTGCGCATGGTTAAACCGCAAAATATGCACAGTTAACCTAGCAAATAGGTGTGGACAAGCCGGCAAGTAGGCACAGATAATCCGCAAACACATTTTACCTGACAAATAGACACGGTTAACTTGGCAAGCAGATGCGGGTAACCTGGGAATTGAAGTAGATGTTCATAAGCCGATAAGTAGACGTGAATAGACTGGTTGGTAAGTAGGTATTGATAAACCGACAAGTGGATATAGCTAAACTGACAATTAGGTGTGGGCAAGCTACTAAGTTGGTAATTAGACATGTATAAGCGGGCAAGTACACGCAGGTAAACCCGACAAATAGACACAGTTAACCACATGTGAGCATATTTAAACCGCCAAGTTTTTTGATAAGCCAGTAACTGTGTGTGGATAACTAGCAAGTAGGCGGAATTAAACTGGCAAGTAACCGTGGATAAGCAGGTAGATAGGTGTCGGAACAAGTAGATATAGATATCTTGACAAATAATGTATCGGTAATTAAACGTGGATAAATTAGCAAGTCAGTAAGTAGACATGTAATTTATAGGAACCCTGTCGTGTATTGATGAATATTATATATTAATCGATCAAAAAACTGCACACTCTAAAAAGGTGTAGTGCAGAAGGAGAAGAAAAAAATGCTAAAGTGAGAGTGGATGAAGCCTGATCAATCGTGCTTAAATTTTAGCCTTTTCCGTGCGCGCTAGTCGATCGGACCACGCTAGGCGGGCTGCCCGCATGATGGGTCTGGCCGTCTGGCGTCGAAATTCTGTGCGTACGCTCAGACGAACCCGGGCGAAGGATCAAACGCCAGGCTGGCGCGACTCTGCTGCGTAGTCGTCTTGACATGGAACTATGGAAGGCATCCCGAGTTCAAATAGTGGGGATGGGTGTGTTTTACGTTTTAGCTGAGCTCCTCAGCGGAAAAAGGTTTTGGACAAAAAGTAAAAGATGGCTGGTGTGGCCAACATTACTTTCGGATGATTGGTATGTATATTTGCAAGTTCTAGTAATGTATCCTCTTGGACACCTCTAGCCAGCATATTTTGAAAACGTGAAGGCCTGTAGTCTGAAGAAACTTCAGCACACCAATCAAACTAATCTAATACTTTTTTCGTTTCATAATTTTTAATTTTTGTTTCAAATTTGCTTAAAAATTGATGTATTTATTCTTAAAGAATGTCTAGATGCATGTAATATTCGACAATAATTATGGAATGAAGGGAGTATAACGGACCGGTCCAACTATATTTAGTTGGAGTTTTACCCACATTATCAGAGTCCAACAGGAGATGAGATGGTTAAAAAACGAAAATCAGAAGTGACAGCAGAAAAAAAAAGGGCGCAGGAATCGTCTGCAAAATGTCGAACAGTCAAAACAAGGGCACGCTTTGGGTCGCAATTCCATCGAACATTTGCATGTTCGCCAGCTGTCCAGACGAGGTCGCCAATGTCTTTTTTCCCAAACAAATAAAATTCGGTGGGTTTATTTCCCGAGTTATTTCCCTCGTCCTGCTGGCGGAAAAAAAAAGTGTACTCATCAGGTAACCACCAAGTACCATTTGCGATTGCGGTCATTCCTTACCCGTCCTGTTTTCTCCACCAAGGCGCACCCCCAAAAACTCAAACCAGCATTTCGTCGAACAGCTCGCCTGCAGAGATTGCACCATCCCCACGCCGTCCCGATATCCCAATCCACCTCGGTTCCCGTCCACCGGTAGTTCGATCACGTCGAACAGCTCACCTTCAGAGATCGCTCCATCCCCACGCCGTCCCGAAGGTCCAATCCACCTCGATTCCCGTCCCGTCCACCGGTAGTTCGCATGGCCTCGAGTTCGTCTTCTGCTTCCGCAAGCGCCGGTTCGTCTACCGCCATGGCTTCTGAGTTAACCTCCGCCTCCGCCCCCATGTCGGTCGCCGAAATCCGCAAGGCTGCGGTCCATGTGATCCGAACCTACAACAACGGGAAAACCTACGATGCACCAGAGATAGCGGCGGCGCTGGCTCTCCAGAATCCGAATTCTGCAGTGGCAAATAATGCCGCAGGCACAATATACTTCAACATGGGAGTAGAGGCGATGAACAGCGCCGGAGAGCAGAGTGAGATTAAGCATGTTGTGAGCACATATTACAATCCCGCTGTGCTGCATTACTCGGCAGCCGCACGGCTAGCCCCCAGCTGCATCGCCACTGCCATATGTCATGCTGATGCTTTGGCCGCTTGTGAGAAGGTTGAGGAGGCGTATGTGGAGTATTGCCGTGCCAGGTCCATCGCAGAGCCGGCACACCCAGCAGAGAATAACGTTGTGTACGAGACAACGCGTTCCGGGGTTGATCCTATGAGTCAACAACTTCAGAAACTGCAGAAAGCCATCCGCGACTATGAGGTCTTCATCACAGAGGTGTACCTCCCCAGAGAATCTCAAAAGATCTTCAAGATCCTGCATGAAGGCAAAACAAGCGCTCCTGCGCGCGCCTTGGCCCAGGCAAAAGCTCTTGCGAACGCATATGGTTTCTCTGCTCGCGCGCAGTTGCTTCATGCACATATCACTATGCAGTTTGCTATTGCTCTCCCTGAAGAAATTAGGGGAAATGATGATAGATTTGAGAGGCGCGCCCTTCATGTGATAGCTCAAGCAGCAACCAAATTTCGTTCCTCACTTGAGATTGCACTCTTCAAGGCAAGATTACTGTATCAGCTGAACGAAATTGAGGCAGCAAGAGCAGAGTGCATCAGAGCTCTTGGTATCACCAAGCCTGATGATCCTGCTGAACAACAAGTGCTCTTAAGGTCTTCTCCACCCCAAAACAGAAGCACAATTGCATCACTTAAGCAAGAACTGGCAACATTACTTGAGCATATGTCCCCTGCTGCCATAGAAGGTGACTCAGAACCACAAGCCTCAGGTGACAAATATATTCTTTGACAACTTGGTAGTCCATATCCATCTTAAGCAAAGCAATACTTATACCTTTACATGTTTTGTACAGATTTGGCTTTGTCAGATCATATGATTGAAACTTCAGAAGAATTTGCAACCCCAAGAGTGAAACTTCCGCATTCGTTATCTTACGGCCACAGGGTGCTCCACAAGCCCGACAGAATTTTAGAAATAGAGAAGCACATCCCCCCTAGACAACCGCCTCCACCAGCACCTCCAATCCATGTAAGTTGTTGTTCTACATCAAATGCATCGGTATAATCACTGATGTCATATTTATTTTCTTCTCCTATCTTAGTTTGTTGCAGGGCAGGTTGTCCCACAGGAGATTGTCAACATATTTGTTTTGCATTGTCAAGCAAGATTAACCTGTGGTGAGAACATGACAGTTTGCCACTTATGCTCATTTGATGGAGTGGCTGACAGAAAAGTGAAAGTTCTCTCGAGGTTTGTCGACTTTTATTTTGTCATCTTACATTAATTCAGTTAACATAACTTGTACATTAACTGCAGATGAGTGACCATTATGACAGTCACCATAGTAAAGAGGAACCTGATAGTAAAACAACCAAAAAGAACAAGAAGACCAGACATCGGGAGAAGGAGGAAGATAACGATCCGGCCAAGGTGTTCACAGAGAAGGATAAGGAAGGGGTTCAACCACGTGTGACCGGCCCAGATCCTATAATCTGCAACGAAGATCGTTGCGTAACTAGAACACGCTCCAACAAGGAAATGCGCTTACATTATTACTTTGTGCATAAACTACCCACCAATTGGTGGATAACGTAGTCAGAGTGTACTTAGGCAGCGAACACTGATTCTATAGCCGAACCTAAGAGGTGCTGTGCTACCTATAGCACTTTAAAAGATTTAGTTCCCAGTATTATGAATAAGTTTCAGTGAACTCGTCAAATTCTGTATATGTTCCTATTGAATTAACTGCTAGTTTCTGTAGAAACTCTGCTGTTTTCTGATACTCACGCTCTTGTCAAATTCTGTATAGTTCATGTGGAACTAACTGCTTGTTTCTGTAGAAACTCTGCTGCTTTCTGATACTCAGGCTTGCTGTGTCTTTTGTGACTGCTGTATGACAGACAAAAGCTAATTTCTGGCAATATGAGAAAAAAGTGGTATACCTGAACATTCTTAGGGCTTTTGGTGTGTGCCCTGAGGTCTACTAGATGCTTGGGTACTGCAGAAACTTTTGTTCTTCCTTGCATGCATGGTCTGCATTTGCTGGAAAGTAAAGTTTATATTATGGACTGAAAGGCTAATATCATTCCTGCAATAATTCACCGAGCTGGAAAGTAAGGTTCACAAAGTTGCTGTACACAGGTGCTAGATCTGCTGCAATCTCATATATCATCCATTAATGCAGTGTAAAATTGTTGAGGGGCTGTCCAAGGAATAATTAATCGGGAGGAACCAGATTTCATTGATCCATGGGAGAACATATAATTTGATGGATGAGAGGGATTGGCTGCATCCGGGGTCCTCCGAGCTATGGGCGTGTTTGGACCCGCACCGCACGGCGGATACGGCAGCTGGCCTGCAAGCATCCGCCATGCAAACAGTGCCTGCGGCCCAGTGTTTGGGGATTCGCTGTATCCGGCGGAGCAGCAGGCGGCGACCGGCGCAAGAACAACGCGCATCACCCTTAAAGAAGAAATTTGACAATATCATCCACATTGATTGTTCAAGGTAGAAAAATCGAAATGGGCTCCAGAGGAAAAACTAGAGATTCCTCAACATTTACTCGCTATTTTGGACAGACAGGACAAAGAGGAAAATTTTGGAATGGTAGATGAAGGCTCTAGGAATGAGATACTCCATCCGTTTCATAATTCTTGTCGAAATCATACATGTATTTAGATATTTTTTAGGAATAGATACATTCATTTTTAGACAAACTTAAGACAAGAATTATGAAACGGTGGAAGTAGAATACAAGGCGTTGCGAGAGACATCCATCAACTCTGCAAGGACGCATTTATTTATTCATTTTCCATATTGGCAGCAATGGTCTTCAGTGACTTTGGAATCCCGGAACCTAAATGGTCAAGGGACCCCGGTAATGTTTGCTTGCAGAGCGGGGTGAAAGGAACGGAATGGTTCCGTTTCTATAGGAATGAAACGGAATAAAATGGTTCGGCTTCCGGAAATTCCATTCGTAGCTCGGGACATGCTTAGCACGGTATCGACACCTTGTGTTTCTCCATCGTTCCGTCCAAATGGGCTGGCTGTTTTTAGTATTTCAGATGCAGCCTTTTTCGTATGCTAACAGTACCTTGCAGTCTAGGCCCACCACGTGGTTGCAATTATTGTGTTACTTGTTCATTTGGCCCAAGTGACAGCACTCTAGAACCTGGGCCATCGGGCCATCGGAGGTAGAGGAGGAGGATTGGGCGGCCGCGGCGACGTTGGCGACGAATGAGGACGCGTGGGGGGCGTCGGTCGGCTGTCGGCGGAGGAACGACGGTGGGCCCTCGTGTGCCTGGCGATAGAGGACGAGGGCGGCTCGCGAGGGAGGTAGGGGGCTAGAGCGGCGGGCCTGAGGATGGCTTCGGGTGCACGAGGCCGCGGAGCAACGACGAGCGGCGGTGAAGGCGGCGTTCGTGACGGAGGATGAGAAGTAGTGGAGGGCAGCGAGCGAGCGGCAGGCGGCAACGTTGTCGGCAGATTTCGACGGAATTGACCCAAAACACAAAGAAATTAGAAAAATGGACTCCTGACAAAATTATTTTACAAAACTGATCCTTCGGTGTAGCGCCCGCATACCGGGCGTTATACCTACACTATAACGCCCTGCGTCCGGTTGTTACACCGGTGCCAGCGTGGTGTCCCTGTCCAGCGTGGCCACGCCGGGGACCCACGGCAAGTCAGTATAGCGCCTCGTCCACGGGTGCTATAATGGTAGTTTAGCGCCTCGTCACCAGACGCTATACCCCTCTGCCCTAAAGCGGCCGAACCGCTTGGGCCAGAGGCGGAAACACAGAAGGGTTCACGCACAGCCGTTAGAACACAGCGGCGGCGGCGGCGGCGGTTCCCCTCGAAATCTCTCCCCCGATTCGTCCCAATTTCCGTGGAATCCGTCCAGATCGGCTCCCCCCAGGTATTCTCCTCCGATCCCCTCTGTTTCCTCCGCATTTTGCTCTAGGAATTTCTCTACATTGAGGCTTCGAGGGTTAGGATCCCCTCTGTGTTGCCACCAAGTAATTTTCCACATGATACACATTTAGATGGCTAAACTTGGTCTTATTGGTACAAAGCTCCAGTTCAGTGCTACCAATTGATACATCAGTGGAAGATGCAACATGTATTCGTGTCACAAAATTTCAACGGCACACATTAACAAGATATGCAAAAAACTGATTGAATTTCCTACGTTTTTACTGTGGACAGTAGCTAGAGATTCTTGAATTAGTAAATATTTTTCTGATTTGTGAAAAGTTGGCTGAAATACTTGACTAGTATCTAAACTTTAGCTCGAGCTCAATTTTCAGGTACAAATGTCTAACTTTCAACGCCCATGATACTTGAAAATTAAAAGCGTTTAAGCATTGCACTGTCTTGTTCCCCTTGTACATGCAAGATAGGACCTCCTGTCACACACACATATATGTATACAAAAATCTAGTAACTGAGCAAGGACTGAACTGCACATGCATCTCCTGTCACACACACATATATGTATTTGTCAGTGTTCTTCAAGTAGAACGGAAGTTAGGCAGTAAGTTGTAGACTCAAATGGAAGTTCATGAGTTGGTATATCTTATAATCAATTGTAGTTTTGTGGAATGGCTCTTTTCCATGCATGTGGGATGGCTGTTATAATCAATTAATTTGTGTAAATTGTTACAACTATTTGGGAGTACGGGTGTCCCATTTGTTTGTTAATATGTCTTAATTGGAACATGTAGGATGACGCTCCTAATGGATCACTACGACGTGGCTCACCATGGGCGTTTGCTACGGGATGAAGAAATGGTAATGAGCATTTACATGTTTCTTTTTTTTGTCATTGTTTTGTTCCAAATGTGTAAGTGAGATGATCTTAACTTTAATTGTTTTTGTACTTGTTTTGTAGGATCTTGGATCCCTCAAACTTCGGTCTCACGGCGCCTCCTCAGGCGCCATGTCTTACGATGAGCAGTACACACCGTTCATCTTGAGGACAGGGCTCCTTTCGTTCATCCATATGGTGACCCGGTCGACACCAGCCATGAACGCTTGTGCAATCACCGCGCTTGTCGACCGGTGGAGGCCTGAGACCCACACTTTTCACCTCCGGACCGGTGAGATGACTGTCACTCTTCAGGACGTGCCCATGATTCTGGCACTCCCCATCGGCGGGGAACTAGTGTGTATCAACACGGCCTCTTCGGGATGGCGCCAGCAGATGGCGGATCTTATTGGTCGGGCACCAGAGGCCCCTGAGGACCCCGCTAACGACAGAGTGCCAGCGGGAGCAATGTACACTTGGATAGTTGAGAACTTCTCCGAGTGCCCCGAGGATGCTGCCATCAAGGTGGTTGAGCAGTACGCACGAGTATACGTGTGGTATGTCATCACACGCACTCTCTTTGCTGACGGGGGTGGCAGGACAGCTCAATGGCATTGGCTGAAGGCCTTGACCGTATGGGACTCCAATTGGAGTTGGGGCACAGCTGCACTTGCCTACCTTTACCGGCAGGTAATAAATATTTAATTGTTGTTTCTATGTGCAATGACCTTTGATGACATGTCTTAATTTATTTCCTGATTGCCTCTTGTTTTAGTTGGACGATGCTTGTCGTAGGAGCAAACCAGACAGCGGCATAGGTGGTCCATTGCTTCTACTGTCTGTCTGGAGTTGGGAACGCTCCCCCGTTGGACGCCCGAAAATGTTGGCCTTCAACGATTGGGACGATGAAGAAGACCCGCTGCGGAGACCCACTTGGGCTTACAGGTGGGACCGTACGAGAGAAAACTAGAACGACACTAAACTTCTGTACAGGCAGTACACGAACGATTTCGGCACTTTAACCCCTGAGCAGGTAAATATTGTTATTGCAGAAAATTATTATGATTTCCATGCTCTATGCTAACTGAACATTGCGATGCTTGTTATATGTTTAAGGTGAAATGGCAGCCATATGGTAGTGGGGACGATTTCGGAGTCCCATTCGATTATGAGCTAAACCTGAAGTGCTTGGAAGAAAGACATATGTGGTTGATGCGATGTCCAATGATATGCTTGTGGGCGGTTGAACTTCATCAACCACAGCGTGTGATGCAACAGTTTGGATTGTTCTAGACGAATCCCCCAAAGTGGAAGGACACAAACATACAGCTGCATGAGTAAGTTTTTGTTGTTCTCATTAAGCTTTCCGGTGTTACCTTTTTACCGCTATAATATGGTACCTTCCAAATATTTGTAGGCTTGATAGGAAAAAACAGAAGAGCAAACAAAACTGGCCTAAGGAACATAGGGTGCATGTGGATAAGTCCAAAAGGTGCTTGGCCAAGATGGAGAATGGTGAAGGAACACCCTGACGGCCGGCAAATCCTGATGCATTTAACAACTACCTTCGTTGGTATCTTCAGAACACCAGAGCGGAGATTTGTCGGCCCGCGTACAGCCATGAGATTTTGGAAGAGGACAACCTATTCGACGAGGCTGCAAATGCGGAGTACAATAGGCTTGTAAAGGATGGGAGGCAAACATCATATGTGAATGTCTTGCACTTTGTGGTAACGGCCCAGACAACAGGCGCTAACATGGAGGTGTAGCGCCCGCTCCTTCGGCGCTACAAACTGACTTGAAGAAATTTCGGCCCCAAAATGGTACTGGACCCTTCTATTGCCTAAAATTAATATGTATAGCGCCTAGACGCCAGGCGCTAACGTGGAGGTGTAGAGCCCGCTCCTTCGGTGCTACAAACTGACTTGGAGAAATTTTGGCCCCAAAACGGTACTGGACCCTTCTGTTGCCCAAAATTAATATGTATAGCGCCCAGACGCCAGGCGCTAACGTGGAGGTGTAGCGCCCGCTCCTTCGGCGCTACAAACTGACTTGGAGAAATTTCAGCCCCAAAACGGTACTGGACCCTTCTGTTGCCTAAAATTAATATGTATAGCGCCCAGGCACCAGGCGCTATCATGGATCTGTAGCGCCCGTTCCCTTGGCGCTACACGCTGACCTGGGCAAATTCAAACAAACAGCCGTTGGAATACAAACAGCTGTTGCAAATTCAAACAAATAGCTGTGATGCAACAGACAGATTGATATACATAACAGCACATATAAAATGTTCACACTCGGAATCTATAATGTCCTGAATCAAATGATGCATCACAACTCATAGTTCAATGCAGATTACAAATTCTAATTCGTAGTTCATAGTTCAATACATATTACAAATGTTGATTCAGGAAAAAGGAGTAAACTGCACGGACAAGAGTCTATTGGGTCGAACAAGGACCCTTTCGCTTCCTCTCCCTCTCCTTGAGCTTTGCTTTGTCGTCGAGTGTCGTTGCGCGACTAGCCTCACGAACCAGCTTCTCCTTCCATTCCTTCTCCTCCCTCTCCCTCTTCTTGGCGGCTTCTTTCTCAGCCCTTTCCCATGACTCAGTTAATTTCCTTACTTGTTCTTTCTTCCTAAGCTCAGCTTGTTGCTTCAACCAAGTTTCCCGGCTCCAACTGTACATGTGCGCCTCAAATCTCATTCGAGAATCCTCTTGAACTTCCTCATTGTGCTTCCTAATTCTTTTCTTCTCCCTCTCCCTTGCTTCCTGCTCTTTCACCTTCATCTCAGCTGCCTTCCACCACCCTAGCCTCTCACCCTTGTCCCACTCCTCTTCATCATCCCACTTAGGTGGCGCCTTCGGAGGTTGAGTACCGGCCATACCTACAAAATGTGCAACGTATATGTTAGTTTTGGTAATGTAGCATCATAATGTATATATTACGGAAACAAATATGTAGTGGAATAAAGAAATTCTTGCGGAAACAAATATGTAGTGGAATAAAAAAATTCTTACGGAAACAAATATGGAATGGAATAAAGAAATTCTTACGGAAACGGTCCTGATAGGTATCCAATCATACCACCACCCCGGTTGACAACTTGTTGCCTGGGAGCTTGAAATGTATGTCTCCCTCGTGTCCCTCTTTGTTGGCTACCAGTACCTCGTTGGCGACCTCTCCCTCGGGTATGTCCTGGTTGCCTAGAACCATCTCGTGTACTTCCTTGTTGCCTAACTCCTTGGCTAGGACCTTGTTGGCTAGAACCATCTCGTGTACTTTCTTGTTGGCTAACTCCTTGGCTAGCACCTTGTTGGCTAGAACCATCTCATGTACTTCCTTGTTGGCTGCCACCAAGTTGGCTTGGAGCTTGCTAGGCAGTACCTTGTTGGCTGCCACCATGTTGGCTTGTGCTTGCCGCGTTTCTCTTCGATCGTTTTCTAGATTGCTGGCTGCTGCAACTTCTAGTGTTGTGTCCCTCCAAGTTGCAATCTCCACACCTTGATCTTCGAGAAGGCTCCTCGAATATATTGTTGCCCATTTCTCGGCGGCCGCCACCACCCCATCCGTCCATGTCACCCCTAAGACGCTTGGTTTTTCGTCTACCTCGTGAAACCACCTTCAACTCTAGATCGGGCCACATCTGAATTCCATGATACTCAGGCCACCGCGATTGGTCAAAGTATGGGTGAAATCTACTTTTCCATGTCTTCCTCGTGGTATCGATC
This sequence comes from Brachypodium distachyon, assembly GCF_000005505.3. Taxonomy (NCBI): domain Eukaryota; kingdom Viridiplantae; phylum Streptophyta; class Magnoliopsida; order Poales; family Poaceae; genus Brachypodium; species Brachypodium distachyon. The sequence goes on along the minus strand of NC_016134.3, from coordinate 16,998,858 downwards.
GAGTACTCGGACTCCCTCACGGTCAGCGGATTGTTAACATTGACATTTCTAAGTCGTGCCGCCGCCCGCAAATGTGAGCACGCGAGATGCAGCAACGATGGTCTCATGCACGAGCACTCAGATTTCGTTAACAAGACCTCGAAACTCCTGCTTCCATGTTGCACACCATCGCTTGTGCTGCCTCCAGGCTCGTTTACTTGGTAAATCATTTGATCGTTGTCAAAGCATACAAGCTTTAAAGTGTGCGCCTTCCGTGACTGATATGTCAACCAATGATCAACCTTAGGTGGGTATTCGAGAGGCCTGTTACGCTTCTTCCACGTACCTAGAATCTGCTTGGCGGTTTCGTCTGAATATTTCAGAAAGTACTCATTCAGCTTATCGAAAGTGTATTGAGCTATTGCCGTAACGGGCAATGCACGGACCCCCTTCAGCACGTTGTTGAAGCATTCCGCCATGTTACTTGTCATTTGACCGTACCGGCGGCCCCCTTCATCAAAAGCGCGTGCCCACTTTGATCTATCATCGAGGTGCCTAATCAGGAATTCATGCCCCCCTCGCTGAGGTCCCGTGAAGCCAGCAGTGCGTTTATCAAGTTTGAGAAACGCCGATCGGAGTAAGCCTTGCAAGATTCTTGAAGAAGGTCCGTCAATTCCTTGTTCCTACATGCTCTAAAGAAGTTGGCACAAAAATGCCGCATGCACCATCGATGGTGCAATCGAGCATGGCCAGGAATGTCAACCTCCACCGCGTTCAAAATTCCTTGATGGCGATCGGATATGACACATACTTCCCTTTGCGGCAGTATAACTTTCGATCTAAGCAGACCCATGAACCATGCCCAATTATCGTTGTTCTCTGCTAAAACCAATGAAAAAGCTAAAGGCAACAACCGGCTGTTCGCATCACAACTTATTGCCACCAACATTGTGCCCTTGAATTGGCCGGTCAAGAAGGTGCCATCCACGGATATCACCGGCCTGCAGTGCTGGAAAGCCTGTATGCACCGTTCAAAAGCCCAGAAAGCACGGCCAAAAATCCGCACGGTTGCACCTTTGTAAGTCCTTTTTCGTTGGCCAAAAGGCTCGACCACATGAACCATGCCCGGGTTTGTATGCGCCATAGCACCCAACAACCTTGGGAGACGGTTGTAGGCTTCCTCCCAGTCACCATACAACATCTTGAATGCGGCTTGCTTCGCCTTCCATACCTTCCCATACTTCACCCGGTAATGGAAGAGAGTATAGACAAGCTCCATGACCGACTTAATGGGCATTATTGGAAGTGACTTGATGGAATTAGAAAGCCTATAAGCGATGAATTCTGAGGTCAACTGTCTATGATCGTTCTTCACCATAGGTTCATATATGTTCTTACCATCGCACAAGTGAGTAGCACAACAACTCACGATGTACCATTCGGACCCTAGTTTACATGGCCTTGCACGGACAATCCATGGACAACGATCTTCGGTACACTTAACCGTGTATCGAATCTTGTTGTTAGAGTGGACAACCTTGTACGGTCGATGGTGCTTGACGGAGAACTCCTTTATCCACATCTTAAATTCCAGCAATGTTCGGAACCTCAAACCAGCCTTAATGCCATACCGTCTTTGTGTCACAGCCCGATGGGAACTTGGCCTAGGTCCAAGCACGAACCCTTCGCCACCGTCAACCACGGCCTGATCCGCCAGGCTAACATCATGAAAAAATGGTATACTTGGATCCCGGCCATTTGCAACCTTGAAAGCGTTAGCTTCTTTGGCTGTCAACCCATCCTCATCAACTTCTTCCTCCGGACCATCTTCATCCGAATTCGATGCAAATACTCGGTTAAATGGGATTTCACGGTCCATATCCTCTTGCTCACAATATGCCTCCAAATCACCTACATTATTGTCATGCATATCATCGTCCTCCTCTAGCCACGGTTCAGGTTCAGGCTGACTCATCATAGTGTTGCCAACATCGGCCTCAACATTTGGTAGCCTTTCTTGTAGCAAATATCTCTAAAGCTTTGTCTTGTGATTGGGCCACCGTCTCTTTGTATGCCTCCCAACGTTGCTCGGAAGATATGCGCATTGTCTTCCAACGGACGTGCACTCCATACCCAACATTATGTCTTCCCTCCAACTCTACCACGTCACTTGGGTCCAGCCATTTCAACTCAAGCCTCAATTCCTCCAATAGCTCGGCATAAGTTGGACTAAAATCGAACACCAAGTCTCGCTCCTCCGTGTCCGCCTTTACATTGCCTCCCAAAAATGCCTCTTTGTCCACGTGATGAACATGAACAATTCTTGCCATCTAGAATATAATTATAATGGAAAACATCCATCAACGTCCCTGAGATTGACTAATACCCAATAAGAAAAGTGCATGGCATTCAAATACTACACACCCTAAATACCATTTCATAATTACCTACCAAACATTTTTGGACCAAGTACATATACTAGGGTTTGCCCCAAATATATCCAACAAGAAAGTGCTACATATCCAAATATTAGACACCCTCAATACCATTCCATAATTCGGACCAAACATTCTTGAGCAATTACATAAACTAGGGTTTGCCTCAAATCCAACTCGAAGCCTCAATGTAGAGAAATTCATAGGGCAAAATGCGGAGGAAACAGAAGGGATCGGAGGAGAATACCTGGGGGGAGCCGATGCAGACGGATTCGACGGAGATTGGGACGAATCGGGGGAGAGATTTGGAGGGAAACCGCCGCCGCCGCCGCTGTGTTCTAATGGGAGAGGCTAGGGCGAACCCTTCTGTGCATGAGCCTCTGGCCCGAGCGGTTCGGCCGCTTTAGGGCAGGGGGGTATAGCGCCTGGTTACGAGGCGCTAAACTACCACTATAGCGCCCGCGGAAGAGGCGCTATAGTGGCTAGCCGTGGGTCCACGGCGTGGCCACGCTGGACAAGCACGCCACGCTGGCACCGGTGTAATGCCCGGCCGAAAGGCGTTATAGTGTAGGTATAATGTTCGGTATGCGGGAGCTACACCGAAGGGTCAGTTTTGTGAAATAGTTTCGTCAGGAGTCCATTTTTCAAATTTTTTGTGTTTTGGGTCAATACTATCGAAATTCGACGGACGGAGGACGAGGAGTAAATGGCCCGATATAATTGTTGGCTCAGACAATGTAGCGGTCTAACAATCTCGAATTTTGAATTGGCCCAAAACGCGTCGCCCAGGTACGACATGTGCCAGCCCAGGTCCCACATGTTCCAATCCAGTTTCACATGTGCCGGCCCATGTATTTAACATTGTTTTCTACCGTATCCTGGGCCAAATGCATCACAATGGCCCACCACGACCGATTTTGATAGCCTTCTTGGACGAGCAGGATAAAGTCCTACGAGTCTCCCAGGTGCTGCAAATCTTTGTTGGGCGGTGATGCCTACAATTATTGGGTGTGTGTGATGGGATCATAAGTGGAGGCCAAGCCGATGAATCATGGGAAGTTGGCAATGCTTTGTATCAAGAGATGCAGTTTCAGGAATGCTCACGCATTTCGTGTTATCCTGTTCATGAGTTCTTTTTTATGTTCAGGAGTTGAGGACTCCTTTGAATCGTTAGATTTCTGAGAACATAGAGAGGACACAAATAAATATCTTGACCATACCACCCGAGACATCGTCGTTTTTCTTGGCAGTTAGAAGTGGATCAGATCAGACAATATCATCATTGCCCAACTAGTGACTTAGTAAGCGTGCATGATCACACAATACTAGGGAAACAGCCATCCGGCGCCGTCCGTGTATGCTGTTAAAATTTGGTGGGCTTGATCAGTCCAAACTCAAGTTTTAATAAATTCTAAAAATCTCAAAAGCCCATTCATGAAGTGGGATGAGAGAAGTGAAAATGGGAATAGTCTCACCTTACTAGTTTAGGGTGAGTGAGACCAACATATAAGGGGTGTTGCTTCTCACCTATTGAGCAAGTGAGCAAGGGAAATCCCCATGCGCACTCCTCCTCCGCTCGCGTCGCGTGTCGGTGCGGTGCTTCCGATCTTTTTGCGCGCGAGGTATTTTTGAAATCTGTTACGGACGCGTGTAAATTTTGTGGAGTCGGTTCAGGTTTCCTAAAACGAACCAACCTATACCTGCGTGACTATATATACAGCCGCCCCGTCTCTCCAATCGATACGCAACACAACCGAACTAGGGTTTGGCCTGTCTCTTGCTTTTGCGCCGTCGTCGTAGTCTACTCCATCCCGAACACCGGCGTGCACCCGCGATCGGGAGAGCAGGTCTCCGGAACCTTTCGCTTTTGCTATCCTATACGGGAGAGGGCGAATAAGTTTTTTGGAAAGCGCTCCGCGCGACTGCTCGCTTCCCTGCAACCACGGGCCGTCTGCCTCTTCGAACCGGCGGGTGCGCGACGCGCCGCCGTCTTCTTCGTCAACAACTTCGTCAAGCGAACGCAACAGTAACGGCTTGCTCTCCACTGCAACAGTACGTACGTTGTGATTCGATCTGTTGTTTAGTTATGATCTGCGAGTTCATATTGCTATTCGTTGGGCTGTTTAATACTTCTAGTATTTTCGAGATGCATCTTTAGTTGCTACTGTCATCATGATCTATATTCTGGAATTATTCATTGAATTGTTATTCTCGAAATTGCTTAATTTTCCAACATATGCAACCACGGATCCAGGCCCGCAGCTAGAACGTCTTATATTTAAAAACAAGGGTACCTTCTAATTTATGGTTGGTCATAAGAACAAACTTTTTCCACAGTTGCACAGTAAAATTCATCAAACTACAACCATGCGCTGCTAGTCTGCTTCGCCAAATTCATAAGTTCACCGAAAACTGCAGTCAAATTGGGAGCAATGGTATTCATCCTACTTTTTAGATAGTCACAGAGCTGGGATCTGTACTCAGAAAGAGACACATAGTTCCCAAATGTTTAAGGAAATGGCTAGCCCTCCGTCCACTGAGAACTACTCAGTCGATGTAGCATGTAGCTGCCGGATGCTGGCTGATCTTTTTCTTTTTATCTCCTATTGTTCGGTCAGGTTTCAAAAATCATAGTTGCGACCGTTGTGCAATTTTAAAAGTCAATTAGCTTGCAATTAGAAAAATTGCGGTTGCAATTAGCTTGCAAGAAAAATTACGGCTGCAATTTTAAAAGTCAATTAGCTTGCAATTAGAAAAATTGCGGTTGCAATTAGCTTGCAAGAAAAATTACGGCTGCAATTAGATAAGTTGCCGTTGCACCCGGACCAATATAAACATCCACGCAATATCCAAAGGCTATGGATTCAACCGAGATCTAAATCCCGTTCTAAAAAATACATCGTGATTGTCATGAGCAACAGGCTACTATAAAATTATTAAAGTCACCCGCTCTTAAATTAGAGTTACAAATAAATAATGAAATAATATCAGAGAGAAATAAATAAAAACAAAGCAAGGTACAAATAAGAAAAAAGAAATGAAAAAAAAGAAAAGAAAAACAAGAAAACATAGAGAGACATGACTCGATCTTCCAATCCAACCTCCTAAAGTGCTAGCACGGTACCGTCCACCAGACCAATTAGGATATGCTAACATAAATCGGCCTTTAATTTTTTATACATTTTTCCACTGCCTTCATACAAACAGATCGACTGAGAAAGATCATTTCTCAGGCGACTGAGATATAGGAAATCCGAAGTTTAATAGGCAAAATCATTAACTTCTATATCCATGGAAATTATAGCTTTGGTTAGTATATGAAAGAATCAGAAGATATCACTTAAAGCCTTTAGGTGCATGAGAAACACAAATTTTGATCTCGTGAGCACAACTTACCTCACAGAAATCACGATTGCCCATCATCTTCACAGCTTTCGGCGTAATAGATGTTATCTGCAACATTTTTTGTGTGCTCTGGAAACTGCCAGCCATACCCATTCATGGACTCTCATTGAATAAGTACAACATTTTTTGTGTGCTCTGCAACATTCACTTGCACATGGAGAAAAATGAAGAAAAAATACCGACAGAAAAGGCATAACCAGAACACATTTTTTTCGAAAAGGGGGGCTCCCGGCCTCTGCATCGAAGCGATGCACACATCCAATTTATTGTAAAGTTAAAACATCTCAGTACAAAATTCACGAATCACAGAAAGTGAAGACAAAAATAAGCCAAATAAAACAAAGATCCTGAAGATAATTCCTATGCATCTTGCAATCTAGCAACAGGCCGCCAGCCAGCCAGGTTGGAGATATCCCGAGCGACCGTCTCTAGCCGAGTGCACCCAGAAGTCAAAAGCTCCCGCTTGTCCACAGGGGAGGAGGAGGGACCAAAGGCGGATTAGAGCGGTGGTCCTGAAAATAACCTGCAAAAAGTGAACAACTCTAGCCCCATTAAAAATAATATCATTTCGACAATTCAAATAGCCCAACAGACAGCAGACACTCCTGCCCGAATGTGAGCCTTAGTCTTTTTGTCAATCCCATTTAACCAATTCCCAAACAAATTAGAAATATTGGTAGGGGGAGGCAAATTAAAGGCAAAGTAAATAATTCACCACACGAGTTGGGCATAGGGACAAGCGATGAATAAATGATGAATGGACTCCTCGACGTCACAAAAACAACATTTCATACATCCTGTCCAGTTCCTTTTGGCTAGATTATCCTTCGTAAGCAACACTTTCCGGTCAAGAAACCACATAAAAATCTTAATTTTTAGGGGAATTTTTAATTTCCAAAGATAATACCGCGAGAAACCCATAGGGCTATCCATTAAATCTCTGTACATAGATTTAACCGAGAAAACCCCAGAGGGAGTTAACTTCCAGGGGCATCTGTCTGGCGTGGTGGAAAGATTAACCATCATTAATCGCTGGACTAAGTGCAACCAAGATGTGCACTTATTTCCAGTTAGTAAACGTCTGAACTCAACGTCCAGGGGCACCGTCGATAAAACATCGGCCACAAGAATATTTTTCCGTTGCACAATGTTAAATAATGATGGATATTGAAGCGCAAGAGGACTATCCCCCAACCAAGTATCTTCCCAAAATCGACTACCACGACCATCCCCTAAAATAAATATGCCTTTGTTAAAGAACTCATCTTTAACCCGCATTAGGCACTTCCAAAAAGGGGAATCAGCCGGTCGTAACTTGGCTTGGGAGATGGTGTTAGAATGAAGATACTTATTACGAAGGAGCTGCTGCCACAAACCATCTTCATTAAGTGGTTTAAACAACCATTTGCTGAGTAAACACTTATTTTTAAGGTCCAACAACTCAATGCCCAGTCTGCCCTGATCTTTAGGGCGACAGATAATATTCCATTTTGTCAACCGATATTTCCGCTTCTGGTTATCAGATTGCCAAAAGAAGCGCGATCTGTATAAATCCAATCATTATCGTACCCCAGCGGGTATTTCAAGAAAGGATAACATAAACATAGGCATGCTCGTAAGTACCGAATTAATCAGGATAAGTCGATCTCCGTATGAGAGTAACTTGCCCTTCCAACTCCCCAACTTTTTCTCAAAATGGTCTTCAACAGCTTTCCATTCCCTATTGAGTAATTTCCTATAATGAATTGGAATCACCAGATAACGAAATGGGAGAGTTCCACATACGCAACCAAAAATCTGTTTATAGTCATCCTCACACACTTGAGCCTGACCGAAACAGAAAATTTCACTCTTGTGAAAGTTAATTTTAAGGCCCGACAGCTGTTCAAAACAGCACAAGATCAACTTCATATTAATAGCCTTTTCTAAATCATGATCTATAAAAATAATCGTACCGTCAGCATATTGGAGGATAGACACTCCTCCCTCCACCAAATGAGGGATGAGGCCTACCACTTGACCATCATCTTTAGCCCTATCAATAAGAATAGCAAGCATGTCCGCGACAATATTAAAAAGAATCAGGGATAGAGGGTCTCCTTGTCTCAAACCTTTCCGAGTTTGGAAGTAATGACCAAGGTCGTCATTAACCTTTACTCCCACACTTCCCCCTTGCACAAATTGGGCAATCCACTCCCACCACTTAGGATCAAAACCTTTCATCCGCAACGCTTGCTGGAGAAAAGGCCATTTGACCTTGTCATATGCTTTCTCAAAATCAATTTTGAAGAGAACACCATTCATTTTCTTACGATGAAGCTCATGAATGGTCTCATGCAAAACAACCACCCCCTCAAGAATATGACGACCGGGCATAAAGGCCGTTTGAGTCGGTCGAATCACACCTTGGGCAATCCTAGAAATGCGATTTGTACCGACTTTCGTGAAAATCTTGAAGCTAACATTAAGCAAACAAATGGGTCTGTACTGCTGAATCTGGACCGCATTTTCTTTTTTAGGAATAAGGGTAATAACCCCAAAGTTCAACTTAAACAATGGCAGCTCCCCATGTTGAAGTTGGATGAACAGGGCCAACAAGTCAACTTTTATAACCTTCCAAAAAACCTGATAGAACTCCGCAGGGAACCCATCAGGCTCAGGAGCCTTATTATGCTCCATCTAAAAAATTGCATCATGAACCTCCTTTTCAGTAAAGTCAGCTACCAGAATGTTATTTTCATCTGGCGTAACGCGGGTAATTCCCTGCAAATTCTCTTCCATAAGCGAGAAAGAATTCGAAACCGGTGTTCCAAATAGTTTCTTATAATAATCTGTAATAAAAACACGCAAGTTATCCTGTCCCACAATAATACCTTCATCCTGCTCGAGTTGGAATATTTTTTTCTTACGATGTTTACCATTGGCAACAAGGTGAATTTTTTTTGTATTGCTTCCACCCTCCTGGACATACTTGACTTTTGCCCGTCGCGCCCATTTGGATTCCTCATCCCGACGCAGCTTGGACACAAAATCATTGGCATCACGCAACGCATCTCGCTCAGTAGCAGAGAGCGGAGAGGATTCGGCTTTTATGTTGAGGGTATCAATGAATGAAGCAGACGATCACGCTCTTTCTTATAAAGTCCACTTTGATTCTTTGCCCAACCACGAAGGAAGCGACGAAGATGTCTAATTTTATTTTGCCATCTCTCAATGGGCGAGGAGCCTCGACGACATACAGCCCGTTCGGCTGCCACTATCTCGTAGAAGCCCTCTTGCCGCAACCAGGATAACTCAAACGAAAATTGAGCTTTATAACCAGAACACATGCTAGACAAAAACATAGAGCAGTTTGTAATATTCAGTACTGAAGTACAGTAGTACACCAATGGCCTTAGTAAGCATTATTGGATGCTCACCTTTTCAGGGCTGAAATTTCAGCTTATACCTAGACAAACTGTGGGACAATCCTTGCTAGGCTTGCTATCAATTAGCAAAGTAGCGTTTGAGAGAGCATCGGAGGTATTCTCAAACATGTTGAAAGCCTTCAGATTAACCACCTTAGCTAACATCCATTGCAGCGAGTGAGTACTAGACTAATGATACAGATAACATACTTAATATTGAACCATTGAAGAGTAAAGAACCTTATAGACAATGCTTCAGAATCTAAGCAAATCAAGCCCCATTACTTCTCAACAGTGGGTACAAAAATACAGTATAAAATATTGACTAAGCTTTGTTTGTCTTGACACAAACAATAAGGAGAACAATGAAGAACATTCATTTACCAGAGCAATGTGGCAGATCCAATTCTTTATCTGCATGGCCAAATCTATAATTCAAGTCACACACTCCCATAATCCGCCTTTTTTTCTTTTGTAAAATTAACTTCAACTATTTGTATTATATCAAAATACTTCGGAGTTGAAGAGAAGTATGCAAATGACATGTGTTATTTTACAATATCCCATGTTTGTAGCAATGAAATACCACAACCTACCCAATATTATATATGAGAATTCTAATTCTCTATGATATGCCTTCCCTATAAAGGACCCGAAATACCTTGCTTACGTATCATTGGAAAGTGCATTAACATAAATACGGCAGTAAGCAGAGGAAGTACAAAGGTACGTAAACTATAAAAACGAAGCACTAACAAGAGAAATTATTCATATTTAAAAAAATCAAGATTGATCCTGTACTACAAAAAGTAAAAAATACTCTCTCCGATCCTAAATTGTTGTCGAAATATTACATGTATCTAGACATTTTTTAAGAATAGATACATCCATATTTGGACAAATTTGAATCAAGAATTTAGGATCAGAGGGAGTAACATATTTCTGGAATCACGAGAGACATGTTCTTCAATTGTTTTTAGGCTACATGGCTCTTAACCGAGACACGTCAAGTGAGTACATTACAAGAAATGAAGCCAATTAGCAGTAATTAAATAGAATGTTTCTGCTGATGGCCATCTATTTATTTTCAAGTGAGTTACAGAACTAAGGTTTCAGCAAACAGTTCAGATGTTTTACTGAACATGGGCCAACCAACTTTCATAACAAAATTTGGGATCCCAGTCCGGTACTGTACCTTCAGCTTTTTTTTACCTCCTTTCTACCAATGTCGTGGTTTAATTCCTTGCAATAGATAGTTGTAAGGATAGACCACAAGCAGAAGCAGAGCAAGAGACCAGCCTTGGAATGTTTTGAGAACCTATGGGTGCTGCCGTGCTGGACATATGTGAAACTGACTGGGAACATCTATCTTCCAAGATAATAGAGAAAATGGCTGCAAACATTAGGAGTACATATTAAGAGGGGAAGGATATGGCACAGTCATCTCGCATGGCGAAGGCTACACAACTTCCGCAATCTTCGAGTGACTGAGCCTACCTGATCATGGGAGTCAGGAAACAAGGATGAGTTCACACACATGGTAATGTCTCCTCAATTGTCTGGGAATTGTATGATACAAGTGTTCCCAAGCTTGTCAGAGGCATGTGGGATGGAATGAAACGGTTCTATTCTTATATGATTGGAATGAAACGGTTTTTATTCTTATATGATTGGAATGAAACGGTTCTACCTTTTTATGTTCTATAAACCAAACACTTAAAGCCATTGGTTCCACTTGGAACAAAATGATTCTTACTTTTTTGAGAAATGAGATGGTTATGCATATTAGAGTATTCTCTTTTTAGGAACCAAATGGTTCCATTCCAGTTTTATGCATTGTAGTAGGAACAAAACATAAAAACCATCTCAATTTTGAGAACCATTCCATTACATTTTATTCCATGGCATCAACCAAACACTATCTAAGACTCTCTTGATGGTTGTATTGGGTTGAAGCATGTTGCTCCTAAAGCTTAAGGTCCCCCCTCCATCACTTGAATCATTCAGTTTAGATGCAGGATCAAGTCAAAAGGATGAACCTAGCTAAGGTCACTAAGATTTCTTTGGTCAGTTGTGTGCACTTGGGAAACTTCACATTGGGTGGGTCGTCGCAAAGTCTTGAGGAGCTGGATCTATCGGGCACCTCAATTAGGAAACTTAACCTTAATGATGCGGTGGTGAAGGTGCCAAAACTTGAGCGAATCTTCCTGGTAGACTGGTAGAAGCTCCTTGAGCGCAATACGATGGTGGGATGAAAATAGAATGGTGAAAGTGCTGCACATCAACCACCAGGCAAAAGATGCCATAGGTCTATATGATTCTTCATCCGTCAACACTGAAAGCAGAAAATATGATGGCCAAGTGTGTTTTAGGGATGCAAGGTTCATTCAGTCGTTGACGATGCTCACAGAAGATATGAGTGTGCATGTCACGGTTATGGGCTGGCCCACAACGACAAGTGAAGACCTGAAGCAACAGGTGTTAGCCCAATCTGCTAATGATGCGTTGGCTGTGTGATGCCCTGGATGTGTCCAGCTGCAGAGGCTTTGAAAAAGAAAAACAATACTCCCTCCGGTCCATATTAATTGTCTAAAATTTGTTCAAATATGGATGTATCTATGCTTAAAAAGCGTCTAGATATATAATATTTCGACAATTAATATGGATCGGAGGGAGTAGCTGGAAGGATGAAGGGGTCGTCGATGAACCAACTTGTAGCGAAAACTCATTTCTAGGCTAGGTGTCGGTGCCCGACGGGCCATGCATTTTCGTCGCGATTCGTGCTGGCGTTTTCCAAGGAGCAAACCTTCTCGGGTATTTCACCAGTATAGCTTTGTATCCCTCCTTTTCGCGAACACTCTGTTATACCATGGACCCGTACGTTATGCTTGCCCAAAATATCTCCCCTCATTCCATCTTCCTCCTTCCGTCCTTCCATCTTCTCTTTCGTCTTCCCAGCGGCGCCGCCTCCTTTTTATTCCCCATCTCTCCTCCACAGTGCTCCATCTTCTACATGTAGTACAATTTTGGTTATCTTTTAGTGTTATATCTTAGAATTACTGTTTAGATGAATAAAATTAACTAATTAAATGCTAAGAAAAGGTGAAATTCAGTATAATTAGAAATTTGCCTTATCTTTGCCTTATCATTCTTGTGAAGAGATAATTTTTTAATCAAGAGAAGGCTTGTGCCTTTTTTTCATTTATGTCTCTTCCACGTCAGATTTTATCCTATGCGGTATCACTAAGAAAAGACTGACGTCATTCCATTGTACATGCCCTAAGGCTCCGTTTGGTATGGCGGTGGATTATCATAATCTCGTTTTGTTCACATGTGTTTTACTATTTTTGTGTTTGGCTAACCAACTTTTTCCTACTTTCGTGTGTACTTTTTCATAGCAGATTATAAAATAAGTTCAGCGCAGCACTGTTCAGCAATGCCAAACAGATCCTAAGTGTAAGATCGTATTGCATCGTATTTATACAAGTTAGTTGACTAATAGTGCATATTATGTCTGAGCCTCATCGGCTTAGACAGGTAGGCAGCCTTCGCCTTGTCAGTGCTAGGGCTGGTGATGTCCACTTTGTCTATGTCAGACAGGGTGACTAGCTAGCACCTTGTCGGTGCAAACAACAACGGGTTACTTCATCAGAGAAAGGCTCATCGGTGGAGTAAAGCTTCGCCTCGCCGGCACTCGGACGATGTTGGGGACACTACTACATAAAGAGTCTCCAGTGGCGGTTAGAAACAAGATTAGCGGTTGGTTTTTGAACTGCCTCTGATCTTGCGATAGTGGTGATGCAACTCACAAGTGGCGGTCTTACGAACAACCATTGCTATGGTTTGCCACAACCAAAAAGAGGGCAACAGTGGCGGTCATAGGAACGGCCACTGGTGTGGTTTGCCACAATTTAAAGAAAAGGCACGGGGGCCCAGGCCCGCACCGAGCCTGAAACCAATTGCCGTGATGCGTCGGCTGCCGGATCCGGACGTGGAGGCACCACCCCTCCTCGTCTCCATGGCGGTGGCGACGAGAACCCGCGGAGGAGGCGAGCGCGTGGCGGCAGTGGGAAAAAGGACATGGTGACCGGACCGGCACTGGCCAGTTCCAGTGGCTGCCTTGATTCGAAGACAACGAAGCAGCCGGAGGACGGCTCAAGCGCCCCGTGGTGAGACGGGCCATGGAGGACCGACAGTCGCAGGGGAGGAAGGACGACGCGCAGTGGGGAAGAGGGCAGGCCACGTCGGAGGGGAGGACGAGGGCGTGGTGCGTGGGGAAGAGATGCGGCGGCGCACGATGGTAAAGAGATGGTGCGGTACGCAACGGGCGGCGCGTGCTACGGAAGAGTGGAGGGCGGCACGAGAGGAAAAAAACCTCTAGCATCACCGACGAACATGCAACTCGGCGAGACCAAAACGCCCCAGGTCCCATGCGCACATGCAACCACGAATCGTGATGGTCTATGCCAGTAGCCCAACATGAGAACTCTGGCCAACATTCGGCGACCTAACAACGAGCCCTAAGGTTCAGTTTGGTATTGCGGAACTATGCTGCGCTTAACTTATTTTATAATCTGTTATGAAAAAATACACAAAACTAGAAAAAAGTTGGTTAGCCAAACACCGAAAATGCACTACAACAACAACAGACCCTAAATCGATAGCCTCCGTAAAGAAGGCAGAATCCACCGGTTATAGTATTTGTATCTTGTGGGCCTTTGGCCTGGTGGAATTGGATCAGTACTCCGACCGGCCTACAACTGCATGCCTCCGTGGAGGGCCTACCGCAGCCTTGGAAAACAAAGAAGAACCCTGGTGATTCTAAAAAAAAATCCTAGTCAAATTCTCGAACCTAAAGGCCGCCGCCGGCTCCAGCACTACTGCGGCCGCGGCGAACGGCCGCGTGAAGCCTCCAACAAATCTCCGCGTGTTGTCGCCTACCACCTGCCGTCTTCGTCGATGAACTGGCCGCGCTCGGTGTCCGCTCCTGCTCCTTCCAAGGCTCCTTAAAATCACCTCGTCTCACCTGCCGCCGGCCAGTGCCCCTTTAGCCCTTACTGGTAAGAACTGGGAGTAGTAAATAGTGGGAGACCCGGAATTATTTCGCAAGTTTGAGGGTCACTTATCGATTTGCAGATTCGCTTACCCGTGAAGAGATATGGAGAAGGAAGAAAGTAATAAGCCAATAATGCCGCCGATTGAGACGGTGGAGTTACCGGAACTGCCGCGGGACATCTTGATGAATATATTTGCTCGACTTGAAATCCCTGACCTCGTCCGTGCCAGCTCCGTGCGTCCCTCTTGGCGCTCCGTCTACACCAGCCTACTCAACCTTGGGAAGTACAAACGGTCCCAGACGCCGTGCTTGCTCTACACTTCTGAATCTGCTGGTGAGAACGTTGCCTGCCTCTACAGCATCGCCGAGAAGAGAGTTTACAAGGTAAGTCTGCCAGAGCCACCGATCTGCAGTAGGTTGCTGATTGGATCCTCTCAGGGCTTACTCGTTACTGTAGATGAGCGATCAGAAATGCACATAGTCAATCCAATCACCAGCGAACAGGTCGATCTCCCTTCGGTGATCACCATCGAGCAGGTGAAGCCGGTCTATGATGACTCTGGTGCTCTCCGGAAGTATCGGTACTCACGGCACACTGCAAAAGAGGTTTATAGCCCCCCAATGATTGTTGAACTTGATGAGCTGCGGGAGATGCTTCACTATAAGGCTTTTGTGTTTCCTAATACGACCACTGGACAATACATTGTGGTGCTCTTCCACAATCCACATCGTCAGCTCTCGTTTACGAGAGTCGGGGATGATAGTTGGACCTGGCTGCCACCACGCCTTCACTACGAGGACTGCCTCTACAAGGATGGACTTTTGTATGCTGTGAACTATGATGGAGAAATTGATGTCTATGATCTTAGTGGCCCTACGGTCACGATGCAGATTGTTTTGGGGATGACTGATGCAATAACGTATAGTTGCATGTACATTGTGCAAGCACCATGGGGTGATCTTCTGCAAGTTTGGAAATCATATAAGGATTATGAATTACATCCTGAGCCGGGGGCATTTGTTTTTTGGAACACTGGCAAATTTGAAATATATGAAATTGACATCGAGAGGGGGGAACGTAAGAAAGTCAAATGCTTGCATGACCATGCATTGTTTCTTGGGCATAATCAATCACTTTGTATCAGTTCTGTAGAATATCCGGCTCTCAAGAGAAACCATGCCTACTTTACTGATGATAGTTATTTTTGGACAAGGGGATTCGAGAATAATAGCCGTGATATTGCAATTCTCAACTTGGATAATAACATCAGGGAGGAACTTGTGTCACCTCAGCTTTGGTCCGACTTTCCAGCTCCAATGTGGATTACACTTGATGTCAGAGCGATGGACTCGGCTCTCAAAAAATAGTAGTGAGTTTTTCTATGTTTGCTGATTTTCCAATGGTGTACTGCATATGCATTACTTCTTTTGGTTCTTATGTTTTGGTGAGTTGATATAAATGGCAGAGTCTTCAGCCTTACTCCCTCCTTTTCAAAATACTCGATGGAGAGCTGCTAACTGGATTTTTTATATGTCCATGCAGTTATCAGCGTATTTTGGTGTGCTTGTTTTCTTCTAAATTTTTACTGTTTTGGTTGATGTTAAAAAAATTGTACTTGCTCGTGTATTCTTTTTCACATGGCACTATAAAATAGCTTCAGCGCATCACCCTACCCCACTTTTGCACATGACCTGCGATTCTGATTATAAAAGATTTGTCTCCATACTCTTCTACAATGGGACTCTTAGTGCTGGAGGTTTTTTTTGCCAAATATTCAGAACTAGCAAATCTTTACGTTCTTCGGAAGAACAGAACTTGTATTTATCTGCAAACCTCAATGGTTTGCTAATCCCTCAGCTCAGTGGATTAAACGACAGTGTTTTATGATGCATCAAGTAAATCATATTACCCCTATGTTCTGTTTCCACTTTCCAGGCTATAAAAGCCAAAGTGCAATAAAATTGTATTCAGCCTATTTAATGTACATTTGCACCAGTATGTTAGTAATCTAGTGAGCAAAAAATACTTGTTTTGAGATCATAGGATTGAAAGAATCATGAAATCCTGAATCATTTTTACCACGATTGATTATCATGCCAGTACCAATCAAATACATCAAGGTCATCGTCACCATTTACAGAAACAGGGTCCCCCACTTCCTTGACATCTGATCCGTCTGTGCCCTGCTTGCGCTTTACTCCAACAATTCAAACCATTCTCTTCGACGTGGTTGATGCTATCTTCCAGCACATTCTTAAAACAGAAAATAAAGTAAAGTTAATGAAATAATCTCAAACATAAACAGAGTCGTTATCAGAAAATACCTCATTTCCAGAGTTTCCTCCATTGGATGCAGCTCTTGTTTTACGTGTACTGTTGACGTCTATCGGCAAATCTTTGATGTTGAGATTTTTTTTTATTACTTGTTTTAAATACAAATTATCTGCATACAGTTTGTAAAACAGAAGCATTGAACCGAGCAAAATCACAAATCAGAATATGGGGCTGGACCACTTATGGAGCAACTTCTTATCTCTGGAGCCTAGCATCGTGAACTTACATTAGATGCCATTTCTCCTCGGTTTTAAATTTTTGCCTCACCTGATCTTAGGTCTTATCAGGGAATAGTTGTTGTATTGTTGCAAAATCACTACCAAACAACAGATAGGGAAGCCAAAAATATTGGAACGAAACTAGTTGCCAGAGTGGTTGATCTCTTGAATACTTCGTGCCTGGTAATTAAATAAGTCTGAGTCAGATTTTGACCATTTAGCTCGTGATTGTTTGTTCATGCAGGAAAGATAATTAAGTTTGGTCGTATTTTTCAGATGTGTGATTCTTTGCTCTCCCATAATCATAGTTCTCTCCAAAAGGATCAAAATCGTCTCTATCTCCAAATTAGGAGCTGATTTGCAGAAACAAGAGAAAAGACACAAACGAAAAACACGATGGGGAGAAGTTGGTACAACTTGATTGAAGCCGTATAGGTATAGCATAGCAGCTCATCAAACTGAAGACTGCAAATTTAGATACTGGATTCAACAACTGCAGCAACAATGCTATGTTCAGATAATGTATCTGAAAAGGTGAAGTATGTACACAATAAAATAGAAAGTTTGGAAGATCAATTCACAGCATTATTGCCAATGACTGTTTAGTTTACTATATTTACCTAAAACAAAGGAGGATAAAAATGAGAAGTGATACTGCAAGAAATTTCACTACAATGTGTCCACAATTTTATGCTAACATGACTGATTAGTGTAGGGTGATTACAAATACAGATATTATTAACAAAGTAGAACATAGTATTCAAAAGGGTGATGTTAGAAGGAAGGAATGTGAACTTAATACTAAAATAATTTTAACCTACAATGGATAGTTAAAGATACAGTATTGTCGGTTCTACAGAATGCCGCACACATCGTCCCACATGTTTATTCTTGGCAGAACAGCCCAAGTAAAGAAGAATATGTTAAATAGTGAAACTCCACAAGGTGTAAAAGGACTACAAAAAACAGCGACGTCAAACTAACTTAGGAGTATAATTTTCCGTTATTGCCATCATATTCAATGTACAACGAATATGATTGAGTTCCACTGCTTGCAATCAGCACAATAAATATAAAAACCGATTTCAAAATGCCATATTGCTATTTGAGCCAGCAAAGCAAAAAAATCTACCTCAATAAAGGCCTTGCAGTAGCTCTGAATCGTTGGATCAGAAAAGGATCGTCGTCAGAATTAAGATCTAGGCCGACCTCATTGGTCCACCTTGCATATTGTGCCTTCACTCCATAGTCTTCCAAATTTTTGGACAGCGAGAGTATCAATCTCATCTTGTGCCTTCTTGCGTCGCTGACCATGAAATCTAGTGCCTGACAAAATGAGATGATAAAAATTAGTCATGCCTAACAAAAATTAGCCTGCAAAACCTGAAGAAGCACTGCCACTATGTATAGATAGAAAATTTCTTTTACCTAGGAAGGATTTCTTCCGAAAATTGACACTTCAAAAAGACAAGCACACTCAGTTTTAACTGAAAACTATCTCAGTTCAACATTTCGTTCGAATTAGAACTTCCTTTCTTTAATGCTCTAGCCTCATCCTCTTTCTGAAGTTTATACATTCGTCGTCTGAATTTTGTTTCAGCTTCTTTAAATCTTTCTCCCTTTGTGCTCTAATAGCCTCTAGGGTCTTTGCTTGCTTAGCTTCATCCTCTGCTAATTTCTTCGCTTTAGCTTCAGCTACAACTATTTTCTTTGCTTCAGCTGCTGTAATTTTCTTTTCTTTAGCTTCAGGTGCTGCCAATTCTTCGCTTCAGCATCTGTATTTTTTTGGCCGTTAGCATCAGCTTTGGCAGCGGCACTCCTAGCCTTCTTCTCTGCTCCAGTTTCTTTTGCTCTGTTGCTCATTTTCTCTGCCCACTCCCTGCTAGCATTAGTGACCTCCTCTGGTCTCCCAGATGGTATATTGGACTGGATAAATAAGGATTCAGGAATAGGATCTGCCTGCACTGGTGTCCTCTTTGATAGAATTTGCCATAAACAAGAAACACAGTTAATAAAAAAATCATTAACGGTAAAACATAAATTATGGGGAAGCAGCATATACGTTGGACGCATATGGTACAATCGTAGGATTGGGACCGTATATGATTCCAGCAGAATAGTCTTTTTTTTTTGCAGGTGATTCCAGCAGAAGAGTCAGGGAGACTAATCTTTGATTTGCCACATTGTGTTCCTAAACAACAAGCATGGATGAGTTCAGGTACCATGGGTGCATTTACTCTAAAAACAGCACCACATATCACCTCGGCCCTGCGCTTGATCGAGGTCTGGGCGGCCCTGGCGCCGAGCTCCCGCTCGATGCACGCGGCGGCAAGACGGCAAGCCGAGGAGGGCGGCGATTTTGGGGACTAGACTACACCGCTCAACAGAGAGGAAGGAAGAAAGATTGATCTGGATGCACCACACCAGAAACCAAACCCACGACGAAGTACCCCACCTTGTTAGAAGTGAACCCCAGTGGAAGCAGCAGAGTGCTCTGCATGCGCGAAAACTACCTGGCCGTAGAGATTGAAGGGATAAGGCATGTACTTTTATATGCAGTCAACATTCTAAAACTTTAACTATAACTTTAACTTATGTATGTTTATAAAGTTTGTAAAAAATATATGGCATACAGGTGGTTTGCAAGACAAATACAATAATAATACTCTCACATGTTCAATTAATATATTTTGTCATATAATAGTGATCAAAGTTCTAGAGTGTTGACTGCGTGCAAAATTATGTGCCTTATATTTTGAGGGAACACTATTCATTTTCTGTATTTTTGGAGGAAACTCAACATCTAGTCCAACCTCATTTGTTGCAAAGGAATAAAGCAAATTGAATCCTTAGTTTGGCAATTGCCACCCTAAATTTTCTATGTTTCGTTCCGTCCAAACCAAATAAACCAGGTCAAATCACAATTTCCTTCCAAATCATCCTCTCCATGGTTTGAAGCCATGTCGGCCTTCCCCTACAGCAAAATTTAGCACATGTAAGGTAGTTGCAACTGAAGAAAACAAAACTTGTACAATTCCTGAGCCTCTTTTTGCAACTACAAATGATCTGATGCAAGAAAATCTAGACCTATAAAGGATAGCCCACAGATTATAGGCAAAATTGGCACTACTTATTCCTACAGTTGCTCCTTTAAAAGTACTGAAGAAGCAACTTGTGTAGGAATAATTGCAACTGAAGAAATGTAACTTATACAAATTCTGAGCTCCTATTTGCAACCACAAATGATATTATGCAAATTTCTAGACCTATAATGTGGCCCTGAACATACGCAGATTTGCTGAAGAAGCAAGTTGTATGCAAATAATTGCAACTTAAACATGGTTGTAACATAGAGCATAGGCAAATTTGCTATACACATAGTTGCAATTAACCCATACTGAGATGAAGCAACCTATGTTTGAATATGTTCTTAAAAAGCAACTTATAGTTGATTCTCCTATTAGAAGTTGCTTGATATGGGCCTTGTTGCTTCTTGAGAAGCCAAGTTTGCTGGAATTGTCGGATTGATCTAGGAAAAGCAACTTCGAGATTATTGTGACCTATTAGAAGTTGCTTTATATGTACCTTGTTGCTTCTTGAGAAGCCAACATCACTAGAATTGTCGGACTGATGTGAAAAAAGCAACTTAGAGATTGTTGTGCTATTAGAAGTTGCTTTATATGTACCTTGTTGCTTCTTGAGAAGCCAACATCACTAGAATTGTCGGACTGATGTGAAAAAAGCAACTTAGAGATTGTTGTGCTATTAGAAGTTGCTTGATATGGATCTTGTTGCTTCTTAATAAGACAAATTTGCTAGAATTGTCGGATTGATCTAGAAAAAACAACTTAGAGATTAATGTCCTATTTGAAGTTGCTTGATATGGACTTTGTTGCTTCTTGAGAAGCCAAGTTTGTTGTTGTTATTAGAATGATCTAATAAAAAGCAACTTAAAGATGATTCTCTCCTATTGGAAGTTGTCTGATATGGAGCGGGTTGCTAGCCAAGATATAGTAGTTGCGCAATATAACAAATGTGGCTTACTAAAAAAGCGTGAGCACTGACATATTTGAGTTTGACCATGGTTTTTCATGGTATGTTGTTTTTGTCATAATCCATCCATCCAATCATTAATCGTCCAAAAGCTGAATTGCAGCAAGAAAAAGGGCTGCATCGACATCTATATGGCCCCTATATTAACCGTGTACATCATACAACCATAAAATTAAAAGCACGCAGCTAATTAATTTCTACAAAGTTGAATTGCAGCAAGAAGAACGGATTGCGATGGACATCTACCTATATTGAAGGAACATATGTACATCATGCAAACCAGATAAATAAAAAAAGCATGCAACTAGATAAATGCAGAAACCTCTATTGAATCAAGAAAAGGGACTGCATCGACATCTATGGACCTTTAACAAAGCAATGTGACTTATTTCAAAAACAAAATTACAGCAAAACGAGAAAAAAAAAGAGCGATCACAAGCTCCTAAGTAGATGCATCGGAGGAAAGATACTTTCCTCTGATGCATCTAATAAAAACCATGCAAAAAATATCAAAGGATCTTAAAAAAAAAGCATGCACCTATATTACAAAAAAGAAGAAGCAGGGGATTACCTCTTGTCCCACAGCTCCAGCGCATCTACGTCCAAATTGGGCTCGTTATACTCTCGACACCCTGCACACAATTAGCCTTGTAAACTTGTAGTTTGCGCCTTCAATATGTTGTCAACCCCCTGAAGCAAATCTTCTAACATTACCGCCGAGCAAGTTTTCACCCCCTTGTAGTTTGCGCCTGCTACGTAAATGAATTAAATCTCCAAAAATATCTTCAATCCGACCCCTTCTGCTTCATCCTCGTTCGAATCCATGATATCCACTACGCACATGATCCAGAAAAAAGCACGAATCAACAACATGTACAAAACTAGCGTGAAAAGCATGAAGGGCAAAAGAAATGCTACATTAACGGTGGCTCGAACCTTGCCTAAAATCCAGACCTACAACATCTAGGCAAACATCTATGATGACATGTACAAAACTTTAGCGCATAGCCCACGGGCACGAAAAGGTAGCTAAAAACTTGCCTAACATCCAGAACTACAACTTCTGGTCAACATCTATGACATGTACAAACCTTGCACAGGGGCACGGAAGTGGTTCAAAACTTCCCTAAATTTCAGAACTACAAACATCTCGCCAACATCTATAAACATGTACGAAACTTGGCTAATAGCACAAAGGGCGAAAAACGTGTTGCCTAAAACAATCTCGGAGTACAACATCTCGGCATCATCTAATAATATCTACAAAAACTGCTTTGACTTAGCTAACAGCCCATAGCTGACATGCAACTCGAGCAACTGCCACACTGAAAACTAGAGGGGCCTAGCACCCTAAGTTGCAAGTTTACAACAACAAGGACAACAAAGTCCAAAAATCAGCCAATACAACTGCCTAGTTTAACAAACTGGGAACAACTCCGAAGCATCTAACCTCCATCTACGGGAACCACAAAAGCAATCACCACATGCAAGTACAATAGATGCATTTTGGCAGGGCGATTTCGGAAATGAGCAGCATCTAATCGACCCCCTCTCCCCTTATGAACCGAAAATCCAACCCACCCACCCCGATCGGACGCTGCGGAGCCATGTGCGCCTGACGATGGCAATAAGTGCATATGCACTTTCGAGCATTTAGGAACAAAAAATGCTATTTCGTCAAAATTCCAAAGGAAATAGTGCTAGCTTGTGTAAGTTAGGAAAGATGTGTGTCTGTGGCAAAGACCAAAGAAAGATGTGGCATTTTGTCCAATTTCTGAAATGGTGCACACTCAGCAGTCGAGGGAACAAATAATGCGCGATTTAATAGAAATAGAACCAGTTAAATAAAAGGAATGACTACTTCTCAGTGTACTTAGAAAGTTAGAAATAGTTACTTCTCAGTTGACTGTAAAAGTCACCTGATTTGGATTTTCTTATCCTTTTTAGGTGTATGATTTTCCATGAATCTCAATAATTAGATTAGATAGTTGTTTTCAGAAATTAAATACTTCCTTCAATCCATATTAGTTGTCAAAATATTACATGTATTTAGAAATCTTTTTAGACATAAATACATTCATATTTGGCAAATTTAAGACAAATAATATGGATCTGAGGAAGTGGCAAAACTGATAAACAAAACCATTGCAAGAAGATACTGTATGGATCTTTTTTGCCATGAGTTAGAGAACGTTGGACTAATGGTACGGTAGCTGCTAGTCGTCAGCAGTTTTATGGGCAAGCTTTCATCCAACAAAAAACATACTCCTATATTGGCAAGATTGTTTTGCTGGTACGGGCCATGGATACTTCCCGTGGGTCTTCTGACTCGATCTCAACATCTCAAAGGTTCAACTATCATCCCTGCTAAAGCCATCGACTGACGCTGGCGCATGAGCATGGCGGCCAGCTCCTCCTCGGTGTAGTAGTCCTCCTCGTCCGACTCATCGCCCCAATCGACCTCCCCGGCGGCGGCGTCAATCTCGCCCATCATCTCCTTGAAGTCGTCGGGCAGCGCGACGAAGCCGTTGGCCTCGTACTCCTGGCGGATCCGGGCCTGGAACGCGGGGTACCTGTCCTCGAGCTCCTCGTGCTCGGCCGCCACCTCGAGAAGGAGCCTCCGGGCTTCCGGGTGCGTGATCCCGTCGGGGATGACAAATGGCGTCCTCTTGTGGGCGAGGATCTGCTGCACCAACGCGTCCGACATGCGGTAATTCCTGGGCGCCTCGTCGTCCGTTGCTAACGCCGCCGCGTCAACGCGATTTCCTCCGTCAGAAGAGACACCGGTCGCTGGTTCCGGAAAAACAGAGTCCTTTCCCTCGGGCTCTGAGAAGCTGGACGCCACCGCGGCCGCCGCCTCCGCTTGCCTTTCGGTGGAGGACCCGTTCATCCCACCCTGGTTACCGGCCATCGGTGGATCTGATTCGCGGCGAGATTTGGTCTGGATGGGTCTACGGGGAGACGCCGCGCTGTTGCCCTGGGTTAATAAAGGCGCAGGGGCGGAGGTGCGGCAAGCCCTGCTCCGGTCGGAGTCGAAATATTGGACGCTGTGGTGGAGCCCGTCTCGGAATACCTCTGTAGATCGGGGTCCTGTCTCAATGCACACGGAGCAGGGCACACGGCACACGGCACAAGCCAAAGTGTTTTATCATGCTTTCCTTTCCTCTTAGCTCGTTTTGACATTCATCATTTGGGCATAAAATTATAGAATTCATTTTAAATTAAAAAAAATAACTTGTTTGGTTGGCACGGAATTAGCCACATGAATTCAATCTCAAATTTCATGGAATCACACTATAAATAGTCTCAATTCCTCTTTAAAAACATCATTTCTCTATAATTGTCTTCACTTTTCAATTCCATTTGGTAGACAAACATGATTTTTCAACTCGAAATTCAAATTCAACCAAATGAAATCCTATCAAAAATTGGATTTCATTTCATTTTGATCAAATGAAATGAATTCTTGATTGCGAAACGAGCTGTTAGAAACATCGTAAGGAAAAAAGATTACAATCTGGCTTAAAAGGAAATGAAAATTACAAAAAGGAAATAAAACTACAAAGATTGCAACTATTCTTGTTCTTCCTCGTCTAGATAAATATTATGTAATGCGCCTATAATCGGGAAGCGCAATTTAAACATGTCACAACTAGAGCATCTAACATCCATATGGCCGGTTCCTCACTTGGAATTCCCTATAAGTTTCTTCTTTCATCTTCTGCATAAGGCCTTCCACTCGATCGTACCATCCAGTTGTGCCTCGTCTTAAGGTTGAAGTCTTTCGGCACTACTGAGGTCGTGTCTTTTTTGTACCAGTGGAGAGGAGGAAGTGGCTGCACTCGTGGAACAGGTGGAATGGAAAGGAGAAGGCATATCTTTTTTTTTTTTGTAAAAGCTGGATCCGGAAGGATCAAGAGGATTTTATTCATTAGTAGTGAACTTAGCACATATTGCAACATGACCCTCTAAAGACTGAGAATTACACACAAGTCCCTAGAAATTGTAGAAAGGACCCAAAACAAGAAAGAAGAAATGCAATCGGGTCCTCAACATCCACTCGGGATCCACCTCGCCGTCGCCGGGGACGGAACCACTTGGGGCGACGAGGCTGCCATAGTTGGAGACTATGGCCACCAATCGGACATTGAACTGCCTCTCCCATAAGGCCTCTTGACCAGGAGGAATGAAGATGCCCGCCCTTTGGCCTGGCGGCAAGGGAGAAGCCGGCGGCCATTTGCAGGCGTTGTAGCTCCACCATGACCACCGTGGTTGTGTTCGACGTCAACACATCAGCTCCAGCCTGTCGCTTTCTCCTCATCGGAGGACCACCTCTGTGGTGGCCATAACCTCAAAGGGAAAGTCACTTGATCTCCTACAAATCCAGGACACCATCAAGCTTATTCTTGGAGCTGCCGGCGTTGACCGCCACACGGACTACCCTCCAGTCCCTACGAGCTTCTCCGCCGCCAAACACCGACCGCCGTCGCTTGACCACGACAGCCGCCTGCTCCCTAACGGCATAGCGCCACACCCCGCATGAAGCCGAATCCCTCTTAAGGGAAACCTGACTACGGCGGAGCACCGAGCACCTCCTCCATCTCCTTCCCCACCGCACCGGCTCTGCCGGCGGCAAGAAGATGGGATCCGGCCAGGCTCCAAGGAGTTTTCTGGAGACGCCTGTAGAAGGAGAAGGGCAAAGAAGGGGCTACACTCTCTTGAAGAAGGCATATGTTATGGTTGTGTTATATCAGGAGGGGGAGTGCATTGGTAGGAGACTAGGATGAGATATCCAGTCACAACTCTCCAGAAGGAAGAATGGTTGTTGATTTGGATCACCTGCATTGTGGGGAAACTGGTGGAACTGGTGGGGGATCTCGAGTGCACGCAGGAACATTGCAATATGAAACTAGGGGATCTCCATTGCAGGAAGATCTGCTGGTCGTCCTACTGCCGCTGCGGTCTTGTTTTCTGCCTTCATCGCGATCGAGGTCACCCGTCCAACCAAAAAGCGGCGGCGGCTAGGGTTGAGAAGGGAGCAGAGTAGATAGAGGGAGGGACCGCGAGTGACGAACAGAGAAACAGACAGGTGTTTTGCAAGCTAGCCATTTTAATGGGTACCGACAAGGTGGCACATGCCTGCGTGGTGTTCGTCAAATGGCCATGTCACCCAGTGAAACACGGAGATACACAGTGAGGACCTGTGTTGAACAACTTAAAAAAGAATTATGAGCCAAACGTGCATTTTCAAAGTTTAAGAACTAAATTGGCACCTTTAAATTAGAATTAGAATATCTAGTGTATTTTACTCATATTAGTATCCGAATCATACTACCGAGACATTCGTCGTCTTATAGATAGTGAGTTAGGTGTCTAGTACACACAAGAATATCTCGAGAGTTGGGTTAATTAAACCCACAAAAATGTCAGAGTTGGGTTATTTGAGAAGAATTGCCTGAGAACTTATGGTGTGGTTCCGTGAGAAAAATTAGTCACATAGTTTTGTGATACCATAGACCCAAAATATGTGGTTCCACAAAATCTACCCAAATAATAAAGGGAGGAACGCTTCCTTCGTCGTCGTACGTCCGTGAATTTTGCAATTTGCCCCTTCAAGTTTTTGTTAATTCAACGGCCGGTACATCTGGCGAGGAGCAACGGAACGCGGTTTAGTCTTGGCGCCTTTGTACGTCGGGAAAGCCTGCCTCCCATCCCTCCCTACTCGCTTCCCCCGTTCCCCGATTTCTCATCTCCACAGACCACAACCGTCGCACGCCTGCCCTCTCCCGACACCACCGCCCCCGCGGCCCTGTCCGCAATCCTCACACCGCCCCATCCCTCCACCGCAGATACCAACTCTCTCGCCCGCTGCCGCCGTCACGGCTTTCCTCAGTACTCGGCGGCCGCCCCTTCTATCCCGGAGTCGGCGCATCGAGCGGCCCCTCCACCGCTGTCTCCTCCTCCGGCAAGTTCCCCACGAGACAAATTAGCCCCTAGGACGTTCCCCAACCCGACTCCAACCGCAATTTCTCCCGAACCGGATGGCATGCGGAGGCCCAGGTAGACACGACACAGCCGCCCGTAGCAGGAGCAGTGGCCCGCGCTGTGGAGGCAAGCGCGGAGCGGGGGGGGGGGGGGGGTAGGGCGGCCAGCTGCGGATGACGCGCGGCAGCCCCCGGCAGGAGCGGCGGCAGACGACGGGCGGATCGAGCTGCCTAGCAGCTGGAGCATCACACAGGGGTTTGGCGTCCTCGTACGACGGATGAGCCGCACCACTGCATGGCCTTGTCATGTACATCATATGCCTAA
Source organism: Brachypodium distachyon (assembly GCF_000005505.3). Taxonomy (NCBI): domain Eukaryota; kingdom Viridiplantae; phylum Streptophyta; class Magnoliopsida; order Poales; family Poaceae; genus Brachypodium; species Brachypodium distachyon. Next base: position 16,971,661 of record NC_016134.3, on the reverse strand, counting down.
ATCCGGGTACACACGATCAACACATCGTCCCGAGTCCTCGCCTGGATGGCGCCGCGGACGACGACGAGGGAGATCAGATGAACCACAGGAGCGCGGCCACGAGATTGCCGAGCTCCGAGTTCTGGTGCACCCAGAGGTTGCCAAGCGGGGCCGCGGAGTAGAGGAAGCAACAGACGGAGGAGGCGGAGGCACTACGCCAGCCATGGCTTGTCGACGGCGCGAGGCGGCAGAGAGCATCAGGAGATCGCGCAGGCAGAGCTGGGCGGAGATCAGGGCCAGCACGTCGTCCGGGAGCAACATGATCATTTTGCCACTGCCGTGGCCGCTATGGAGATCGGGGCATCTCGTTTGTGGGTTGGGTGGGCCGCTTTGCTTTCTCCTTTTCTTTTCTTTTATTTTCTCAACCTCCAAAACGCTTCAAGCTTAAATCCTACGGAGTATAAGAAGAAGAGCGAAGAGTGACAAGCTTAGTTGTTCTTTTTCCCTTATCTCGAGCAACTGCGCGAACCCCTTTGGATCCGTCCTCCTTTGAATGTATCGGCTTGATACGACAACAAGTATTTATAATAGAGCTTGGTGTGTTGACGGATCAATAATGAATTGTCGGTTGTGCGGTGATAAAGAAAGATGAGGCCGGCCGTTCATGTCATAGTCACCTTTTTTAATATATCTCATATTATTCGTGCACTTGAATCAAGACAAGCTTTCGTTTTCAGTGGCTAGCCAAGCAAGTTGATTTAAGAGCAAATGGATGTGCATAGTTATTGGATGATAATAAGGAAACAAATATAATAATCTATATGAACTATGTATATATGGGAACGGAGTGATAGTAGCTAGTTGACCCGTATCATGTTGAGGAGCCACAGAAAACGGAAACGAGTCAACCATGAGACATCCGTGGAGAACATATGCACAAGACGGCCGTCAGACGAGGAAGAAACATCTTCATCGCTTCTTTGCGATCGGTCGTGGAACCTCCATAGGTTCAAGCGTCGTCTCAGGTTCCTGAAATAGCCCAATATGTGATCCGGCGCAGCACGGCTGCCGTCGGCCGCGTCGTCCAGTTCTTGCGCGCTGAGGTCGAGCTGCAGCTGCTCCAGGTGCTTCGTGGTGAACAGAGCCGAAGGGCTCATCATCTGGCCGAAGCGGACCAAATAAATTTCCGGACGGCCGCCGCCTTCAGTGGAACCACCGGCGCACACGTCGCGGATATGATGGCTGCGGCTCCTGGCCGGCCGGCGAGGAGCCAGGCGACGGATAGCGGCGGCTACGACGAGGAGGAGCAACAGCTTAGTCGTGGGACTCATCACTAATATATGGCGTGGTTAATTAGTCTTGTGGCCAAGTTGTATTACGTGCTATCTGGCCCTGCCGAGGCACCACCTCTGTGTCTGATTTATAGTACTCCGTAGCAAGCAAGCATTGAGTTCACTTCAAAATGAAATCAACGGTCCAAGTCGTTCGTGGGCGACCGGCGACGGTCGGGGTCTGGCGTCAAACCGCGGCGGATATAAGTGCGTGTAGTACGTACGTAGAGCTCACGCCAGGATCTATGCATTCCCCATTCAGGGTCACACACATTCGTTCACGATGCAAGTAGTACTATAGCAAGGAGTAGAATACGTGTGGAAATTCTTTCTGAAACGTGCTACACTTTGGGTACTTGACTCGCACGTCTGACTATAGCTAGCGACTTGAGTGCCTTTAGTCACACGGTGCTTCTTCCGATCCATAAAAAATGTCGCCACTTAATAAAAAATTTGTACTAACGACTTAGTACAAAATGCACGACATTTTTATGGGTCGGAGGGAATACTCCGTAATAAAGGAATGCGTAATAAAGGAACGCACGTACGACCTTTACTGGCTAAAGATCGACACCCCTTACTTTCTGGTAGTGTTACCTTTCACGGCTGGCGCAACTGTATGCATGTGCTTAGACTCAATTAGTTGATGTTTAGTAAAATATTAGAGTTCTTTTATGATACCCTGAAATAAATATGAGCCGTCTATTTTGTCTGATCTAACGGTTAGTGTTCCGTGGTACTCCGTTACAGGTGATATGGAGTACTGCCTTAAAAAACCAAGGAGTACCTTGATGTTGAGGGTAAAATAGTAATCTAGCACAATTTAGTGTGGTCAAAACAATACAAATATAGTTTGAAATAGATTAGAGAAAATAGTACTGTTAAAAATCAGGAAATCTTGCTCGTTTGAGCACGTACAAAGTTCCATGGTAAACCCTAATTAATCCCCACGTTGGGCTCCCTCCATGTGATGAACACGCACGTCTATACTCAGGTTTGAGTAATTGCTAGCTAGTTGAAGCTGCCGGATAAGGAAGTGCAAAGGTTGATTTGACGAGCTACGAGGACCGGCTGGGGCACCATGAGAACGCAGGCATGCAGGATGTGTCAGTGCATATGACGGAGAGGGAGGAGAACGCTACGCAGTTTAATTTGTGCGCGATCAGGGAGGCACACAGCGGCGGGTGCTTGATCGGAAATTTAGGAGAGGAATAGATCTAATCCAACACGTGATCCGGGTTCAGGTAGACACACGGCGGCATGTAACCGGAAAATTAGGAGATAAATAGATCTAATCCAAATATATAACACAAAAAAGTCAAAAGTACCCTTTCTAACGGATGGCTAGATTTGATCGGTACTCCCTCCCTTGCTTATGGAGTACCGGGTACCTTAAAATTTCTCAAATATTATTATGTTGTGTCGTACTCTTGTACTCCCTCCGATCCATAAAATGTTTCTGATTTAGTACAAAGTTATACTAGACTTAGGCTTAGTTCAATATTTTGGATTGAATATGGACCAAGTAGAATTCCTTTACTCTCATAAAAGATGCCAATCGGTGGTGGTGATCAATCACTTTCTCATCCTGTAGAAAAAATTATTTCTTTTAAATGCAAACTCGCACGATCTTGCGCGGGAACATCTTTATACATATTTAGTATTTCGGCTTACATAGGAAGAAAGGTAGAATTAATGAACAATGGTACACCTAGAGAAAGTAACGCTAATGAATCTTACGACACGTAGAAGTGCAAAAGTATATCATTTTTTTATGTATATACGGCCAGCTTAGGGTCCGAGTGGGGATGGAGTCCTAATTGAAACCGACTACGGCCCTTGCCTTGTAGGACAAGTGTTGCCCATCGTCGGGGACTCATACTTCTGCTAGGTCCGGCTTAAACAAAAGCCGCCCAATCTTCATCACGTGGGCCCACCTTAGTCAGATGTCAGAACTATCTATGTGGGCCTCCCTGGTTCGTCGTTAACAACCTTCACATGAGCCTACCCGGTTAGGTTTTCTCTCGTCAAGATGTGATACAATAATTTTTCTCCGTTAACATGTGTCACATGATTGTGTTACTTAAACTACGTGGTGTTGTAGTGTGAAAAAACTTCATAAATTTAATTTACAGCCTTGGGTGTCTTTGGTTTGCCAACAACACTATACTCAGGGGTGCCTCATCTTGCTAGGTTGACTGGCTCGTTTTGGTGGAGGAACATCATGAAGTTTTCTGACTAGTTTTTTGCATTTTGCTTCTTGCTAGGTGGGCGTTGGTTCATCTGTCAGTTTTCGGTCTGACCCATGGTTGGGCCATTCCCTTCGTTTGGCCTATCCGAGGCTCTTTTCCTTTGTGATTGATGAGGAGCTTTATGTGTCAAAAGTGGCTTATAGCGTGCTTCATGGTTATCTATCTTCCATTTGTTTCTGTCAGTTGAGGTTTATGATGAGTTATACCACCTTTTGGAATCTGGTCCCTTGCATCGCCTTCTTACTCGGTGAACATGGCGTTATCCTTAGGGGTTGGTTTTTTTGCTCTCAGCAGATATATCACGAAATTTTGACCATCTTGTGATGAGGAGGGAGATGTTGTGGCTGCGGAAGAGTAAATGCATCCCTGGAATGAAAGTGTTTGCTTGGTTGCTCATGAACAATAGGATCAATAAGAGGGATATATATGCTCCAGCGGTGGCATGCCGGCATTGGAGAGTGACTGAAGATTACATGTCTGTGCGAGGAATGATATTGTAACCCGGCAGAACTTGTTATTCACTTGTCAGTTTAGCTCCAGGTGTTGGAATTACCTTTGAAATCTTTGGCCACAAGATGAGTAGATTTCTTCAGTGCTCCCGGAGTCCTAGGTCTGAAGGGGGAGTTTGGTTGCCCTTTCTTTTTAGAGGTGGCGATCATCTGCTGCTGCTGGAATGTATGGGAAGCAACGGGATGAATTTATTTTTGAAGGCCAGCGCCCTCTCTTTAGAGCTTGTTCAAGGTTGATATGGTCTAGCTTATACATCAATTGTTCAATGGCTAGATAGTTTATCAAGATATACTCCCTCCGTCCACAAATAAGTGTGCTTCTAGATTTGTCCTAAGTCGAAGATATCAAACTTTGACCAATTTTATTGAAAACCATAGCAACATTTATGACTCGAAATTAGCACCATTTAATCCGTTTTGAAATGTAGTTTCATAATATACCGATTTGATGTCATATATGTTGCTACTTTTTTCAACAAAATTGGTCAAAGTTAAAAAAGTTTGACTTATGACAAAAATAGATGTATACTTATTTATGGACGGAGGGAGTATGTTGTAGTTGTTCAGTTAGATGTTTTCCTTCATTAAATATTTTGAACAGTGTCTTCGGGTTTTCCCTATAGTTTTGGGTCAAAAAAAGTGAGAGAAAAAGATCTATTCAAATGATAACTTTTCAATGCTTAAGTATATAAATTTACTGCCATAATAAGGCAATAGCTAATGAATTATTATCTCTGCATAAAAGAGAGGTTTTTGGACCTGTGTGGCGAACCTCTCCCCACGTACGCCATGTCGGCCATAAGTGGGTATTTGTCCGCAAGAAAAATTAGAATAATGAGGAGTACAGTACGAAGCAAGGTTGTTGTTCAGGGGTTTATTCAACGACCTGGGGTCGATTATGAGGAAACCTATTCCCCGGTCATGGATGGAATTACCTTTAGATATTTTATCTCAATGTCAGTCAATATGGAATTAAAAATGAAATTGATGGATGTTGTCACTGCTTACCTGTATGGTAACTTGGATTCAGACATTTATATGAGGGTACCTGATGGTCTCCTGGTTCCGAACAAGACAGAGCAAACATGGGTCTATACAGTGTTCAACTCAGGAAGTCACTGTATGGACTTAAACACTCGGGTAGAATGTGGTATAATCTCCTGAGCGATTTTCTACATGAAAAGGGCTACACGAGCAATGAAGATTGCCCATGTGTATTTATATGGTGATCCCAAGATGGATTCTGTATAATATCGGTGTACGTAGATGATTTGAATATCATCGCTACACGTCAGGATATTGAGGAAGTGAGTTCCTACTTGAAGTCGGAATTCGAGATGAAGGATTTGGGTAAAACCAAGTTCTGTCTAGGTCTGCAACTGGAACATTCCCATGATGAGATTCTAGTGCACCCGTCTACCTACACTCAAAAGGTGTTGGAAAGATTTGGATTTGACAAGTCGTGTCCTTCAAAGACTCCCATGATTGGGCAGTCATTACAGTAAGACAAGGACCTTTTTAGGCCGAAAGAAGAGGGGGAGGAAGTTCTGGGTTCAGAATTTCCTTACCTGAGTGCTATTGGAGCGCTCATGTACCTCGTGAATTGTGCACGGCCAGACATTGTGTTCGCCGTCAATTTGCTGGTTAGGTACAGCTCTGAACCTACCAAAAGGCATTGGAAAGGTGTTAAGGATGTCTTTCGGTACTTGCAAGGGACCAAAGATCTTGGGCTGTTTTACAGAAGGAATCAAGACCAATTGATGAGCACATCCCTGGTCCTTTGTCATCTTTGCCTAATGATGATCTTGCTATTCAAGGTAAACCCAATGATCTACGCATTGGACCAATTACACGAGCACGTGCCAAGTTATTAGAACAACAGGTGAACTCACTCCTAGCAGCATCTAATGTTTATATTGATGAGAATTTTATACTGTCTAAGTCTTTGTATCTTTGTGTAATCAGATTTGAGGCTGAGGCAACCGTGGAACATGGAGGAGAGGAGGCCGCGTGCGAGGATTGTCATGTGTTGTTATCCAACATCAAGATATGCGCGAGAAAGGAGAGGGAGGCAGGCGCACCACAAATGAAGATGGAGGATACAAAACGCTATAAGAGCAACTTGTGTGCAAGGGGCAGCCAACGACAAGAATGATCTGCCCACCACAAGTTGAGTACGAGTATGAGGCGCACCAGGACAGCCTACGACGAGCCCGACATGTCTAAGGGGCGCTCGGACCTGCGAGTCCTTGTTTATGCCAAGTCCTATTCGGATTGGTTGTATGAGTTTGAGTCGAACCTAGTTTGAGTCTGAGTCTGAGTCCGTTTGTGTGTTTGGGCTGCCCCTCGCCTATATATGCAAGGGGTACGCCTAGTGTTAGGGTTTGACAACGTTTTAGCTATTCTCGAAACTCTTGTTGATTGCGAGAAGCATTCATCTGGAATCCTATACACCATATTCGTTTCGATGGGGTGTTTGTTATCTACTGAAATTTCGAGCGTAGTCTGTCGTTCCGCTGGCAATTGGAAGATTGCGAAACCGCTTGTGGGTCGGCGGACTACTGCGCAAATGTGTGGTGTTGCGAATTTCCATTGGGTTGCAAGTTCGTCGTGCGGCGACGGGTGAACAGCCGGAAGATTTGTAGAATCATACAAGTTATCCACGTTGCTCTCTGAGAAGATCGGGCCACCCCTTATCATCTTGGTATCAGAGCTCCAATGTTTACTTGGTGAGCATAATTTTCCCCCTAGTTAGATCTATTTTTTTTGTCCTATCCAGAAAAAAAACCCATACAAAAAATTAGGTTAGATTTTGCCATAGCCTTAGTTGCACCGTTTTTACTTGTGTTTAGTTGCTGGTCGTCTTCCTTTGCGTAACTTTTTCTTCCGTTTAGTAGATCGTCTAGGTTCTTGTTTCCGAGTCCTTTTGCAGTCGGCGAGTTCGGTTTCCTCTTGTTCTAGTCGGAGTCGCCGAGATCAGTTTTTTGGTTCGAGTCCTACTCCAAGTCAGGTTTGTTATCTCCGTATACAAGCCGAGATCGGTTTTCCTTTTCCAACCGAGTTCTATCCGAGTTCAGTTTGGGGTCGGTTTCCTTTTCTGATCCGAGTTGCCGAGTCCTAGTAGGTTTTAGTAGGTTTTGGTTTCCGAGTGATAGCCGTTTCCTTCTTTGCGTAAGCCAACCTATTTGAGACTAGCATATCTTTTTGCTCACGGGCTGCTCTTGTTAAGAAAATATCCAATTGATCTGTAAGTTGTTTCCCAGCAAAGCTTCGGCTGCAAGGAAAGAGCAGGGGTGAGAAAAAAAAAGAGTCTGGAACTCTCTCCAAAATTTTTTCAAGCATATATTGTTTTTACACTTCTGGGATCGTTTTTAGCTATCCGCCGTTGTGGTGGAAAATTTGTGATCCAAAATTTGCTTTTTCCAATTGTCGTTTGAGCAATCTTGTGCCTGTTTTCTTTGAGATTTTGCTATTGTCTCTCCTTGTGCATTGCAACATGAGCTTACCTCCGACGTATATCATATTTTCAGCTCTTCCATACAGTTGCATTTTCCCCATTTATCTCCACCGTGTGTGTTTCCCGTGTGAGCGAGTCATACGATCAGCACTACACCTCGTAAATTTGGTGTTGTTAGGTATCCCAACCAAGCTCCACCTTATACACCTTAGTTGTCATGTGATAGTCTTGACCCATAAAATTTGCTTGATCACACACACGTGCGTTTCAGCCACCGCAGCGGTAAGTAGCTTTTTCAATTCACTTCAGAACGGTAAGATACCTTGTTATTTTCAGTTTTGAGTGAGTTGAGAGCTTCCACCCATATATATACACTTGGTTGCTGCTGTTTTTGTGTCTACCATGTCTACATACGCTGATCAGTATGATGTGGAGAAGAAGCAAGATCCTACAGCCCCGGTGCAGTTCTATCAATATGAGGCGCTTTGTATGCACTTTCAGTGTCAACTCGGCCTCCAAATTGATCCCCTCGCAGAGCAAGTGCAGAACATGGAGATGAACATGGTTGTAGGGAGCGACCCTTAAGTGAGAATTGTTACCGGAGGGATGCTGTCGATGCATATCCAGGCCTTATTTTTAGGACTTACCTTCATACAATGAGTATGGATTTGACTGGAGATAACGTAGCTGGTACGATCCCAGGCCCGTAAGAAAACTTTCGGGTCTTATCTTCATGCAATGAGCATGGTTTTACTGAAACACGCAGCTGGTACAATTTCAGGCTCGATGGAAAGATCCATGAGGCTTATCTTCATGCAATGAGCATGGATTTTACTAGAGCAGCACAGCTGGTGCGGCTCCAGGCTCTCTGGACGAAGCCCACGAGGCTTACTGTTATGCGAATGAGCATAAACAACTGAGGTGTCGCAGCTGGTGTGACTCACTTGAGTCGATTATATGAAGTCGACTGTATTGTGTCAGAGTCATTGCCCTGTTTTTGCTGCTATAAGTAAAGAAGAAACAATAGCTGACTGAATGAAGTCTTTAGCTAGTATAAAACAACAGCTGATTATTTCATGACTCGAATGAGTCTCTTGGTATTCACGGTCGAGACTCAAGATAAATTTCAACATTTCAGATAAACTTTGTCTCCTTATACAAGAGATAGCTTTTGAGTCATGACATTTGAGTCAGACTCCATCACTGATGACGTACCTATTGAAGATGAAGAGCCGTTGGGTCAATAGATGTGACCGGGTGCACAGTCTAGCCTGATAGCTAGGCGTACTGTTGGCGTGCGTCAGTGGGAAAACGGTCACACTTCGTGCAGTAAATAAGGCATAATGATTTCATGGATTCTTGCACCCGAAAGATGGGTGACCGTTTCTGTTTTCACCGCTTCACTTTCCGATCGATGTGGAACACGTGGCCACGATAAGGATCTTGTGGCCCAGATTATTCGGCCGAATTCAGCCTATAAAAGGAGGAAGGTGAAAGGGAAATGCCTTTTACCCTTCTTCTTTCTCGTGAAATCACCCCAGGCCCTAGAGCTCCCCGCTTCCAGAGCCCAAAAAATCTCTTGCAAGTTCGGCAATGAAGTCAGGGAGCACTTGTGACTTGATCAACTTCCGCCGTTCGTAGGTTATGTTGCGAGCCGAGAGCTCGATTCCCCAGTCGGCAACTCGTCCCGTCGCTTCGGGATTGTTCAAAATGTTGGCGAGAAGAGCCTCGCTGACAACCACAACTGTGTGTTGCTGGAAATAGTGTCTTAGCTTTCGTACTGTCAGAAAGACTCCATATGCAAGCTTTTGATAGTGTGGGTAGCGTTGCTTTGTAGGCAAGAGGACCTCACTGATGTAATAGACTGGGCGCTGAACACTGTCGGTCTTGCCATCTTCGGCTTGCTCAACTACAATCGCTGTGCTGACCACCTGAGTGGTGGCTACGATGTATAATAGGAGCTGCTCATCTTCTTGTGCGGCGACGAGGATCGGCGAGGTTGACAATAGGCGCTTCAAGTCAGCGAAGGCAGCACTGGTCTCTAGTGTCCATGCGAAGTCGTCTCGCCTAGCCTACCGATGAATCGGCTTAGGCCCGCGAGTCGACTGGTGAGCTGCTGGAGCTCGTGAATTTTAGTCAGCTCCTTCATGCTTAGGATGGCTCTGATTTTTGTCGGGTTTGCCTCGATGCCTCGAGCCGACAGAAAGTATCTAAGGAGTTGCCCGGCGGGTACTCCAAAAGTGCACTTGGTTGGGTTCAACTTGATTTTGTACTTGTCCAGATTGTCGAACGTCTCCCGTATATCGTCGAGAAGCGTTTCTCCCTTCTTTGTCTTTATGACTATATCATCGATATAGACTTGGACGTTGTTCCCTAGTTGAGACTCAAGGCATGCCTGCATGCAGCGTTGATAGGTGGCGGCTGCGTTCTTGAGTCCGAAGGGCATTGTTGTGTAACAGAAAACGCTATATGGAGTGACAAATGCTGTCTTTTCCTCGTCTTCGACCTTGAGTCGAATTTGGTTGTAGCCTGAGTAGGCATCCAGAAAGGACAGTCGATCGTAGCCGGCGGTCGAGTCGACGATCTGGTCAATCCGGGGCAAAGGAAAGTGATCCTTTGGGCAGTGCCTTTTAAGTGATGTGAAATCGACACACATACGCAACACTGTTGTATTCTTCTTGGGGACAAGGACAGGGTTTGCTACCCAGGTCGCTTGTTTTATCTCCCTGATGAATTTAGCTTCGAGGAGTCGTTTTACTTCCTCCCCGATGGCTTTGCGCTTTGGCTCCGAGAAACGCCGCATGGGTTGTCGCACCGGATTTGCGTTCTTATCCACTTTAAGCGTGTGCTCTGCTAATTCCCTGGGAATTCCAGGCATGTCAGCTAGCACCCAGGCAAAGATTTCCCAACCCTCACGGAGGAGTTCGATGAGCGCGCTTTCCTGCACAGGGGGAAGGCTTGTAGATATTACAACGGTTTTGCTAGAGTCGGTCGGATGGACCTGAACCTCCTTAGTGTCCGCTTTCCTGTTAAACTCGGGCTGATTAGCCGGTTTCTTGGAGATTGGTGTTTGCTCTAAGCCAGTTGAGGCTTGTAGCTGTTTGAACTCTTCATGCATGCCGAAGGACTCGGAAATTGTATGGAATTCTTTGTCACAGATGTCTGATCGCGTAAAATTTCCTGAGACGGTGATCACGCTGTTGGGCCCTGGCATTTTGAGCTTGAGATAAGCGTAATGCGGGACCACCATGAAGCGAGCCAATGTGACTCGGCTTAGTACCACGTGGTATTGTGAAGGCCAATCGACTACCTCGAAGTCAAGCCTTTCACGCCGAAAATTGTCGGGTGAGCCGAATACGACGTTCAGGCTGATTCTTCCAAGTGGCGTGGCTGCTTTGCCTGGTATTATGCCGTGGAAGGTTGTATCCGTTGTAGGAAGCTTTGTCACGGAATGGTTCATCCCGCGGAGGGTGTCAGCATAAATTAGATTGAGACCACTTCCGCCATCGACAAGTACTTTGTTCATCATGTACCCATCGATCTGGGCTTCGAGCACCAGGGCAGCATGTCCGGGTCTTGGGACCCTGGGAGGGTGATCTTCTCGAGAGTAACTGATTTGCGTTTCAGACCAATCAAGGTACTGTGGCGCTGATGGTGGCGTGGCCACGGCCATATGTACTTGTCGGGCTATTAACTTTTGAACCCTGTTCGTTGTCCTGCTCTTCTGAATCATGCAGACATGGCCTGTTGGTGCTGGATGCGACTCGACAGCAGCAAGTGTTTGCTCCGAAGAGTGGCTCATTACCTCGACCAGGTTAGCTTGTAGTGCGTGGGTCCATGAGGCTCCAATGACCGGAGTCGCTGGTGTCGTCATGATGGCCCTATTGCCGAGTGCATGATCCCTCACCCTTTTGGCTGGATCAGTCAAGGAGCTACGACTTGATGCTGTTGATCGAGCGGGTCAAGCAGGTCAAAAGGTACTTCACCTCCTGCCGTGACATGCTAGCTTCGACTCATCGGGCCTTATGGCCGCAGGAGAAGGTGCCTCGTAAACTGGGCAGCCTGATGGTGAAGTTTCACGGCGAGGAGAAGATGAAGGAACTGGTTCGACTCCAGCTGGTGAAGGGTGCTCAGATTGCCCTCGCATTTGTGCGAGTCAACTGCCCAGAATTGGATTTCTGGGAAACTGCTACACTGCCAGCTACTCTCACCTAGGGTATAAAGTCGTTCCTAGAGGCTGGGCAGGTGGCAGCGCTGCAGATGATCCGGCAATGGGAAGCAGCCGAGGAGGAGACCATACCTCGTCGTAGGTAGTCGTGTAGTTCTCCTTTTTTGTAACGAATATTCTACCGGGTGCGCGGTCAGCACTGCCGATGGGAGTAGCCCCCGAGTCCGGTTGTGACAGTTTGTAGTGGCGACCGGACTCAAGGTTGTAATTTGATATCCTTGAATTTCTTGGCGAAGTTGCTCCCCTTCTTTTTTGGAAATGGAACGCCCTGACTTGCCAATCAGCGCTGAGTCGAATTCCGACTTGTGGAAGTCGAATTTGAGTCGGATTTGAAGTACTCCAGGTGGGGGTGCCTCGCAGTCGAATATAAATAACCGAGTGCGGACTCGAACATACCAGTCAGCGCAAGAGATTTGTCCTGCTGATTAGCACTTGGGTCTTGCGAGAAGAGATGGATTCCTCCGACGCACTTGAGGCTATGCATATCCGTTTGGGACATGTTAAATTCCAACTTGTGCAAGCACGGGAGGAGATCTCCTTGCTCAAGTCGGAGAATCGAGCCGCTCGCGGCCGAGAGAATTTCCTCCTTGGGGAAATCGTGAAGCTGAGTTCAGATTTGCAAGGTAACAGTTGAATCCTCTGCTTGAAGTTGTTGAGTTAACTGAATTTCGACTGACTTGGACATGCCACATTTTGCAGATATGATGCCAGAACCATACGTTGAAGCTGAACGTGTAAAGAGTCGTCTTGATGCTTTAGCACGATCTGGTTCAGAGACCCCATCCTTCTGGTTGAACCGCGACAAGGGTTATGCCCTTGCGCTGCTCCAGGATCTAGTTGCAAGAGCAGTGATCTGCCTGAAGTCCTGCAGTCACTGTTTGACAGAGGTGCACCATAACTTGTTTCTGGAGCTTCCTGTTCCTGTTGACCTAAAGGGATTGATCGAGAGATTTTGCGAAGGAGCAGTAGTGAGGGGGGCTACTCATGAACAATTGGTGGAGGGGGCTGTGCTGGCCCTCTCGTTTGTTCGTCTTCGCTACCCCTCATTGAATCTGGACTCCCTGCATTTGACTCCCTCTTATGTTCCAAACGATGCTCAGCTTGGACCGGTTTATGACATGATGGAGAACACGGCACGTCAGCTGGTGACTCTTAAGGCCTTGGAGTAGAGTAGACTTTGATATTCGTTAAGGATGTAGGTGTAGTTGCCTGAGTAGTATTTTTTACGGGGTGCGCGACCAGCGCTCCCGGTGGGAGTAGCCCCAGGATCTGTGCATGTCTGGTTTGCAGTCATGTGGAGACCCAAATACTTTGAAATCTTTTGTAACTGAAAACTGTTAGCATCGTTGAAGAGGTCGCACCTCCTTGTTCTGTACTTTTGTTGATCTTGTATGAGAAAACATCGTGATTCCAATTTTGCTTGCTTGGAAATTGCCGACCATTGAATGATTTTGTTGATGTTTGTCACGCGATAACCCGTGAATGTCGGGTGCGTACAACGAGAGGTTTTAGAGTCGATTGAACGCAGCCCCCGAGCGTCGGGTGCGCCCAATGACAATGTTTGCGGTCGATTGGACGCAGCCCCCGAGCGTCGGGTGCGTCCAATGACAAGTTTTTGGGTCGATTGGACGCAGGCCCCGAATGTCGGGTGCGTCCAATGACAAGTTTTTGGGTCGATTGGACGTAGCCTCGGAGTGTCGGGTGCGTCCCATGACAAGTGTTGGGTCGATTGGACGCAGCCTCTGAGTGTCGGGTGCGTCCAATGACAAGTTTTGGGTCGATTGGACGCAACCCCCGAGTGTCGGGTGCATCCAATGACAAGTTCTTGGGGTCGATTGGACGTAGCCTCCGATTGTCGGGTGCGTCCAATGACAGGTTTGGGATCGATCTCTCAGTTCTGAGTGTGATGCGATCGCAAAAAGGTAAGTAAAAGGAAAAGACTCTGAGCAGAGGAGCATAAATAGTTTTATTACGTACCGATGGTACAAGAAGGTACTTAAAACTGCAGAAAAAAGAAGGCAAATAGATGAGAAACTAAAAAATAAAATCAAGTAGAAAAGCTTGGCGCGTTGGCGGCGCAGTTGCGTGGCGTTCCGCGCCTTGCTTCTTGAGTCCCCAACTCTGGATTGGAGTCTGAGGGGGAGGTTTTTGATTCTCATATCCCACTGTCGAGTTGGTTGAACAGCCATGTCGAGGCGTGGATGAGCTCGCAGGTATGTGTTTGAACTGACTCATTCTTCAGCAGGCGTCTTCTGAGCTACACTGCATGGGCTGCGAAGCCGGCTTGGTGTGCTCGTTGTTTTAGTGCGCCTGCTAGAGGGGGCTCCCGTTGTTGCGATTGGGGGAGCCCAGCGAGCCAGTACCCCTTAGCTGATAGGGCTGTTAGCTGAGCCAGCGTTGGCCTCCTTTGATGAAGAGGCCGGTACTTCCTCCGTCTTCAAGTCTACACCGCCTGAGGCCTCAATGGCTCTTTTCTTAAGGACGGAATTTTGGTCATCGTCTATTAAGAAGTAGGCCTGGCCAGCTTGGTCCTGCGCGGCAAGTGACTCGGAAATTTTATGGAATTCACGGTCGAAGTGATCGGACCGCAGGAAGCTTCCACAGATAGTTATCACGCTGTTGGGTCCAGGAATTTTGAGCTTAAGGTAAGCGTAATGCAGGACTGCCACAAAGCGTGCTAACGCGACGCGACTCAAGACCACGTGGTACTGGGATGGCCAGTCGACCACTTCGAAGTCGAGTCTTTCGCGTCTGAAGTTGTCGGGTGTGCCGAACACCACGTCAAGGCTAACTTTGCCCAGTGGAGTGGCTGCTTTTCCAGGGATGATCCCATGGAAGGTTGTCTTTGTGGGAGCCAGCTTTGTTGTTGAGCGGTTCATCTTTCGTAGGGTGTCGGCGCAGATAATGTTTAGCCCATTTTCGCCATCGATGAACACTTTGTTCAACATGTAGCCCTCGATCTGTGCGTCGAGCACCGGTGCTGCGTTTCCCGGTTGCGGGATGCAGGGTGGATCTTCTCTGAAGAACGTGATCTCTACTTCCGACCAGTTGAGGTACTCTGTTGAAGAGGGAGGTGACCTCACGGCCATATGGACCTGCCGAGTTATGGACTTTTGGACCCGATTCGTGGGTTTCCCTTTTTGAATCATGCAGATGTGACCGACCGGAGTCGGATATGAACGGGCGACCGTTGTCGACGCTTCTGGTGGCGGTGCAAGTGCAACTGGGTGCACTGCTCCGGCGAAACTGGCTGGGCGCGGAGGCGGAGGAGGAGCACCGATGGCTGGAGCTCCTGGTATGGGAGGCGGCAAAGGTGCATTGACTCCTTCGTTAGGGTATGGAAGCATCCCAAGTAACTGTGAGAAGCCAGCACTAGTAGCCGACTGCTGCGTCCTGGCAAACTCAGCCTGTAGTTCCTTGAAACGCCGGCACTCGGTTAGAGGGTGGCTTGGCTTGATGTTTCCTTGCTCATCCCTGTAGACATGAAATGGGCAAGGGGAAGCTAGTTGTTGAGAAAGGGTGGGTTGGTGAAGCGATCCCCTTTCACCAAGGGTTCGATCTCTGTGCTTACTTGTGCTAGTCTCTGGATCGACTCACTAGCACACACAGTTCAAGATGTAATACCAAGATACAAAGGTCAAAAGTACTTTATTACATCGTATCATCCAGAACTTAGATTGTACTTACAAACTTGCATGACCTCCTAGGGCCAGCATAAAACAAATACTGTTTCAACATCATAAAACGATGTTTCAAAATACTGCAGCGGAAAAGGGTAGAACATAAGGGCCACACTACTCCAAGGTGAGAGCATGTTGGAATGTAAGCACATGACTCATGACAAAACGACGAACCTCACTCATCGTCGGATCCACCTGCATTGTTAATTGCATCCACTATGTGGTCAATACATTTGAATGTATTGGCAAGCTCACTAGAGTTATAAAGGACCTACCAAGTACATGCATAGTTTGGCTAAGTGGGGTTTGGCTACTTTGCATAAAAGCATCATTATTCAAATTCTATCATTTTTAGACAAATAGTTTGAATTCTTAGGGTAATAGAATTCAAAACTATTTGTCTAAAAATGATAGAATTTGAATAATGATGCTTCTCCAAGGTCACGGCGGTGACGGGATGCGGAGATCACGGCGGTGACGGCGCGCGGCGGCGAAGAAGGAAGGCGGCGCGCGTCGCGGGCGCCTTCCAAACGGGGAAGAAGCCCCTGACTGGTGGGCCCCACCTGTCAGCGGGTGCGGGCGCGCGCGTGGGGCGGCCGGGCTGGCGGGGCCGGCGCACGTCGCGGTCGGGCGCGGTCGGACTGGGCCGGTTCGGCCCAAAGTGGCCGGGCCGGTCCGGTTTACCCCTTTTTTTTCTTTTTGCCTTTTCTTATGTCTTTGATATCTTTTGAGTTTGAACTCCAAATTGGTCCAAATAAAAACCAGAAAATTTGTAAAATCATGTCCTACCATGATACAACTTTTGGGAGTAGTTTCCCCTCAAAATAAAATATATAAAAATACATTTGCCCTATAAATGCCTTTAGGGCTATATATCTATTTGAATAAAATACTTTTTCAACTCCAAATAATTAACCAAAAATTATGGGATAGCTTATATATGCATTAAACCCCTTTTATACATAAACCCTATTGGTTTGAAAATCCAAAGCTTAAATGGGTGTAAACAAAGTCTTTTAGAGCCCTTTTGAGATCCAAAATTTGAATTCAAATATGCAATTGTGGCATGATGCTCATGGATGCAATGCACATGTAAAAGTTTGAAATTTTGGGATGTTACAGACCTAACCCCCTTAAGATGAATCTCGTCCTCGAGATTCGGTGTGGCTAGCAAAGAGGTGTGGGTGGTCTTCTCGAAGATCATCTTCGCATTCCCAAGTGGCTTCTTCTTCTGTGTGATGGTCCCACTGGACTTTGCAGAACTTGATGGTCTTGGATCGGGTCTATCTTTCAGCTGTATCCAAGATCCTGACCGGTTTCTCCTCATAAGTGAGGTCACTCTGTAACTGGACTTCCTCAAGTGGAATTGTATCCCTCGGGGGTGTGTTGGCCATCTCGGGGTGACACTTCTTCAATTGTGATACGTGGAAGACGTTGTGGACATTCGACAGTGCTTCGGGTAAATCCAACTTGTAGGCTACCTCTCCTTGTCTTGACAAAATCTTGAAAGGTCCGATAAATCGGGGTGCTAGCTTTCCTTTCATACCAAATCTCTTTACTCCGCGTATCAGCAAAACTCTTAGATACGCTCTATCTTCAGCTTCATAGGTAACCTCCCTACGTTTTGTATCCGCATAGCTCTTTTGTCTTGACTGAGCTACCTTCAGTCGGTCTCGGATGAGTCTAACCTTTTCTTCGGCATCTTTTATCATGTCTGGGCCGAATAGGCTACGATCTCCAACACCATCCCATAACAATGGTGTTCTGCACTTTCTCCCATACAGAGCTTCAAATGGTGACATTCCTATGCTGGCTTGGAAGCTGTTGTTGTATGAAAATTCTGCATACGGCAGATTGTCATCCCAACTGGATCCATAATCTAGAGCGCAGGCTCTCAGCATATCTTCAAGGATCTGATTTACTCTCTCGGTCTGTCCATCCGTCTGCGGATGAAAGGCTGTACTGAATTCTAGTCTCGTTCCTAGAGACTCATGTAGTTGTCCCCAAAATCTTGAGGTAAACTGGGTACCTCTATCTGAAACTATTTCCTTGGGTACTCCGTGTAAACACACTATTCTGGATATGTCCGTTTTGCTAACTGTGCGCTAGTGTAAGTGGTCTTTACCGGTATAAAGTGCGCAACCTTGGTCAAACGATCAACCACTACCCAAATAGAATCATATCCTAATCTGGTCCTTAGTAAGCCGGTGATAAAGTCCATGCCAACTTTATCCCATTTCCAGTCCGGTATAGGCAGTGGTCTCAGCAATCCTGCTGGCTTCTGGTGTTCTGCCTTAACTCTACTGCACACATCACACAAGGCAATGAACTCGGTATGTCTCGCTTCAATCCGGACCACCAAAATGTTTCTTTGAGGTCCATGTACATCTTTGTGTTTCCAGGGTGGATTGAGTACGGTGAGTCGTGGGCCTCTTGTAAAATCAGCTTTCTGATTTCCGGATCCTGCGGTACACAAATGCGCTTACCAAACCATATGGTTCCTTGGTCATCCTGACGAAAATCTTCTGCTTTCCCCATAAGCTTGTTCTCTTTTATCACATTTATTTCAGAATCGCCCTCCTGTGCTTTTCTGATCCTGTCCAGTAAGGTGGGTTGTACTTCCAACGTGGCCAGATGTCCTTCAGGCACAATCTCAAGTCTCAAGTCCTTGAATTGTTTGCACAATTCTGGCGGTAACTCTCCAGTTGTTAGTCCATTTAAATAGCCCTTGCGGCTCAAAGCATCGGCTACGACGTTAGCCTTGCCTGGATGGTATTGCAAGTTCAGATCATAATCTTTTATTAGTTCCAACCATCTTCTCTGTCTCAGATTCAGCTCCTTCTGGGTGAATATATACTTCAGGCTCTTATGATCGGTAAATAGTTCACAATGTTTTCCCATCAAGTAGTGTCTCCAAGTCTTCAAGGCATGCACTACTGATGCTAATTCCAAGTCGTGAGTGGGGTAATTGCCCTCGTGGCTCTTCAATTGCCGCGAAGCGTAAGCCACAACTTTCCCATTCTGCATCAATACTCCTCCCAAACCTTGACGTGAAGCGTCGCAATAAACTTGGAAATCTTCTTGCAGGTTGGGTAGTACTAGAATAGGTGCGGACACCAATCTCTTCTTTAACTCCTGGAAACTCTCCTCACATTTCTCATTCCAGGAAAACTTCTTCTCTTTCTTTAAAAGTTCCGTCATGGGTTTAGCAATCTTGGAGAAGTTCTCAATGAATCTCCGATAATATCCAGCGAGTCCTAGGAAACTGCGGATATCTCCCACATTCTTGGGTGATTCCCATTCTGTAACAGCGGTCACCTTAGCTGGGTCGACAGCTACTCCTACTCCTGACACGATGTGTCCGAGGAAACTGACTTCCGTCAGCCAAAAGTCACACTTGCTGAACTTGGCGTATAACTTGTGCGCTCTCTCAGCTTCTCTAAAACCATGTGCAGATGCTGCTCATGCTCTTCCTTGCTCTTGGAGTAAATCAAGATGTCATCTATGAATACTACGACAAACTTGTCCAAGAATTCCATGAACACCTTGTTCATCATGTTCATGAAGTATGCAGGTGCATTGGTCAAACCGAATGGCATCACGGTATACTCATAAAGTCCATACCTAGTGGTGAATGCCGTCTTGGGTATATCCATCTCTCAGATTTTCAGTTGAAAGTACCCTGATCGCAGATCGATCTTTGAGAATACACAGGCTCCTTCCAACTGGTCGAAAAGGTCGTTGATGATAGGCAAGGGGTATTTATTCTTTATCGTCACCTCATTTAGTGACAGATAATCAATACACATTCGTTGACTCTTGTCCTTCTTTTCCACAAACAGGACAGGTGCTCCCCAGGGTGATGAACTAGGGCGGATGAAACCTTTTGCTAACTGTTCCGCTAGCTGCTTTTTCAAATCCTTCAACTCATCCACAGCCATCTTATAAGGTCTCTTGGCTATGGGTCCACTTCCAGGCATTAACTCAATAAGAAACTCCACATCACGGTCCGGTGGCATACCTGGCAACTCTTCTGGAAAAACATCCAGATACTCATTCACTACTGGAACCTCGTCCTGGCTAACCCCCTTAAGAGAATTGACCTTAGGTCTCTTAAGTTTGAAAACAGACTTGAAGCGGATTCTCTTATTCCTTGGGGTGGTGAGGGTGATGGTTCTTCTGACACAGTCTATAAGTCCCTCATACTTAGCCAGCCAATCCATTCCTAGGATGACATCCAAACCCTTGGACCCTATTATTATTAGGTCCGTGGGAAAGGTGTGTTTCTCTATTTCCAAACTTAACTCACGACAGTCATAGGCAGTTATCAATTCTCCCCCTGGTGAGTTTACTTTCATGGGGTTGGCTAATGTGCTGATAGGTAATCCATTTTGATGCACAAAACCTCTTGATATGAATGAATGGGATGCACCGGTATCAAACAGTACTAAAGCCTTACATGAATTAATGCTAAAGGTACCGATGACTATACCTTGCTCCTCGGTGATCTCTTCCACGTCGATGTGGTTCACGTTGCCTTTCTGGAATGGGTTTGGTTTAACCACGTTCCCTCCAAATCTCTCCAGGCAATCGTTGGAGTAGTGCCCCATCTTGTGGCACTTGAAACACTCCACCTGGCTCATGTCCCTGCCAGGGTTGCGGTTCTGTCCGGCTCCATTGCCGTTGGTGTGGCCCTTTCCATTGCTACCTTGGTTTCCACCTCCATTGTGGTTACCATTCCCGTTATGGTGCCTTGGCCGCTGCTACTGGTGCTGGTGATGCTGGTGCTTGTTGCGGCTGTTGTTCCCGGTATGGTGGTTCTGATGGCCATACCCTCCACTGCGTCTGTCGTTGTGGCCCCCGGCCCTGTGCATAGACAAATTGCCACCGCCGTCATGGGTGATGCGCGGCTTTTGATGCGGCCCCGCGTGAGAGCCTCCCTGGTGAAGTCTCCTCTTGCGGTTCTCCATCTGATGGAGCTTGTTCACCAACACAATCGCCTTGTCAATGAGCGATTGGTAGGTAGGTGTGTAAGCAACGGCCAACTGAACAAAGAGCTCATCGTTCAGCGCATCCAAGAATCTCTCTCGACGCTTGGCATCCGTGTTTACCTCGTCCGGCGCATAGCAGGCGAGACTGTTGAACTGGTCGATGAACTCGACCACTGTGCGGCTTCCCTGTCTGAGCCGCAGAAACTCTTTCTTCTTCAGATTAAGCACCCCCGCCGAGATGTGGGCAGTGCGGAAGGCTTCTTGGAACATATCCCATGTGACATGCTCAATAGGGGTGGTGATCTGGTAGTTCACCCACCAGGATGCTGCTGGTCCTTCCAATAAGTGAGCTGCAAACCGAACCTTTTCCTCCTCGGTGCAGTTGATAGTCACTAGGCTCTTATTTACAGAGCGGAGCCAGTCGTCTGCCATGATTGGCTCTGGTGAGCTGGAGAAGGTGGGTGGGCACAAGCGCAGAAACCTTGTCAACATGTCCACTTGAGGTGGGTGGTGCTGCTGGTTGTTGTTGGGGTTCTGCTGGTGGTTGGCATTGTTGTTGGCTAACTGCTGTGTAATCATCTGAAAGAATTGGGTCTGGGCAGCCAATAACTGTTGCATGGTGGCAGCGTTTCCGTCAGCTTCGGCATTGTTAGCCTCAGCGTTGTTGGCGGGGTTCCGGCGTCTCGGAGGCATCTGTTTAGGATAGCATAGATGAGGAAACAGATAGAATAGAGCTAAGGATAACTATACCCTCAAAACAAGGTAGTAACTCAAGCATATATCAATCATACACTCATCAAACATAAAAGGTTTCGAAAAACCATAACAAAACACACTTGTTTATAGTGGGACATTGCCCATAGGGAAAAGAATATGAGGAAAAAGCAATCGACCTACTTTGCAATACACATAGATTGTATGGTCAAAGACTAACTCGCAATACCGATAACTAGAAAAAAAAAGGTAAAGTCTGGTACGCAACAACAGATCTAAGGGAGTGTGGCTGTCGGTGTGGTCCCGTTCACCTTCATCTTGGAGCGGGTGTTTGTAGCAGGGGTGTCCATCTCGTGGACCTCCTGGGGCTCCTCCTCCTGAGGCTCCATCTCCTGATCCTGTGGTGGAGGTGGGACCTGGTCTGGTGCCGGTGCTGCTGCGGCGGCGGCTGCGATGAACGCCTGGAACTGCTCGCAGTAGTAGCGAGCCTGGTCCCTCTCATACTGCAGCTGCTCGATGGCGTCTCCCATGTTGAGGACAGTGTTCTTCAACACGGCCTTGTCCTCAAGCCACCGGGTCTTCTCTCCCATTAGGTTACCAACCTGCTCCTCGGCGAGGTCGGCCCTGGTCATCTCGTGCTCAAGGCAAGACTCTAAGTCCACGGTATTTATCTCCATGTTCTCGAAGTGGGTTGTCACTGGGGTCGCATCCTCGTCGTTGGTCGTAGCCACTGCCGAGCATGCATGGTTCCGCCTTCCAAAGAGGAGGAAGGGGGAGTCCTCGGGGAACTCGTGCCGATAGTCCCGGCACACCTGTGCGAAGGCGCACTGCATGGCAAACTGAAGGCCCTGCTCGAAGGTGGGGTAGCGGCTGATGAAGGTGATATCCGGCGTAGCTGGCGCGATCTCACGCCCCCGGATCTTCGCCTCGATCTCCCATCGTGGCTGCTATCCCTCGGGTGTGGCGATCTCGACTCGGCCTCTGAACCTGGGTGGAGGCAGGTCGAGGAACGCACACAGTGCCGCCAAAGGGGCACTGAACAGCTGGTCGTCGTCCGTGGAGGGGTAGTAGACTCTGGTGAACGGCGGTACATTGCCGAACGGTGTTGGGCTTCCCATCTATAGAAAATAAAGAAGGAGATAAGGAAGTATTAGTGACATGATCAAATGGTCGAATGTAAGTAAGAATAAAATAAAAGTGGTAGAGTGGGAATCAAGTGATAAACATTAATATCAAGGGTGGAAATGTAAATATAAAATTGGATGCATAATATTATGTGAATAACATGGCAACATGATTATAGTGGTGTATGGTGTAAAAATCAAATATGCATATGTGGTATAATATAATAAACATGCATATGTGCTAATAAGCATAGTATTCGGCGTATATGTGGGATACAGCAATAAAATGTCATGCATATGCAAGATATAAATGCAAAGATTTAGATGATTAGGGATAAGGAATAAAATACATGTATATATATAGATCAGATAGGGATAAGAAATAATCCTAAGGTTTGGTATTTGGTATTGTCTTATCCTAATCCAAACTAGGGTCACGTACCTACAGGCAACACATTGCTCTGATACCATCTGAAGCGATCTCCCTTCACCAAGGGTTCGATCTCTGTGCTTACTTGTGCTAGTCCCTGGATCGACTCACTAGCACACACAGTTCAAGATGTAATACCAAGATACAAAGGTCAAAAGTACTTTATTACATCGTATCATCCAGAACTTAGATTGTACTTACAAACTTGCATGACCTCCTAGGGCCAGCATAAAACAAATACTGTTTCAACATCATAAAACGATGTTTCAAAATACTGCAGCGGAAAAGGGTAGAACATAAGGGCCACACTATGTTTTTAGACAAATAGTTTTGAATTCTTGTCTAAAAATGATAGAATTTGAATAATGATGCTTTTATGCAAAGTAGCCAAACCCCACTTAGCCAAACTATGCATGTACCTGGTAGGTCCTTTATAACTCTAGTGAGCTTGCCAATACATTCAAATGTATTGACCACGTAGTGGCTGCAATTAACAATGCAGGTGGATCCGACGATGAGTGAGGTTCGTCGTTTTGTCATGGGTCATGTGCTTACATTCCAACATGCTCTCACCTTGGAGTAGTGTGGCCCTTATGTTCTACCCTTTTCCGCTGCAGTATTTTGAAACATCGTTTTATGATGTTGAAACAGTATTTGTTTTATGCTGGCCCTAGGAGGTCATGCAAGTTTGTAAGTACAATCTAAGTTCTGGATGATACGATGTAATAAAGTACTTTTGACCTTTGTATCTTGGTATTACATCTTGAACTGTGTGTGCTAGTAAGTCGATCCAGGAACTAGCACAAGTAAGCACAGAGATCGAACCCTTGGTGAACGGGGATCGCTTCAGTTGGTTCCCTTTTCTCTGCCATTGCTGCTTGCGCTTGTCACCACCACGAAAACCTCCATCGCGATTTCCGTTCTCCCGAGAGCCAAAATCTGACGGAGAGGTTGCTGCGATGAATTCAGGTGGGTGCGATTCTTCGAAGGCTCGGCTTTTGCACTTCCTCCTTCGATCGTGACCACGATCACCTTCTTACTCTAGAGATCGGTGGCGCTCATTGCGAACTGAGTCTTCACCGTCAGCCCATCAATTGGTTATTTCCATCAGATAGCTAATGGTTGTGGGCCGCACACGACCCAATTCTTCCTTGAGTTCAACTTGTCGGCGTCCTCGTTTGAAGGCGTCGATGGCGCTTTCATCGGAGACTTCCTCGGAAGCGTGTTTGGTGTTCCAGCGCTGGATGTACGAACAGATGGATTCTCCCTCTTTTTGAATGCAAGCTCGGAGTTGCTCGAGGGAGACGGGTCGTTTGTACGTGGACCTAAAGTTGCGGGTGAAAGCTTGGACGAGCTCCTCCCATGAGTCAATGTCGTCTCGTGGTAAGCCAGTTAGCCACGTGCGTGCAAGGCCTTTGAGTTGCAGCTGCAGGCACTGCAAGGCGGTAGTACGAGAACCACCTTGGCAGCGAATCCCGGTGAGGTAGTCTTTCAACCAAGTCTTGGGCTCTTGCGTGCCGTCATACTTGGCTAGATCGGTCGGCAGTTTGAAATTTTTGGGCATCCTAGATTTACTGATGCGACGGCTGAAGCAGGGCGCTCCGCATGCCTCAGCCTCGTGATCAGAATTTGCGACCCGGGGAGACCCTAGTGTTTCCCTCGGGTGCGAGTCGCGCTCCCTGCGACTTCGTGGAGGCGGGTCGAGGTCATGCTGTATTTCTCCATCGCGGCGGGATGGAGTCCTATCCCGCGGCGGCCTTCGGTTGTTGAAGTCTTGGCTGATACAAAAAGCCCCCGCTTTATTCAATCCTTCCAGAATCTGTTTGTGAAGCCGCGAGCACGGGTCACTATCGGGTGGCTGGATTGTTTGTAGGTAGGTATTGGCTGCAAGCAAGGCAGCCTTCGGGGTTTCTGGTATCATGTCGCCGTGGTCGTCAACTGACATGAAGCTTGGAGCCAGGTTTCGGGTCGTGTGATCACGACGCGAGATGTTTCGTCTGGGGAGATCTCTGGGAGGTGTGGCTCCATCAGAATCGCTGAGTGAACCCGAGCGAGTTCTTTTGTGTGCCTGGATATCTTCATCCAGTTTCTTCAGCCTCTCCGCTTCAAGCTTTTGCTTCTTGACGAAATCCTCCTTCTCTTTGTTCAGGTCGCGCTGAGCCCTGGCAAGTGAGTTAGCATATAATTGCAACTCAGCGATACTGGGATCCTTTATGAGGACTCCCGACTCCAGGGCTGCCTGAACTCGATCTTTCTCTGCTTTAGAATATCCAGCCGGTAGACCTGCAGATGCACTCGCGGCCGGAGGAGTCTACTTTGGGGCGGCGGGATTTGTCATGAAGACTTGAGCGATGGCGCACTCGGGCTCAAGATCGCTGCTGCTATGGCAGCCTTCCCGCTCTGAGGAGTTGTCGGCGTCGCCTGGGACGGGGCTTTCTGCAGACTCGGGTGGACTGCTGTTGGAGTCAGAGTAGGTTCCTAGGGAAACCTGCTATGTTTCGCCGGGCGAACCTGGTGAGGTGAGGTTTTCATGGCAACCCCCTTATTCTGAGCGGTCGCCAACATCGCTAGGGACGGGGCTGTCCGCATGTGAGGATGGATCGTCTTTAAAATCAGAGCAGGTCCAAGAGGGGACTCACTCTGCCTCCTTGAGTAGCTCCGACGAGCTTGTCGGCGGGTCTTTCTCTGAAGGAGAAAAGAGAAGCAATTCTTCCGGAGTTGAAGGAGTCGGACACGGTAATCAAAGGATACCGGATCGGACGTGGAACTCGCCGAATATGAGGTCCAAGCGGGCATCAAGCTTGTCCAAGACTGCAGGATTGGACTGAAGGCGAGCGGCAGAAGACTCGAGGATCGTCGACTCCGTCTGAGTCGATGATGGTTCTGCTGGATCTGGAACCGCCGAGGTCGTGTTTCCAACACACGTTCTTCCCACAGACGGTGCCAATGACGAAGATGTAACTTCGACGATGTCCATATTGATGGACTTGTATCAAGGAAAGATGAGTGTGTGTTGGTGAACTCGTCGGCTAACAAGGACACAGGGGACACGATTTACCCAGGTTCAGGGCCCTCGATGAGATAATACCCCTACGTCCTGCTTGTCGGATCTGTATTGATGAGTCGATTATAATGGAGTGCCGCAGAGTCTAGAGGCACCGAGTCATCGAGTGCGTCTAGACGACTTGTATCTAAGTTGGGTGTGTCCTCTTGGCTCCCCCTCCTGGTCCTTTATATATGCAGGAACTCAGGTCTCAGGTAGAGTCCAAGTCGGTTACAATGAGGAGATATACTTTAATTAACCTTCCTTGTCTTGAGTCGCAAGATTTGGCATGTAAACTCTTGGAGTCGAGGTAGGCTTCCTTGTGGACCCCTAACTGGGCTGTACCGGGTATACTCGAATCGAGTACGTGGTTAGTCATGACCACGTCAGTGGGCTCTTATCCCCTACCTATAGGGCCTATATAAAGGACATGAGATATACCTTGTGAGTACTGTTGAGATCATAAAGATTAATAAAGAGCTCATGTTCCTCTCTAATTCTTGGTGTTCATCTCTTTTATTGTACTCTGTGATTACGCGATCGACTCTTTTGAATACGATCTTGGTGTGCAACCCCGGAACCGGCCAACCGGGAGAGGTCCAGCGGGCAGAGGTTGCACAACGGTTAGCACACATGCTCAGATCAGGAACTAACTAGCAATGTTGAAGTTAAAACTTCACGGGTATTTGTACAACTGTTAGACTACTTTACGAATCTTGCACAAACTCTTGTCCATTTTTTCACCAGAAAATAGTTGAACATGAGTTAGTATGAGTAATCCAAACGAGCTATATGGAGAAAAAAACTAATTGCCGATAGAGAGAAGAAGCATCTGAAAAATAAGACAGGCTGACAATATACTTTTAAACTAGTCATAGAACTTTTCGATCTTCACGTCTCTTTGAATTATCCCCACCAATATTACAGAATGTAGCGAGGTTTTCATAATTCTTATTCTCTTATGTCTATAGAAGTTATTTTTACTAGTATTAAATTTCCATAATAGCTCAATATAACTACATGAACTATTTATGGACTTCTTAATAGTTACAAAACTGACACCGGTTATCTAAATTCCTAATGAAATGTGATGATCAACCTATAATTGTCAAAGTGAATACTTCTAAGGATAAAATGAAGTCATCAAGATATGTTAAGAGGAGACTGAAGTTTGTTATGAAAATATGAAACTTCTGAGTCGTAGTAGGTTGACCAAATTAATCAATGGCGGTATGGCTACACGTGCAATTATAAAGATGCCTAACGGTCATGGCTTGCATATTGAAAGAGGGTGTAAAAATTAAAGACTAGATATTTCACTCTTTTTTCAGGTTAACCCGTAATGCATCTATAATATAGACACGTGTTTCAGTTCATGCAGCATATCAGCCTAATGTTTGTTGTGCTTTTTTGTTGAGATGATAAACAATCTTCTGCTCCACTTGCTTCTGCAAAAATTACCATGTTCTTCAAGTAGAGATTGTGCTCAAAACGTAATGCATCTTTTTAACAATTAAGCAAAATACTTCGCATGAACAATGTGAAGGCCCTTCAGATTGATACATTTAATGCCTGAATAGGACGATGCGCATACCTTACATAAAGTACATGTGACCTAACCAAGACTATTTACATGACTAGTACAAGCAGATACACAAGTACATTTCTCTACGAGCAACATCTAATGTTTTGAACTTAGAACTTCAAAGCGTATTCTGATTAAACAGAAAAACACACACAAGGTACAGTCTTCCCGGTATAATTGGACTCCATTTGCAGCTTCAGTTCTAGCCAAGCTTCCCAATTAGCATCTGTGTCCTATGCTCCAATCTTGCCCAGCCCACAATGATGAATACACATAGTTTGTCGTATACCCTGTCGAAGAGGCGGAAATAGGCAATCCTCCATATTTTCTTGAAGAGCATGGTACACAACACCACCCAGATGCCAACAACAAACCCTGACCCAAGGCCAAGGTGAAAGAACATTCCGTCTGGAATACGAGCACTTCTCTTATGATCACCATTGCGTTGGTTTGTTGCATTACCTCCTGAACAATTCCGTGGGAGAGGAGAACCACAAAGGCCAATGTTACCGCTGTACATATATGGGTTACTGTCGTACAGGGTGTCAAGTTGCGATCCTAGTGGTATTCTTCCAGACAGATTGTTGTACGATAAATCCAAGTATTCCAAATATGTTATGTTTGATATGCTCGGTGGAATTTCTCCAGAAAGTTTGTTCCTTGACAGATCCAGTGATTCCAGTGATTGCATGGACCCAATGTTGCGTGGAATTTGTCCAGTCAAGTGATTCCATGACAAGTTCAGATTCAACAATGCACCAAGAGAAGCAATTTATTCCGGAATTACTCCAGTTAAGAAATTCAAGGATAAGACAATGGACACCATCTCATAAAATTTACGGCCATAGTAACGTTCTTGCCCCTTGGTGACCACGGTCAAATTATAAGAAGGCTGTTGCATAAATTTCACGCCGTTACGCACCATGCGCTCTAAGTTTGACAGATGCCGAGGTATAACACCTGATAATCTATTGCAAGCTAGATTCAAATGATACATTTCATCAAGATTGGTGATGTTGGATGGAATACTCCCAGAGAACATATTGTGGCTTAGTCCAAGATAGTGTAATCCCGTAAGGTCTCCTATCCATGTAGGCAATCTTCCTGACAGCCTATTTCTTGATAGATCTAGAATTTTTAAAAGCCAGCTGCTTTGCAGAAAAGATGGGAACTCGCCCGAGAACATATTGTTACTTAAAACAAGAGTTTCTATATTTCTCATCCCGAGACATTGAGGAAATTCTCCCTCCAAACGGATGTTGGATAAATCCACGAGCTCTAAACTTTCGGACTTGCACATAGACCCTGGAATATGTCCTGACAGAGCATTGTTTGGGATTGAGAAATGGGTGAGGTTTCTCGGCAACAGAGGAATTTCACCTGTTAGTCGGTTTGCATCTAGATAGAGATAATTCAGTGACATGAATTCCATATTTTTAGGCAAAGCTTCCAAGGATTTGGTTGTAGGACATGTCAAAAAATGTGGCATTTGAAAGTGCTGTGGAGAACCAGTGTGGGAGCTCATCCGTTAAACCTGTGTTTGATATATCAATAGAATGAACATTGACCAAACGTTGAAGCCAAGAAGGAAACTGAGGACCCATCTGGCAAGATGCAAAATATGCGGTCTCTAGTTTCAAGAGGGGTAGACGATCAGGATCTACCGCGATCTCCAAGGGATTATAAGATATCCATGTATTTTAAGCTCGTTAAACCAGAGAAGTGTTCTTCCGTGATGACACCTGTCAAGTTGTTGTCTCCCAGGTATAGGGAAGTCAAACTACTGAGCATACTGATCTCAGAGGGCACATGTCCAATCAAATGGTTACCGGAGAGGTCGAGGGTCACCAAGCTGGTTAATTGACCAATTCCAGCTGGTATCGTTCCAATGATATTGTTTCCCCTCAAATCCAGTTCCCGCAATTTGCTGGAGTGCCGTAAGCTTTCATATAGCTCAGTCATGTTCCCATACGAGAGACTGTATCTAAGATTCAGAACTTCCAAATTGCATAAGTTCCTCAACAAGTTTGGCGTCATGATGGCCATCTGGTTGTTGTATGAAAAATCAAAGACTTGGAGGGACTTCATTCGTCCCAGTGTGTTTGGAAATTGACCATACAAGTTGTTGTATCCAAGGTAGAGGTGCTTGAGACTAGTCAAATTCCAAAACCAACAAGATTCGGAAAGGTGATGAAAATCGTTGCCGCTAAGATCGAGCTTCTCGAGTTTTGTAAGGTTCAAGTGTGGGAGTTGTTGGCTTGTATTTTGGAGTGAGCAATATGAAAGCGAGAGAACTTCCAAAGAAGGAATCATATTCACGGTATGAGGCCAATCATGTACCTTGCTGAGATTTTCCCCGTTCATGTTAAGATGGCATAGCAAAGGTAGACGTGTTAACCATGAAAGATCTCTCGGTTTCTCACTATATGTATCAGATAGGTCGAGATACTGGAGCTTAGAGAGGTTACCGAGCTGAGGATGCAGCGTGCGCTCGAATCGGATGCCGGAGAGGTTCAGATATCTCAAGTTCTTGAGGGAGCTCAACAACTTTGGCGAATGACCACCCCTTGGGAAATGCAGCCCCGAATTCCAGCCGAGATCAAGGTGCTCCAGATGCTCCAAAGAAAACAGCGACAGACTTATCTGGCCACTCAAAGTAGCCTCAAAAGGATCGTCATACCACTCACTTCCAACTCCAAGTCGAAGACCAAGGACATGGCCAGTACGGTTGCTGCACCGGACACCCCTCCATCGGCAGCAGTCGTCGCCTCGCCGCCACGAGGTGAGCCGGCCCAAAAGGTCTCTGACGCCTCGTTTGAACGCCAGCAGAGCGTCACGCTCCTGGCGGTGGGGCTGGCACCACTGCCGGCAAAGGTGCTTGCCGTTGTTAGCACAAGGAGGAGGAGCAGGAGCTTGGTTGTGGGATTGGGATGCATGGTCTGTGGTTTGTCTTGTGCAGTCGCCACAGGTTAGGCTCTTGCGTGTTTGGGCTGTCCGTGATCGTGAATACTGAACGTAAGCAGTTAGGAACCTTGATTTTATACTAGTGATACAGTAATACTTGCCGTGAGTCGTGTGTTGTTTGGGAAAGAGTGCACGGCTGCCGCGGACGCCGTACGTGAGCCGTCGGGCCGGCCACCGGCGGTCGCTGCCGCGCCGGACACGTCGGCATAAAATTGCACTGAAGCTCACGCTACGACCAATTGCTCGTCGTCCAGATCACACACATTAATTCATGATGTACAAGTACGTGTGTGATGTGAGTGTAGTTGAACATTTTTTTAGCATTTGTTTTCTCAGAAATTGGACAGTTAATTCTTTCAGGTAAGAATGGAAACCTCAAATGTTGCATGTTACGTGAACACCGCCCAAATTGTTTGCTCTTGCGACTAGTGGAAGTTCAAGCTTAGCCCCACTAAACTAGCAAAAGTGATCTAAATCTGTCAGGGATTTGCCGTACATATTTGGCCTACATGGATTTGTCGTACAACAATCTGTCAGGAAGAATACCACCAGGATCACAACTCGACACCCTCTACGCTGAACGCCAAGGTGCGTATAATGGCAACATTTACCTTTGTGGACTTTTTCTTCCAAGGAATTGTCCAGCAGGAGATAATTCAACAAAGCAGTTGCTGATCACTAGAGAAGTTCACAGTTCTTCTGTACCATGCCCTTCAAGAAAACATGGACACTTGCCTATTTCCGGCTCTTGGACAACAGGACAAGGTGTACGGCAAACTATATATGAATCATCTTTGTCGCAGCCTCGCAGGGACAAGGTTGGCACAGTAGACAATTGGAAATGGGAAGCTTGTCTAGAACAGCAACTGCAATGGAGACAGGTTACAAAGCACAGATAGTAGCAACTGCAATGAATAATCTAGTTATGCTTTTAAGTTATGTAGTATGTACACCGTCTTTAATGTAACAAAATGAAATGTTTATTAATTGGTAACAAAATGAATTGTTTTAGACAGGAGCAAGTGGATCAGAATATTTTGGATCTCAGTAGAAAAGCACAACAACGAAGAACTGGACATTCAGCAGATATGCCATTCCGATCAATTAGAGTATCCAGGTTACAGCAAACAGGAGGGCCATAGCAAATTCACACCATATACAACCATCATTGCTTAAGCTGCAGCACAACTTTGCAAAAGGGTGAAGCACCACAATTACCTACTGGAACTAAATGGCGACGATCGAACCAAAAGACACCATGAACCTTGGGTCGGTACAAGGTAATAGCATAGCAAAAGGAGTTGTGCTGCTCATAAGGTCAAGTCTTCATGACTTGGCGGACCGGGACCGCAGTCTGCTTGCTTAAGCTGCAGTGCAACTTTGCAAAAGGGTGGAGCACCACCATTACATATTACATACTGGAACTAAATGACGACGATCAAACCAACAGACACCATGAACCTTGGGTCGGTACAAGGTAATAGCATAGCAAAAGGAGTTGTGCTGCTCATAAGGTCAAGTCTTCATGACTTGGCAGACCGGGACCGCAGTCTGCTTGCGACACAGTCGGGGCTTCGTTCGACCAGCTTCCTCTTCTTTCGCTCAGGCTTAGATGGAGTGACGCAGCCAATGTCCTGGCTAGCCTGACATTCCAGAGAATCAGATGTCACCGACTCACTTTTCCCGTCATCCTTGCAGATATCAGTAATCTTCACTAGGGCCTTGGCTTCATCTTTGACTGCTGACTTTTCGTTTCCTTCATTGTGGTCAATTTCACCAACCTCATTCATCACTTCGCTGCTCAAGTCAGCATCCTTGCAGACATCAGTAATCTTCCCTAGGGCCTTGGCTTCATCTTTGGCTGCTGGCTTTTCGTTTCCTTTATTCTGGTCATTTGCACCAACATCATTCATCACTTTGCTGCTCAAGTCAGCATCCTTCAGTCCCTCCTTGACAACTGGAGCATGCTCAGAAACAGACGAGGTTTCTGACTTGGAAGAAGGCAACTCGTTTGAGGAGTAAGCTGAGCTTGAATCCCCTGAGGTAGCTGATGATCGCTGTGTTTCAATGAGGTAATGTGCCACAGATTTGTACCCAAGCCTGACAACCTGCAGTATAGAACAAGCAATGCTTGCTTTAGAGCTGTTGGAGAAACAAGCCACAGTATGAACATTCAAAACTATAACTAACGTTCATGGAATTTTTTTTAATTCAAATGACATTTCTTGTACTTGTTGACGGATGTGCTGCAGTATTTGTACCTTCCGATACGCATTGCCAGTAGGAAACCATCCTTTCTTAGTTCTACAGATACTGCAATTGCAAATGCCACGACAAACTGGACAGGTCCAATTGGGATTGCTGTTAGCTTCTAGCACATTCTCACCATACCTGCATTAGTTAAAAAATGTCAGCCCAAAAAATGATAACCAAATGAAAAAAAAAATGAAGAGCCTTAGGGGGATAATAAAGCAGAGCTGGGTTGGTAGCTTCAAAGTTTAGATATAGTAACAAAATAGAGTGGAAGTGATAGATATATGTCAGGGGATGTCTCCACAGAATTCAAGATAAAATACCGAGCCCTTTACGTTTGCATGCCACAGCTTTCAAAAATTCACGAATCCAATTTCATAACTTAAACATTAGAAATTACATTATATAAACAAACTGCAAGTCAGAAGACCTTTCATTTTTGTGTTCATGTAACTTGAATAGTACCAACCTTTTTGTTAAACACGCAAATAAAAACTTGTATAGCCCCCTCTCACAGGTCATGCATTATCGTCCTTAAACATTTTAGTGACAAAGATGCAGTGTCCACAATACATTAATGTAAGATAATAATAGATTGCCAAAACAACTAGCGTTGAACATTTAAGTAGCAAAGATGGTGGAAACAGAAGTATGTCCACAAAACATTAATGCGCACATAGTCCTAGATTGCCAGATCAGTAACAAACATGCAGGAAAAAAGCACAGCTCACAGTAAAGGAATGAACGATTGAATGTTTCATTTCCCCTAGTAGAAAACCAATGTTAAATTGTTGAAAAAACTCACCTCATGTACAAACAATCTCCACAGAACTGCCCTTGGACAATCTGGCATTTGCAGCACCTTGTATGATGACCCAAAGTTTTCTGTCTGTATCATGGAAGCATAATTTATGTCGAGATTAAACATAGATGACAAACAGTAAAAATGTTACTAACAGTTATACATCATGCATCTTAAGCAATGTTCTACATCTTATACAAAATTCATACATCCTAAGGATAACAATAACACGGAGTCAGCCAGATAAAATAAAGAGAGAAGTTTAAAGTAAATATGATTCTTATATAGAAGGTCCATGTGTTGCTATTTATGTTAGAACTTCAACTTGAAACTTCCATGTTTTTCTTTTTACTTTACTTTAAGATTATCATACGCCTTTTTCACCTTATATAAGAATCAGCAAACTGCAGATTTGTAAATGGCCTATCAAAGGAACCTGCACCAAACAGACTTTCAAGGAAAACTTACCGGCACTGATGACAGGTTTGGCCCCTCGCTTGATCATAGATGCGCTTACCGTCTTTGCCATAACCGTCAACAAAGAGAGTCCATGGTGTCTCACATGTACCTAAAAGTTTCTCATGCTCTTCAGTGTAAACTTCTTCCTTGCATCCTTCCTCAATTGAGAAAGAACTTCCACCTTCAAGATCCTTCTCCACTTTTGTGCGAATTTCAACATAGCTAACTGGCTCCACATCCTTCAACCTAAATTAAACATGATTCCAAACAACAAAGATCCACATCACTATCACAAAAGGGGCTCTGCAATAAAGGTTTGTGACTGAAGGAAATGAATATCAGTTTATTAACCAACTAGACTGAAATTAATCATCGTATAGACATGAAGGGTTATTCAAGAGAAAGACAGAAAATGGAGACAACACTACTGAATATGAACTTGTGGCATGAATTCAATAAATATCCCATGAGAAAGCAATGCATCTTCAAGAAACTAAGAAATGGTGTTATAACAATTTTAGACGGTAAGCAGTACTAAATGGGGAGAAAATACTACTACCAAAATTAGCAGTAAAAGTTAGACATTTAACACTGAAACAAGACTTTCAAGAAGGTTAAAGTATGAAGCAATAAGAGATACAGTATTTGATTTAATGCCACGCAGTACTTTATGCAGTAGTTTACCCTTTGATAAGATGTCCAGTGTTAAAGTCATATTATTAATAAATCATATGCAAGAAACGAAACACCAAGGATTACTTGAGGATATGTGCATGTAATTATAGATGCACAAATACTAAACTGCACAAAAGGGGCAATGCTTACGGTATGATGCATCCATAGTCAACCTATAAACAGGAGTAGTTCCCGCAAGAATCCAAAGCCCCAGGAAACAGACAATAGAAGGTTCGGCGGGGAACAAGATTCGCTGCAAAACCTGAGGGACCGGCGCGTGGGCGTCGGGTTGGCGGGCTTCATCCTGGGAGCGGCACCGTCGGATCCCGGCGTCTCCGGCTTCCGCTGCCAGCGGCGGCGCCCGCTAGGGGTAGCGGACTGGTTGAAGCGGGTGGCGAGGTCGAGCAGGCCCAGCTGCTGCATGCGCTCCATGTTCTCCCGGATCCTCGCCTCCCTCTCCCGTTCGTAGCTCTCCGCCGCCGCCGCCAGCGGGGACACCGGCGACGGGCTCCTCGGCGGCGGCTCCTCCTCCGCCGCCTTCGCCTCCGAAGTCAGCGGGACCTTCGGCGGCCGGCCGCGACGCTTCGGCAGCGCCGCGGCCAAGGGATCCGTGGTGGCCGTGGCCCTGGTGCTCACCATGGCTCCTTCCGGCGGCGATTGAGGGTTTCTCTCTCTCTTCCCCGGGTTGGTGTGGCGGCGAGGTTTTGGGGGGAAAATGGGGAAGAGGGGGAAGAAGGCCGCGAAACCCAACGGTTAGATTTGTGTATTTGTGCCAGTGCGCGATGCGGCGGTTTTAAAGGCCGACTCACCGCGTGCGGTGACGACATCGCTCATCTACCCTGGCAGATGCAAAGGTGAGCGTTGCGAACCTAGTTCTAAGAATGGCAGGTGGGCTCAAACAGAATCTTCGAAGGAAGCTTGGGCCACCTGTCAGTGAAGGTGGGTTGATACGGCTGAGTTGAAAGTTACGGCGCACGTGGTGGTAGTGGAGAATGGAGAGTGGATGCACGCCTTCGCGGGATGCGGTGACAGGGCAGAGCCAGTAGAGGGACTTATGCCTGGCCCACATGCCAGGGTAGGCAATGATGTGTGCTTCGGGAAATTGTTTCTGGGATTGGCCAAAAGTCTCGCCAATACCTACTGTGTAAATGGGAGGGCTCAAGGGCTACAGCGTTTTGAACGTTTGAATTTCGAATTCAATTGTTACCATATTTTATTAGCTCCTTGTTTGGACGTTTTTCCTTCTAATTTTGTGAGTGCGTGGTGAGACGTTTAATGGCTCGTTCTTTCTTTCCAAAAAATGAATGGCTCGTTTGTGAAATCTGCTGCCCTAATCAAATTGTTTCAGAACTAGATAGGACAGTTGTTGAACCGTGTCTAGTGGTATGGTCTTTTTCGAGTCAGGTCTTCTCCGAGTCCACCATCTAAAAAAAGGGCTCCTGCGAGTCGCTTTAATGCAAAGGACTATAATGATTTTAAAAAAAAATAGAGAATTACAAAACATATGAACAATCATGTGGTTAATCCTAACAGAGTACAAAAGGAAGTTGTAGTTAATACTAAAATTTCTGCTGAACGTAGTAGAATGTAAAATATCAATCCATAGAAATTCGGGGCTCCCTTCCGTTCCGTGTGTTGTCCATATTAAGTGACTTAAATTTGGCTAAATATGAATATATCCATATGCAAAATGCATCTAGATACATGGCGATATATCCGGTGAAAACTCCCATTCAGCGAAAACTTGAAAACTTCTGTGATAGGCCACTGGATCCCAAGCGTAGGGCTCAGATCAGAGGTGGGATTCCCACCGGCCACTTAAAGATGTTTTACAGAAACCTCCTTGCCCTTTCCTCCACTTCACGTAACGATTCATCTGGAAAACGAACGACTGGAGAAATTGATATGTCGCGAGGAGAAATCGATCGCTATGGATCCTCGCCTTCCTCCGTGCGTCGACGCCGGCTCTCCGCTGACCGTCTTCCTTCCCTCTCTGACGCCACCCACGGAGTTGCGCCCTCACCCAGGCCCTCAATCTGCCACGTCCGGCATCCTGTGCCCTCTGCCCGTGATTCCCCGCCCCGCGCAGGCCACCGGCAGCAGCGCTCGCCAGACGCCGGCCGTGATGCCTCGTCCTCATGTGGTCATCCTCTGGTCCTGTACTGCCGTGATGTAGGAGATTGAACAAGATTATTCAAACTGGGAGAAGACTAAGCATTGCAAAGGTCAAGAGAGTTGGGTATAACCTGCCATCTGGAATCGATTGATGATACCAGAATGAGATGTGAGCACCATTTCCCAGAGAGCAAACTATAGAGTACTGTACAATTGCAAGATAAGGTGCAAGAGCTTTGCAATTCAACAACATAATATTGTACAATTTTATAGACTGCTGGTGCCTGGATCAGAAGATTATTACACCCGTAATTTAAATCTGTACAACAGCAATACGAGAACAAAAGGCTGGACTATACATCCACCGTTGGAATACAGCAAAACAAATTTCTTCAGGGTGCCTTTCTTCAGTTACAGAGAACAGCATGGGAGGTCGCCGACGGGAAAACAGCAGGGGCCGTCGCCCGTCGCGGAGAAGATGACGGACGCCGTCACGTTAGGGCTCTAGGGGCGGAGGTACTCGTCGCTGCAGTAGTTGCAGCGCCGGCGGGTGGGGATCGAAGTCGCCGGAGGGACAGACCCGACGCTCGGGTACGGACGCGAAGGAGCAGGTCGCCGTCGGGTGGGGGATCGGAGTTGCGGTCACGGAGGCGGCCTTCGGCGTCGCGGAGGAGGATGGTGCTGGCGGCTCCGCCGGCGCTGGGGAGGCGGCTGCGTCGCTAGGGCCAGACGGATCGAAGACGATTCATCCTTTCTTCTTCCTTGTTCGGTGAATCTTTTTTCTAAGAAAAAGGTAAATGGCAGGGGGTTTTCCATAAAGGTGTTTAAGTGAAATGAGGGAATCCCACTTTTGATCTGACCCCTACATTTTTGATCTAACGGCCCATGACAGAAGTGTTCGGGTTTTCATTAGCCGGGAGTTTTCGCTGGATACGTCGTCTAGATACATGTAATAGAAATTCATTTAAAATGGGACAGAGGAAGCATAAAACAACAGCATAACCTTATTATATCTTATTTAGCGCCAATTAAACCCATCAATATCTAGCACGCATGCAATCCAATCGTTGGCTGTCCGGTCATTCCTGCACCAAACATAAGCACGAGCGCACGATGGCTATGAGTAAATAATGCAGATAACCATTCATTTGGCTCCTATCATTTGGAACTAGAATCATGAAATTCATTATAGATCAAAACCACCTGGCTCAAACGGTCCCAGAGCTCCAATTGCTTTAGATAGACATGGTCTAGCTTGGGTTCGTTCACGGCCCAATCTGCCTATCTTGCTCTCTTTGAAGTAAAGATGGGCATGTTGGGTGCGGACATGGTTTAAAACTCCAAGGCGCCAACAAAATGCAAAATCTTCGATTGGCTTGCTTGCCGTGGTCGATGTTGGATAGTTGACCGTCTCCAGCGCCACGGTTTGGATCACCCCGAGAGATGCCCTTTTATGTGATCAAGATCAAGAAGACATCTCCCACCTGCT
Source organism: Brachypodium distachyon (assembly GCF_000005505.3). Taxonomy (NCBI): domain Eukaryota; kingdom Viridiplantae; phylum Streptophyta; class Magnoliopsida; order Poales; family Poaceae; genus Brachypodium; species Brachypodium distachyon. The sequence goes on along the minus strand of NC_016134.3, from coordinate 16,933,581 downwards.
CGTGGGATGCATGTGTGGTGGTGAGGAAAATCTGTACTAAGATTCTTCGGCGATGGGGTCTTAGCAGTTGGACTCCTGTTGCTGGTTTGGAGCTCACGGATTTGTGGTCTTCAATCCTCTTGGTTGGCAAGCCCTGAAGTGCTTTTGCGACAACTTCCACCCTAGTGCTTTGGTCCATCTGGAAAGCCAGGAACAGGGGCGTCTTTGATGGAGTCTCCATGGATGTGCTGGACATCCTCTCGAGTATATGTATAGAGGCCCAAGCTTGGTATAGCGCTAATCTTATTGGTGGGACTGGGATATGTAGCTTTTCGGTGGAATGGTGTGAGAGAACTATTGATTGTAACAGCCCCTCTAAGGGTTTCTAGCTGCATCGTAACATACTCCTTGAATCTGATACACCTGATTGGGTGTATTCTAGAAAAAAGAAATTCATTATAGATAACACAAACCAACTTATTTGCCTAATATAGAATTGGGTACATGAATTCATTTGAAATTTCATAGTCACATCTATACCTAATCCCAATTTCTCTCTAAAAGACATCATTTATCTGAAATTGTCTATGATTCAACTGTCACAAATAGCCAAATCAATTATCTCACAATGGAAACCAGTACATATACCAGGGAGGCCTGGGCCTTGGGCCTAAAGTCTATATGGACCTAAAAGCTATACTAACTTATACATATACACTTAACACCCCCCCCCCCCTCAAATTCAAGGCGAATCTGAAACATTGAGTTTGAGAATATGAAGATGATGTTGTTCTCTGGTTTGGGGCTTTGTGAAGAAATCTGCCACTTGAAGCTCCGAGGGGACATATTGAAGACGGATGGTTGATTGTTGACAGTGTGAGCGGGTAAAAGAGGCATCCACACCGATATGCTTGGTTAGCTCATGCTTGACAGGATCATTTGCAATCTGAATAGCAGATGTACTATCACAAAGAACATTTGTGGGTGCATCACACGAGACTCCTAGATCAGCTAGTAGCCACCGAAGCCATACAATCTCCGATGTGACAGTGGCAATGGCACGAAGTTCAGCTTCAGCACTAGAACGAGACACAGCTGTTTGTTTCTTAGACTTCCATGCAATGAGAGAAGTGCCAAGAAAGAGGCAATAGCCAGTGACAAACGACGGTCAAGTGGATCACTCGCCCAAGTTGAGTCTGTGTAAGCATGAAGCTGAAGCTGGTTAGAGCGAGCATAGAATAATTTGCGTGATGATGTCCCCCTCAAATACCGAAGAACACGAAGCAAGTGGCCATAGTGAGCTGAGGTAGGGGCACTAACAAACTGACTGAGAATGTGAACAACATGAGTAATGTCTGGTCGAGTCACAGTGAGGTACACAAGGCTGCCTACAAGATGACGATACCGAGAGGGATCCTCAAGGGGAATACCATCAGTGGGGCGCAATTGCAGATGTAGCTCCATAGGTGTAGTAGCAGTACGTGTATCAGTAAGACCTGAGCGCGAGATCAAATCTTGAGTATAGCGATGCCAAGAGAGATAGTAACCGTCATCAGTACGGTCAAGCTCAATTCCGAGAAAGTATCTAAGAGACCCCAAATCTGACATCTTGAATTGCTCACTCAGCTTTTTCTTAACAAAAGCAATGTACTCCTGATCATCTCCAGTGATCAACATATCGTCCACATAGAGCAGAAGTAAAGTTCGACCACGGTCAGATGTATGAGTGAAAAGTGCAGGGTCATGCTCACTGGAAGAGAAGCCTGCAGCTTGAACCACATAACCGAATTGCTCAAACCAAGCACAAGGGGCTTGTTTGAGCCCATAGAGAGCCTTTCGAAGACGACAAACATGACCAGATGGGCCTTCAACACCATGAGGTGGTTGCATATAGACTACCTCATGTAGATCCCCATGCAGGAAAGCATTTTTTACATCCATCTGAGATAATTTCCATGACCGAGCTGCAGCCACAGCAATCAGTGTGCGGACAAAGGTCATATGAGCAACAGGAGCAAAAGTCTCATCATAGTCTCTTCCATGAGTTTGCTGAAAACCTCTAGCAACAAGTCGAGCCTTATAGCACTCAACAGAACCATCTAACTTGGCTTTTACCTTGTATACCCATTTGCATGTGATAGGGACTGTCCGAGGAGGTAATGGTACTAGATCCCATGTACCAGTACTCTCGAGGGCTGCAAGCTCCTCAGACATAGCCAACTGCCACTCAGGCAACATGACAGCCTCCTGATAATTGCTAGGCTCACTGACCGCACCTACACAGAAATCATTTTTGTATCTGTTTGGAAGCTCAAGGGAGGAACGGTCACGAAGAGCATACCTGCTTGTTTGAGAGGAATCCTTAGTGCAAGGATCAGTAGTAATGGCCTTAGGAGTAGAGGACAAAGGAATTGATGACTGAGCATCATGAGATGCTCCGGGACGACGACTGTAAACAAAAGGAAAAGAATCTAAAAGTGGTGGAGCTGATGGAGGTGGTGAGGAGTGTGATTGCAAAGGGGAGTCTCGTGGTGAAGGTGGGTCTGGAGGTGAACCGGGAGATGATTGATCAGACTCATCTGGAGAGAAGATAGGTGGAAGAGAAAGAAAGGAGGTGGAGGATGGTGATTTAGTGGAAGAGGAATAGAAGAAGGGTTGATCCTCAACAAAACTGACATCACGAGAAAAGAGAATACGACGAGCCGAAGGGTCATAACAACAATACACCTTATGCTCAAGACTATATCCAAGAAAAACACACTGAACAGACTGGGCAGTTAACTTGGTACGCTCATGAGGTGCTAACAGAACATAGCATGTACAACCGAAAACACGAAGATGATCATACGTGGGAGGAGAACCAAACAAAACTTCACTAGGACACTTGCCCTGAAGACGAGAAGAGGGCTAGATGTTTATGAGATACACATCCGTGGAGATAGCTTCACCTCAGAAATGAGTAGGGACAAAAGAAGAAATCATAAGTGTACGAGCTGTCTCAATTATATGGCGATGCTTACGCTCAGCAACACCATTCTGAGCATGAGCACTAGGACAAGAGAGCTGAGGAAGGGTACCTTTAGAAGAAAGGAACTCACGAAAAGCTGTAGACAAATATCCCCCCCCCCCCCCGAGTCAGAGCGAAAAACACGAATAGCACTAGAAAACTGAGTATGGACCATCCGTGTAAAAGCCTGATATATAGAAATCAACTGGGAACGATGTTTCATAAAATAAACCCAAGTATATCGAGAGTGATCATCAATAAATATGACATAATGTTTGTGACCACCCTTTGAGACAAATGGGGAGGGACCCCATACATCAGAGTGCACTAAATCCAAAGGGCAACTGTGCTGGAAGGATATGGAAGTTGTATCTGTGTCCCTAGTTTACAACCCTTGCAATGGAAACCAGCATCTACAGGCACACGACCCAAAACACCTTGCTGAACAAGACTAGATAAGTGGGAACCACATAGATGACCTAAATGATGATGCCACTGGGCAAAAGAAAACGACGCAGCGGATCTCGATATTGAGGTAGATGAAATAGATGGTGCAGAAGTTGAAGGAAGGTGGAGATTGTCAAGTTCGTAGAGGGATGTGGGTCCTCTACGGCGACGGCCAGTACCAATGAACCTTTTGCTCTGAAGATCATGCACATAACAAGAGGTTTTGTTAAAACCAACGAAGTAGTCCATATCAGCAATTTGACCAACAGACATAAGACTCATGGAACAAAAGAAATGTCAAGAACTGAAAACTTGGATGTGCAAAGAGAACCCTGACGAGCGACAGAACAAGGTGTACCATCAGCGGTATGAACAGAGGCACCATTTTTAACTGGGTGGCATGACACAAGTTGGGAACGATCAGAGGTGACATGAAAAGAAGCTCCCGAATCAAGCACCCAAGGCTGAGTAACACAAGAAGCTGACTGAGAAGCAGCAGACACAGAGGCACTCGATGCTGGATGGTGTGGCTCAGCGATCACAACAGCAGAAGATTTCTTAGCAAGTGGGTGACGATATTGTTGTTGGACAGGAAACTTCTTACAATATTCAGCCAACAACTGTGGGTGAAGAGCAAAACATCCATCAGCTGTATGCCCAGACTTCTTGCGGTGAGAACATACCATAAGAGAAAAACAGCTATCAGCTGTGTGTCCAGTCTTCTTACAATGAGGACAGACAATTCCTGAAGAAGAACCTCTGAACAAACCTCGAGGAGCTGCAAGAACACTATTGTGAGTCACATGAGTAGTGGTTGATGATGAGGCAAGGGAGCGAAGACGAGTCTCCTCAGCAATCAAACTAGCAAGTGCTTCATCCAAAGAAGGAGGTGTAGGACGACCAAGCAGCTGTGTGCGATTATTCTCAAATTCCTGTCGGAGCCTCATCACAAACTGAAACATGAAGGACTGTGCTTCATAGTTCTCCTTGGCCAAACAAGCCTCACATCCAGATTGACTCTTTGGAGTCATTGACATAAGTTGGCTAGTGATGCGAGTAAAAGCTCCATAATAGTCCTCTATGGACATGTCTTGCTGCTGCTGAAGGTTGTGCAAGTTTTGCAACAAAGAGAACTGAAGTGCTCCACTAGGTTGAAGTGCTCCACTAGGTTGAAGGTACTTCCAAATTTCTTTTGCAGTTGAGTGATGCTCAAGACTCAGCCTGAGAGGAGGAGCAACATTTAGAATCAAAGCATCCATGACCTTAGCATCTATCTTTTTCCATGCCTTTCTCATGGCTTCATCCTCCTTTGCATCAGGAGGATCATCAGTGAGATGGTCATCATAACCAACATCCCTGATAATAGTCCTGACCGAAAAAGCCCACTCCCTGTAGTTGGAGCCATCAAGTTTGATATCTGTGTTGAAAATTGGACCATCTTTTGCCATGTTCACTAGCACAAATGACAACAGCAGACACTTCCTTCTGCCTCCAAGGAGAGGTAGCACAGCAGCAGGCCAACAACTGAGACAAATCAAGATCCTTTGGATGTTCAATAACAAAGAGGAACAACCACTGCCAATCCCCTCCTCAAATCGAGCAGCAACAAAAAACACAAGCAAGGAATCCCCTTCTCAAATCGAGCAGCAACAACAAGAAGGGAAGAACAGCTACCTCACTGCCTCCAAGGAGAGGTAGCACAGCAGCAGCAGCAATAGATCGGAGAGGAGCAGCAGCAGCAAACCCCTCCTATTCTCCACGAAACAGAGCAGCAGCAGGGGGCAGACCGCAAGCACCAGTCCCCTCCTACTCTCTGCTGAGGCAGAGCAGCAGGAGGACGAGGAAAGAGAGCAGCAGCAGCAGCGAAGGATGGTGGTGGCCGCCGCCGGCGATGAGATAGATGATGGCTAGGGTTAGGGATTTGGCTGCCCTAGCTCTGATACCATGTCACAAATAGCCAAATCAATTATCTCACAATGAAAACCAGTACATATACTAGGAAGGCCTGGGCCTTGGGCCTAAAGTCTATATGGACCTAAAAGCTATACTGATTTATACATATACACTTAACATCAACAACATGTGGCAAACAACCATGATTTTTGAAATTCAAATTCAACCAAATAAAATCTGGTCAAAATGTTAACTAATACAGTATCGTTTATACCAAATGAAATGTGGGCTACCAAACGAGCTGTAAGAGTAATTAGTGAGTAACAAAAAGAAACGAACAACATTTTCAAACTGTTGCATCCTATGTGGCATATAACTTTATAAAGTCCCTTGCAACAGTTTTTTTACCTTCGCCGGTATTCTCAATTTCCATAGTTTCCTCCATATCGGATGCACCTGCGCCGTTCCTGTAGCATGGACATGATGCAATTTTTCCCCATGATGATTTTCCCATGCCACGAGATATGCCTGTTTCTTTTTTTTGAGAGAAGGTGTGTAAATTAATCAAGAGACAAGTTGCATACAATCATTCGTAATCTGGCGCATCATGCAGGACGGCACAGAGTTACATAACACACCTCCAACGCACACCTTACTACAGAAACTAGCGAGCTCATGGGCTACAGAGTTGTTCTCTCTCTTGGTGAAAAGAAAACGGATACTACGATCAGAAGTGGTGAAACGAAGGATGTCACCCACAACTAAACAGGAAGCAGAACGGTTCTGTGAGGGGGAAGTGAGGGCCTGAATCAAAGAAATACAATCGCTTTCAACAATAATGGGAGCAGAGGAGTGCTGCCTCGCAATCTTGAGGCCTTGCAGGCAGGCAATGCCCTCCGCCATCTCAGCAGAAGGACAATGGTTGATCACATCCCAGGCCGTGACAATAATAGAACCATGTTCATCACGAAGAACCGCACCCCAAGTACCTGATCTGAAGCTATGTTGAAAGCTGGCATCCACATTGAGCTTATTCCATCCTGTTTCAGGGGGTTTCCAGGCTGAAGGAAGCACAATTTTAACTGTTGCTGGAATCACAGGTTGTACACCAATGCTTGTCTTACCTTTGGGATCTGGTTCAAGAACTTTATTCTTGATCAACCACATGGAGTCGGCATAGCTGAAGAGGAATTGAGCGGAGGCTTCCACCGAGGCATTACCTTTGGCGAAAATGATGTCATTACGCAGGTGCCATGCACGCCACCAGAGGAATAACTGTTTTGAGCGGCAGCCAATATCCACCTGATCAAGGAGGATTAGCATCCAGTCGCTGCCCGAGTAGCGAAGGTGAGAATCAGGCGGCAAAATCCAGCCCTTCCGGATGCTATCTCTCAACGCTTTGGCCTTAGTGCATTACATCACGGCATGGTAACCATCTTCAGGCTCCTGACCACAAATTGAGCAAATATCTGAAATATTTTTGAAACGGCGGTGACGATTGGTTTGCACAGCAAGAGAATTTGTGGCCAATTTCCATCCGAAAACCTTTATTTTAGGAGGAAACTGAGCCTTCCAGATTAAGTCCCAAAGCTTTCTTTGACCATCTGCCCAGCTCTAAGTTTAGAGTGAGTTTGTAAGCACTACGGACAGTAAAAACTCCAGATTTTTCATGATGCCAAGCTATGACGTCCTCCCCGGGATGTTCGGGGATACGAATATTTAGGATTTCATCCACATCAAAACTATGGAACAAGTTTCGAATTAGCGGCTCTTTCCAAACCCTGTTGTCCTGATCAATAAGGTCAGCCACCCGACGTAGCCTGGACCGACCTGTATTATCGGAGGCTTTGAGGTTACCCCATGGGATCCAATTATCTGTCCAAATCTGCACTTTGCTGCCATTACCAATCCTCCAAATCAGACCCCTTTTAAGCAACTCAAGCCCATGCATGATTCCCTGCCAGAAGACTGAAGTGTTTTTTACAAAGGCTGTGTCAGTAAGTTCACCATGTGGGAAATATTTTGCTTTGAGAAGGCGGGCACAGAGAGAGTCTGGGATCGTCAATAAACGCCAAGCTTGTCGAGCTAATAAAGCTTGATTGAAAAGACGCATATCTCTAAAGCCAATGCTGTCGTACAGTTTTGGTTTGATCATCTTGTCCCAGCCCATCCAGTGCACCTTTTTCTGATTTGTTTCGTCGCCCCACCAAAAGTCACGAGACAAATGAGATATGTCATCACAAAGGTTAGCAGAAAATTTGGAAATACTCATAGCATAGGTCGGGATTGCGTGTATGACAGATTGACCTCTTTGCCGGCGCTAGACAAGTATTTTTGAGACCAGTCGGAACATCGTTTCGTAATTTTATCTTTGATGGACCGAAACTTCCCATCCTTCATTCGTCCCTCAGGAACTGGCAATCCCAGATAATTTTCCTCGAAGCTTGAAGATTGAACACCAAGAATATTCATCACCACATTTGTATTATGCAGGCTGCACTTGTTACCCAGCATGATGGTACATTTGTTTGGACTGAGCCTCTGTCCTGTAGCCTTTTCATAGCAGTTCAGTAAATGTTTGATCTTGTGAGCTTGGTCAGGATTTGCTTTAAAAAACAACAGGTAGTCATCCGCAAAAAGCAAGTGGGAAATACCCGGGCTTCCACGACAGATATGTAGTTCATTGATGTGCCCGCTGTTAATTTCATTTTGCAGCAGAGAGAGACCCTCGGCCACCAATAAGAAGAGATATGGTGAGAGTGGAACACCTTGTCGCAATCCTCTGGATGGTTGGAAGGCCGGAAGCATATTCCCATTTAGCCGAATACGGTACTGGACTGTTTTGACACAGCACATAATCCAATTAATCCAAGTAGACGAGAAACCCAATCTGCTCATAGCTTGTTCCAAGAAAGACCAATCGACTCGATCATATGCCTTAGCGAGATCGAGTTTATAAGCACAATATTGACCTCTTGCATCCGGACTTTTCTGAATTGTGTTCAAACATTCAAAGGCAATGAGAGCATTGTCCGTGATCATCCTACCCGGGATAAAGGCGCTTTGTGTGGGTGAAATAATGTCTTGCAGGAGAGGGCGGAGTTTGTTAACGAGGCACTTGGAAACCACTTTATAAATAACATTACACAGCCCGATCGGTCTGAAATCTTTCAAGTTAACCGGGTTCTTGCATTTTGGGATCAAAACAATAGTAGTGTCATTAACTCCTTCAGCTTTAGGCATAACTCCAGAACGGAAAAACTGTTTTACCGCCCGACAAATATCTTCCTTAATCATAGACCATTGCCTTTGGAAGAAGCGGGCTGGCATACCATCAGGGCCAGGCGCCTTCGAAGGGCCAATCTGAAACTGTGAAATCACAGGTGATGTGTAACATTGGCAAGTGTTTTAGGTGAAACATTAATGTAGATACTTTGGATAATATGGATACTTATATGATGACTTGTATCTTGTTTGGACTTAGTGCTTTGCTAGTGGTGTGTTGATCCATTAGTTTCTTATGTGAAAACATGGCGTGAGTTGTGTGGAACTTACCCTGAGTCAAGTCGCGGACTTGTGCTCGTACTGGTTATTTGTGTGTTCGTTTTCAGGTGTTGCCGGAGCTAGAGGAACGTGGTCGATGGCAAGATCGAGGGACGAAGCTTGGGAGAAGCTGAGGTCGATGATCAATGTCATGCGGACATTCGTGCGAAGGAACAATGAAAGTGAAGACTACGATGATCCGGGAGAGCACCGGTTTGTCGTACGTTGTTTATACCGGAGATGTACGGTATTGGAGATATTCGACACGTGATGGTCGAGTTTTGAAGACATCACAAGAAGAGTTGATTACATAGAGTGGCATCGACGTGAAGACATGTAGGTTCAGCCGTGGCTGGATGAGAGCTGTTTAAAGATTAAACAGTAGCGTCATCAAGATGGCGTCCGATGGAAAAGTGGTACACATGAAAGTTATGCGCGTCGTCCAGACGAACAACTTTGCTTTTGGAGTCATCTCAATACGAGGTCGTATGTGGGCCTCACGGGCAGAATAACGACCGGGACAGAGGAGTTCGTGTTGGATTCGGACTCGGTTTAGGGTCGCGAATTTTCCTTTATAAATAGAGGGCGTCCTAGCTAAGGTTTTAGCAAGTACGTGAGGGAACTCAGAGATTTAGATCTAGATCAATTCTTGGAGAGTTCTTGGATGCATGGTCGCATCTTTTGTAACCGATCGACATCGTTGCAATAAAAAGATTCGTCGACGGTGTCATCTCTGTTCTTCTCGGATCTTCATGGATTCTTCGTGCTAGATCTTTCTAACACTTTGCTGCAGGTTTACCACGAGATCAAGGAAAGATTGTGATTACTTCATCTTTCTTGTTATTCCTCGAAATCGATTATAGATTAATTCTCGTAACTTTCTGTCAGCTGTTACTGATTTGATCATATCTTTTGATTGGTAAGTCCAATTGAGCTGATTCTTCTTTCGTTGGTTAGATAATTTCGATACCTTTCTTTTACATACTCATACGTATTTTTTGTTTCATCCAATCAAAAGTTACGGCTGTTTTACTATCATGGACAGAAAGGTGATTTAGGGTTTGAACTTTGGGGAAAAGTTTTAATTTGCTTCCGCGCAATCATTCAACCCCCCCCCCCCTTCTGATTGTCTATCTCGATCTCACAGAAACATTGCAAAACTGATTTCATCATCCGAGAATTCCTTACATAAGTCCTCATTCATGCGAGCAGAAATCAAAGGCTGAAAGAGGTCTGTGATTTGTTGAGGCCGAACAGCAGTGTCGTGCATGTATAATTGCCGAAAGAAGTCCCTGGTTAAGCCTTCCATCTCCTGAATATTATCTGTCAAAGACCCATCCTCTCGAGTAAGCTTGCTGATTTTGTTTTTCTTTGCTCGCCAGGTAGCCTTGCGATGAAAAAACTTGTATTTCTGTCACCGGATTTGAGCCAGCCAACCCCGGACCGTTGATTCCAATATCTCTGCTCAAGATCATGTAGATCGTCAAGCTTTCTGCCCAGGTTTGCCGCTTCTTTATGGTCTGCCTCAGAGTTCCCTGCCTGAGCCGTAGCCAGCTTTTTTGTCACTTTAGCAATCTGTTTAGGAATATTTCCAATCGTGCGAGAGCTCCAGGTACGCATGTGTTGTAGAACACCTGACACATTTGTTGAGACGTCTCCCAGGTTCTGGGGCGAACGGTGTGCAGCCCAAGCGGTTTCGATTTCAGCATTGAAAGAGTCAACATGCTCCCAGTGGTTTTCATACCGGATATGAGTCGTACTTGTTGCTGTATGTTCAGTTGCCTGAAGTTTGATCAGGACATGATCAGATCCAGATGTTACAAGGTGACGTACCTGACAATTTGGGAAAATTTGAGACCATCTTGGGCAGGCGACAGCTCTGTCGAGGCGTACTCGCACCTTTCTCTGACCAATCTGCTTGTTGTCATAGGTCCACGGGATACCTTCAAAACCAAGATCAAACAAGTTACAGTGAGATATGATTTCTCTAAAATCTGACATCTGCTTGTTGTTACGCAGTCTCATAGAAAAATGTTCTTCTTGCCACATTGCCTCACCCGTCATGAACCAAGGGCCATCAAACATGGGTTTAATTATTCTCAAGACCTCCCACATGTGGTTTCGCATACGAGGTTGGGGCTCTCCATAAACTGGGATATGCCTGTTTCGTTTAAAGGCTACACCCCCTTGACAAAATTACACTTCCCAAGCAGTGTTTACAAGTATTTCTTTTACCGTCCTACCTACGTCTCATAATTATCCTAGGTCTGTTGTCATGTTCTGTATATCTTAATTAGTACTTAAAGAAATATAATTTAGAAACTATGGTGCACCTAAATAAAAACATAAATATTGCTAAGAATTTATCTCAGGCACAAAGAAAAGCAAAGCATAGAAGAATATGACTTCAAAATAAGAGATTGTTAGTAACTTGCACAAGACAAATCTAAATGTGATTTTTTGAGAAAAAGTAAAGCATAAGAATATGATTCCGAATTTTGTTTTTTTGTTTTTGTAGCTAATACAATGCTGATACTCAATAGTGCGTGAAAATCAATATTGTGTGATTTAAGATATAAGTTTTAGAGACCAACTTAATTCTCATGCCATCAGATTGGTTTATATGAGTTGGGTTCGTGAAGAAATGCGTCAATTAACTGTAACTCATATTTGAGTGCAATATTTCACCAACATATCTTTAGGAAAGGATGCTCTTATCTACCTAACCTTATGTTGGGCGCAACAAACATCTTGATTCATGTGGCTTACGATACAACCATGGTCGAGGCGATGGCACTGCAACGAGCTATCTTATTTGCACAAAGTCTGGGTAGCTCAAATCTGCTGATTAATTCCGGCAGCATTGAGGTGGTGAATGAAATGACCAGCGACACATGACCTTCGCCTGCAGAAGTCACCTATATCGATTGCATGGAGATTCTAATGGGATTTGAGAAAGTCATCATCGAGAAGTCTCAGAGAAGCTAATATCTTTGCTCCTGAGCCAGCTAGGGTCACAAGAGTTGATCCACCGAATGTTTGGTTGGATGAAACTCCTAGTTTTGTTTTACAATTTATCAACGTTGTGACTCTTGTTTATCGTAATAAAGCTAGCCTGATGGCATTCCCTAAAAAACAATAAATTGGGTGTAAGCTGATTCTTAAAGAAACAAATTAGTTGTATGTAAAGAAGGCATCGTTCATGTGAAAATCTCTATTAATTGAAAACTTTCAATCGTACACATTACATCTCAAATAAATGGTTCAGATAAAACAATCATTTTATGTTACCTTCGTGATATGAGATTTTCATAAAATACGTTTAAATGATTATTGGTTTTAATAGTCATGCAATATGTTTATTTAAGATCCGATAATTATGACTGAAAGTTTTATGGATACTCCCTCCGTCTCAAAACAACCGACGGATGTGATACATTCATATGAAAAAACCAAAAATAATAAAATACCCAAAAGTTTTATGATATCGGAGTACTGGTAACTGGGCCATGCACCTATCGGCAGCCCAGACCAGTAGCCGCCGTGCCTCAGGCCACAGCCCAGCCCGCCATCCTGAATCCCTACGCTATGCCGCTACGGTGCTTGCTCGACTCTCTCTGCCCACGACGCCCTGTCCCGTTCGCAAGTCCCAAACCCTAACACTACCGAGTCGCGACAACGAGCCAGGAGAGGGCGGTGGCCGGTGGGCGCGGACAGGCGTCGAAGGGCGGCAGTCCGACGGCTTGAAGGCGGAAGGTACCGCACCCTACCCCCTCCCCTGCCCTTCCTCTTTCTCAATTTCTGTAGCTGATTCGGTGATTCGGGAATTGGTATCTGCCGGGTTGGTGATCTTCGCGAGCTGCTGGTTTGTTCTTTTTTTGCTTCTAGGTAGTCGATTTTGCTGGTTTAACGTCGACCGAATTCCCTAGATAATTTTGGTTTTTTGCTCTCCTGATCGTGTTGAGATCGCTCAAATCAGGTTTAGCTTCACACAGGCGCATACGGTAATTAAGATCTGAATGGGTGTAGGGGTCGTCCTCAGCTATAGCAGTACACTTATTGTACCCTACTTGAATCTATACGTACAGGAGGTTTTACCATTTAGTGGATTTATTTCTGTCCTTGCTTTCACTGTTTAACACAAAGTATTTATCATAACTCAGGGTGAATGAAAAATTCTGTGTAAATTTACTATTGTCCATCAAGGAATAGGCAAAGGCTGCCAGAAATTTGGAGGTGTTTGAGATAATTATGCAAGTGCTTGGTACACTGCCTGAAGAGGGTTCCTAATATCCTGGGGAGTTTGTATTGTTCACTGATTGCAGAATTCTGAGTACTTGTTTCCAGGTTATGGAAAGGTCTGTTCCAGGGTTAAAACCCAGCCCAGCCTTACAAGTTTACCAACCTTGTTTGGTTAGCTAGTGGTGGGGATTTACTTAGCTCAAACAGGACTGTTTTAGGCCCATAAACTCGACATATATTGGTGAAATATCTTTTCCATGGGTTGTTGTAGCATGCTATCTGTTGGAGCAAGACTTCTGTGTGTTGGCCTAGTTGAAGATGTGATGTTACAACAGGATACTTTAGATGGGCATTGCTCATTGGAGCAGCTGATGAGTTCATGTGGCATTCGTTAGCTCACAAACCTATATGAATTTATTAACATTGCTTATCCATGTTCTGGATATCCATTCTTGTCCTTCTTGAGTCTTGAACCACAAACGGGTTATTTCAACATGTCTGGTTGCTAGGCAGGATTGCTTTTCCATCATCAAGGCCCAGAATATAACCTTAATAGATGCTGCAGCCTTACAGGTTTCCTCATAATTAATTTGCCTAGCAGAACTGCAGAGATAATTCGAATGGATGAATTAGTCCAAAATAGCTTGTTGTTGCCCTTGCAGTTGAGTCAGGTTAGTTGTCCCCATATCAACCTCTCAACCTTATCAGGGCAGCATAGTCTATGGAATCCAGCAAACATCCACTTTCTCTTGTGACATTTCTGAAAACACTGCATTATTCTTTGTTTCGATGTAGTTGCTAACCATTGGCCACACAAGCTTGCTCGCATTTGGCATGCTTCATCATTATGTTTGCCTTTGGTGCTCTTGGGAAATGTTTTGCTACAGCAATGTATTTGTCTTGAGTCAGGGACGAAGCCAGAAAAGAAAGCCTATGCTGTCACCTCTCTTGTAATGGGTTCATCTTCTATGAATAAGCATAAATTAGTGTTAATCTAATGAAGATTTGACAAAATACACTGGTGGCTCTATGCCAGCTCTGTCCCTGTCTTGAGTGTTAAGTCGTTGTTAATTATTGATCGCTGTGTGTTGGGCTATTGTCTCTTTGTTTTTGCTTCCTGAAAAACTACCTTCTAAGAATTTCAGTCAGTTAGTCTACTATTTGTTTTATTTGCTTCCTGGAAAATTGCCTTCTGAGACAATTTCACTCAATTAGTTTATATGTCCGCCTTTGATGATGCAAAGAGCTTTTACGTAGTGTCTGATTCTAAAAAAATTGTTCATTTTCTCTTTGCAGGTCTCTTTCTTTGTGATATCCTTCTGCTGTTAGCTCCATCACAAGGAAAATGGCAAGCAATGCAGGTGGTGATGGCAAAGAACCCATAAATGAGCAAGTAGTTGCAAATATTTATGCCAATATGCGCACCGAAATGAATCAACTCTACACAAAGATCACGGAGCTGGAAATGGAAGTCAGCGAACACTCTCTTGTGATTGGCGCAATCGAGCCGTTGGACCCCACAAGGCGTTGCTACAGAATGATAGGTGGAGTCCTAGTTGAGAGGACCATCAAGGAAGTCTTGCCTGCCGTCCACCGCAACAAGGAGGGCCTTGAAGAGGTTGTTGCCCGTATGAAGGAAGCGCTGGAGAAGAAAAAGAAGGAGATCACCGAGTTTGAGCTCAAGTACAAGATCAGGATCCGGAAGGGCGACGGCAATGCCGAGGAAGAGGGCAGCAAGAAGGAAGCCTCCGCGCAGGGTGTTCTTGTTGGGCCTGCCGGCCAGTAGAGCAGAATGACAGAACAGTGAGATTTGCATAGTTATTTTGCTGGATATCAACTGGTGTCAGTTCTTATTAGTTTTTGGGTGCTATCATGCTACGCTTGTGTGGTACTACTGTTGAATCCTCATGTGTAAAACTAGAGATCATGCTAGAGCAGAACTTTGGTTGGTGACTGCAGATTTTTCAAAAGTTGCAGCATGACTTGCACATCTTTCTGTTGTTGCGCTTCGGAATTTTCCGTTTGTTGATGACATGTTTCAATTCAAGACGAATTTTGCCGCTCTGCAATGTTGTTGCGCTTTCTCGTAGTTACTTGGGCACATACTTTTCACCTCTTGAGCGTTGGAATTGCTTTTCTTGAGTTCTACATAAATGCCGTTCATCCTTATGGAACTTACTCCTGAAATATATACTTCCACATTTTGGATATATACTTCCACATTTGAAATTTTCGTGAGAGAAAGTGCGTTGGAGAGCGACATGGTATTGGTGGTACGTAATTTACTACAGCAGATCAAAATTTATTTATGTTCAGATGGCTGGAGAACTTTACATAAACCGTGAATAAATGGATTTCGATATTTGGCCGTACGATCTTCGGGCAACATCTTCGTCGCGTCTCCGGCTCAGCGCCACTCGACCCGAATCCCCGCAGTCCCGCAGCCAACTCGCGCAAGCAGAAACCCTAGAGAAACCCCGAGCCAGCCACCAGATCAGATGGCCTCCGCCGCGGGCAAGCCGAACCCCACTGCCGCCGGCGACACCAAGGGGAGGAAGCGCAAGTTCCTCCCTCACGGCAAGCCGGTGCGGAAGGGCGCGTACCCGCTGCGCCCCGGCGTGCAGGGCTTCTTCCTCACCTGCGACGGCGGCCGCGAGCGCCAGGCCACCCGTGAGGCCATCTCCCTCCTCGACACCGTAAGACACGACCTCCCTACTTGCTTGCGCCTTGCTCTGCTCTCTCGCTCCCCTGCGCGTCGAGCGACGTAGAGGTGTTCGTCGTATTGCCTGGTCGGAGTAGCATGGGCCGCTACTTCGTGCGGGGATGGTTCACTTGTACAATTTTAAGTCCGCTACTTCGTGTTTTGCTTCAAGTCCGTTGTAGCGCTATGCAGTGTTCAGTGCAGTTGTTACTGTGATGGCACAGTTTGCATCTTTGTTTATTTTAAGTTCAACTAACTGGATTAAATATGGAGACATTAAAATGAAAAAAAACATACCTGCAGCTTGCTGAATTTAGGCTTATTATATAGTTGCATTTTATACCTTGGATCGTACTTCCTAGAGTAGTACAGTTCTTAGCGCACATATTTGCAAAAGATGGTAGTGATTTATTCATGCAGCAACCATAAATTGTGCAATGTGACTTTCCATTGTGTTTTGACAAGTTCTGTATGCTTTTTTTTTAGCCATGTGTCAAGGGAAATGATGGTACTTTGCTTGTTTCCGGATTGTTTTCTTGCTAATATGTTGTTGGGTAGGGTAGTAGTTGCTGATATGCTATTGTCCATTCTTTGTTCTGCAGTTCTACGAAGATCTGGTGGACGGGAATGTATCGGATGTGAAGTCTAAAAGCATCCCTGACAAACCAATGAACAAGAAGATAAAGTTTGATGACTCTGATTCCTCGGATGATGAGGATGAAGATCACTCAGTGGAGGAGGCTGGTAATGGGAATAATGCAGAAGAGGTTGAAGCCAAGCCATCTGAGCAGCAGCAAGAGGTTCTTGATACCTCCGAAACTGCTTGCAAGGGCAATGAAGAAGTAGAAACTGCTGACGGATCAGCACCAAAGAAGCTACGTGTAGAAGACCCTCCAGTTTCCGAACTGACAGGACCAAATGAGTCCACTGATAAACCAACAGAGACCACTGGTAAACCCAAAGAGTCCACTGATAAGGCAACAGAGACCATCGATAAACCAAAAGAGTCCACCGATAAACCAACAGAGTCCACTGATAAACCAAAAGACTCCACTGCTAAACCAAAAGCTTCCAATGATAGACCTATTGATGATTTAATTGATGAAGACCTGAAACAACTGGGGGACAGGAAAAAGGTTTGTTTCCTTTCCTAATTTAGTTACACGGATATCTGGATGCTCCTTTCTGTTAAGGAACAGGACATGTAAATCCTATTCACATGATTAGATATAATCAGGTTCAGTTAAAAATTTATTGGTGCAGTTTACTCTTCTGTAAGCACCTTACATTTATTGTTAGGAAGGAAGCTGGAATTTGTATCCATAGCTCTGAAGCAGTTTTGCTGGATGCTAGATGAAAGATGGATTCACTTAGGGTAGCTTTAAAGTTCTGGCTTTCTCCATGTCCTTTGCCACTTGTTACTCAGTCTATGCTGCAAAATGAAATATTTTTTCAACATGGAGTATTTTTATAAATACTCTTGTGTTGTGCTTAATAATTGAAATATACTGTTTTGCCTCCCACATCATAAATTTGGAGAAATTCCGCACTAGGTAAAAAGTTCTTTATGTTTTGGCCAGTTCATAACTACTCCCTCCGTCCACAAATAAGTGTAAATTTAGCTTCAAAATTTGTCCACAGAAGAGTGTATTTCTCTCTTTTCAAAGCACTTTAGAGTAAAAAAAAATTGCTTCTCTCTCATCACATGGAAATCAAACCCAATAATATTTCTCCATGCACTTAGCTCATTGGAGATAAAAGAATTAAAAAGGATAGAGATGGTGGTTGGCATATTCCCAATGCATTTTCTACCTTACTTTATAGTTTGTCTTGAATTCCCACATTTACACTTATTTGTGGACGGAGGGAGTAGCTTCAGAGGTTAACTATAGTTTTTTTACTATTCATTGCTACTTGTTTTATTCTTGTTACCACAGCACTTTGCACTATTTATGACGGTTTTACCGTTCTAGTACACTTACGCAATTCATTGTGGCAATTCCAATAGAACCTAATTAATTTGCTGAGTGGGTTATCTGTTACACCTTTCATTTTAGCAACTACTGTTATGAACACATGTTGCTGAGGCTTTATTGACAATCAGAATGTAACTTAACATATCATTGTTCCTTTCAGAAGCAATTCATTAATATGCAAAAAGCTGTAATGAACTAATCCCAATATATGTCGTCTTTCCCTGATATGGTTTATTTACTAACTTATATCATGAACCCGTTGTACTTCAAACAGAGGCTCTTCGCAAGTCTCGATTCAGGTTGCAACGGTTGCATCTTCATTCAAATGCACAAAAGAGACGGAGACCCTGGTCCAGTGGAGATTGTACAAAACATGATGTCTTCGGCTGCTTCAACTCGTAAACATATGTCCAGGTTCAGATTTGATGCCTTTGCAATTATATTTTTCCTTTGATCACCGACTCTCATATTTCAAGATATTTTTTTATTTGCTCATACATATAGGCTGTGCAGCTCTTTTCTAAGACTTTTGTCTTGAATATACTCTAGATTTATTCTGAGGTTTTTGCCTGCTGAGGTGGTATGTTATGCTTCTGAAGAGGAAATAACAAGAGCAATTAGTCCACTTGTCGAAAAGTACTTCCCCAAAGAATCTCCTTCGGGACTTAAGGTAACTTTCTACTTGATTGCTGCATGGTCTGGTAAAAGAATACAGGGCATTGTAGTAAGATTACAGTAGCCCTGAGGCTTCAGAGTTTCTGTTTTGTTTTTTTAGTTCTCATAATTTGTCACACCAGTATTAGGTCTATATTTTATCCCATCATAGTGGGCACATGTTTGTCAACTTCAACAGATGTGGAGTGTTGCTGCTTGAAGATAAATATAATCAGCTTACATTGGCCTAACCATGTAGTAGATAGACTGGCCACCATTTATAAATTATAACTATGTGCTATGATCATTCATCATGTCTCTCTTCATTGCATAACAAGAATTGTGGAGATAGTGAGTAGGCGAGATAAATTTGGCTTTTGGATGGCAAGATGGGTTGGGTTTTGGGTGAAACAGTCTAGCGAGGACTAAAATTTGCGAGGAAGAGGAATTACCTCTCTTGGTTGACTTGTATGATTGGTTAGTTTTGTAGGTACTTGGTACCTTCGTACTGACAAAATGCAGTGTCCTAATTTATGATATGAGATTATGAGAGTGCTATTCTTTAGATGATCACGATCTTACTTTCTATCAATCAGTACATAAAGGCCGTTCATCCTTATAGAACTTACCCCTGATATGTTCTGTCATCCAAAAGGAAGTTCAGGAAATAGACAAAATAAAGTTTAGAACACGTAAGCCAGACATTATGAGCAAGCCATTGCAGTCTGTTTCAATAACAGACATCAGTACAGTTAATGTTTTGAACATTTATTGTTTCTATAGAACACGCCACACAATGCAAATAGCAAATGAGAGTTGTTTGCTTTGTTGTTTTTCTATGGAATAGTGTACTAGGTCCTTACTTGGTTGTTTCAATTTTTGCAGTTTGCTGTGTTATACGAAGCACGATCAAACACAGGAATTGATAGAATGAAAATTATAAATGCAGTAGCAAAATCTGTACCTCAGCCTCACAAAGTTGACCTCAGCAACCCTGACAAGACTATTGTTGTCCAGATTGCCAAGGTAAATGTTCTAATGCAGTTTGATTGCTACCAATCTCTAGTTTTATATTTAGTGAAAGTGTTCCATCAACAAAAGTTTTAATCCTAAAATTGACTAACACCTAGTATAAGATTAGCTGCTCACATCTTATGACATGATTACTGCTTTATCTATGTGAAAACCCATACTCTTATGGAGGAGTATTGAAAGATGTTTTGGAGAGGGATGAGTACCAACTACCAAGTAAGATCATCGGGGCCCTTGTCGATTATCCTTTGTTTCTTTTTGTTGTTCAGGAGTAAAATACCATATGCTGTTCCTTGATCTGTATGCAGGCAGCTACCAGTTCTGCAAATTTATTGTAGCACTGGAATCTGTGGACACAGCAAGTAAATATAATAAATCGATCATTCCAGGATATATTAAAATTTTAAATCCATTATATTTTACGTACCCATTTCAATGTCCTGATGGTATCCTAATAAAATTGGCCTGGGAAAGCTTTGTTTACAATACTGCTGTTTTCGACCATTTTATTTATGTTAGGACTCTGGAGTAACTCTAACATGTCCATGATTGTTGCTTGGTATAGCATGACTGTGTGAGCGAACAGACGAGAATACCTATTGTATCACTTTTTGTAGCTTTATTATAGTCTCAGTTCATGTTCTGATAAACTGTTATTTTTATTATGAGCAGACTATATGCATGATTGGAGTGGTGGAGAGGTACAAGGAGCTTTCGAAGTTCAATCTCAGGCAGCTGAGCTCGCCTCCGGAGAAGTAGTTTCAGGAGGATTTTGGGTAGCATTCATTGAGCTTTCATCAGATTCAGCATCAGTTGGTTGGTTAGTTAGTTGAACCATGAAAATCAATATCGTTGGACGCTGGCCTGAATTGTTTAATGTATCACAGTTCAAATTTTGGAACTTGATTAATTTGCTACAGCACGCTTGAATAAATTTCATCGTACCTCTTGCATGTTCACCTTTATAGTTTGAGATGAGAATACAAGTGGTGACCAACTTTATTCCAGGTTGTTTGGATAATGCTTTTTTTAATCTATGGATAGAAATTCTTATGATCAACACCCTGGCTAGTAGTATAGCTGGAGCCTGAATCCAAATGCTTTAGAATGTTAAGTAGGTCGATTTTATTCTGCGGGCGTGGGCTTTTGTCCGTTAATTGTTTTCGAACACCAACATAGAAACTGCTGAGAAAAGTCTACAGTTTCGCTGCCACACCACGCCACATTTTATATGGCCTGCATAGAAATTAGAAATTCAACTCTTGTGGGTCAAAACCTGCCAACTGGATCTACTAGAGGTCGCAAAATCCCACTAGCGATCTAATTTTTCCTTCACAATCACACTCAGCATCAACGAAACGCTAGTAAAAACAGCACAGAAAATATAAAGGGAAACGAAAGAAAAAATCAGACCGAGGATTCGCTGCGAGGAGAAAACAATGACCACCGCTGGAATCTGCCCATTTGGAATCCTATGAACCACACTCGTGTCAGACGGAGACGAGCCATCCGCTGCATGAGACTATGACGTGGAACCGTGTGGGTGCTCTGTAGATGTCCATAACTGCAGAGCGGTAGTGAGAGTACGTGTGAGACCCGCCAGCCAGCCAGCCATCCGTCCCGCCCCGGTCGGCGGGTGTGGATCGGTTTATTGAATGCTGGCTGCTGCCGTGCCCGCGCAGTTCAGCGCCGGACCGTGGCCGCGGCAGCGAAAACGAACCACCGGGGACCGGGGAACGGAATCACGCGACAGCGACACTGCGTCTGCATGCTCCGTGCCGGAAACAACCAAACCGAACCCGAGCATGGCAGCTCGTGCAATCAGCAGATCCTCCACGCACCCCGCGCGCCTGATCCGATTCAATCGCATCTCGTCTGCTTTGTTTCTTTTAATTTAATTAATTAACTAGAAAAGGCGCGAACCAAAGGACGGCTGCTGCTTCCACGCACGGGCAAGGTGTCCCTCTTTTAAATAATACGAATTATTTAATTATTATTGAAAATAATACATGTTTTAGAAAAATTTCAAAAATAATACGCCTCGGCTTGGGCCAGGCCACTAGAGCTAATTAGGCCCACTCGGCCTCGCCCAGGCCGACTGGATGCCAGCCCTCCCCAGTCGGCTTCGGCCAGGGCGACTGGGTGTTCGTCTTCCTCACACGTACACGGGAACAGAAGCTCCACTGCCACTCCTGCCGTTGATCTCCCCTTGATTTTCCTGATCTCCACTCATTCACTTCGCATTAACACATACGAATTAATTCTCACTATTCCACGAACCGGTTCAGGCGCAATAGATCTTCCGTCACGGCCGGGGCTCCGGGCACTGCTTCGGCATGACGTCGGTGACGGCACGGCCAACGGCGACAGTTGTTCGCGAAACCTTGTCAAAAAAAGTGAAGGGGGTCAGACGAGTCTCCCGGTGAAAAGAATCGAGGAACAGAGCTTCGGAACGAGCTCCCCTTCAAAAATGGAGGCGACGGACGGCGGAGGAAAACGGTCGTGGCACGAGATGTAGAGAGCTTGAGGGGACAACCTCTCAATAGGATAATGAGAGAGGAAGAGCAGAGGCACAGGGTGACGCGCTAGGAATCGCCTTTTATAGGCAGAGGGGGGAGATCGGGAGACGGATGCCGACGGGCGGCATTCGGTGCGTGTCAATGGAAGTGGTCATTAAAGAAGGAAAACGGGAGACCTAGCGTCTGAACTGGTTCGTGAAATAGTGGAGATTAATTCTTATGTGTTAATACGATGAGAATGAGTGGAGACCAGGAAAATCGAAGAGAGATCAATCGGTGAAC
Organism: Brachypodium distachyon; assembly: GCF_000005505.3. Taxonomy (NCBI): domain Eukaryota; kingdom Viridiplantae; phylum Streptophyta; class Magnoliopsida; order Poales; family Poaceae; genus Brachypodium; species Brachypodium distachyon. Next base: position 16,911,306 of record NC_016134.3, on the reverse strand, counting down.
AATGGCGTTTTGTTCCTGTACGTACGAGAAAGACGAGCACCCACCCAGTCGGCCTGGCCGAAGCCGATTGAACCCTAATCGGCTTGGGCGATGCTGACAAGAGCCAGTCGGCCTGGACTAAGCCGAGTGGGCCTAATCGGCTTGGACGAGGCCGACTTGTCCTTGCTCAAACCGAGGGTGTATTATTTTTAAAAAAAATTCTAAAACGTGTATTATTTTTAATAATGATTAAATAATTCATATTATTTAAAAAAAATAGCCACGGGCAAGCAACCGTAGGCTTTGACTCCCTGATGCTACTACAAACACGCCGTGCACGGTTGGGTCCCACTCCCACGGTGGCGGAACTAGACCAGAGCCGCTTGGGTGAAAATGGGTCTACTTTTGAAGCTGCAATGGCCAGATTGCCTACACATGTACACTTTGTTTAGCGTCTTCGTACTTTGTCCCGCATATACGCCTATCTTTCTGTACTCAAATTGAGATTTTTTTTTCTTTAACTTGATTCCACGAGATACCTGGATGCACTTCGCCGTGTACACCGTAGAAACAAATTTCCTTCTTGCCGGGGAAATAGTCTCGTCGTTCGTGGGCTCTCTAAGTTAGTTTCATTAAAATAATAATTCTAGAATACACCTAGCAGGTTATCATCATTAAAAGAAAAAGACCGCAGAGCAGTTTGAGTATTACATCCAAGCCTGTGTCTTTCCGCGGTAATTCTACAACGAGAATACAATCAAAATCTCTCCCGAAAAGAAGCTTATTAGCATGCTGCCAAGTGAACGCATCAGAGCAGATCTTCGTTAGGATGGCATTGGCATTAGGAGTGGTGCCATCGAAGACAATGCCATTCTTAATTTCCCAACAAATCAGAGTAGTTGATGTCGCGAGCTCCTTCCTGTCTTTGCCAGCGGTGTCAATACTGGACTACCAACAACCAAGAGTGGTCTCGGAGACGGGCTGCCAATGCGGAGCAAGCCAGAAATTTAATCAGATCTCCCTTGCTACAATGCAGCCCATCAGAAGCATCGTGATATATATTCATAGTATACTTATTTAATATTATAGTTTTAGTACATTTTTCTACGAACTTATCCAATTTTGAAATTGACTTGGAAGAAAAATAGAACGTCTCTAGATATATAAAAAGCAGAAAATCTCAGCCTCCAACAGCGATCAGTCCATCCTTCTCGTCCATCGCTGCCACCTCCGGCTTCCCAACCTGAGATTCCACACGATGTAATAAATCTCCAATATCGTTGGGACTAGGCCAGAATGGTTCAATGCCGTGCGGTGCAACTATAAAAGTTGCATCGTGTAACAGTCCGAGAGCAACATTTTACATTTAAGTCTTTGTTAGATCTGTTTGTAATTTAATTCTTGTTGCATGACATTTTACATTTGCATCCATGCCATGTCATTTCTTCTTTGCTTCACATAAATTTGAAAATTACATTTTAACTTGTGGTTTGAAATCTTGATGTTTGTTTTTGCTAGAAGATTCAAATATGAATCATCCTTCGTTCTTTGAGTTTGTGTTCTTTTTCCTATATTTTATAAAAGAGAGTCAAATGGGTCTTACAATCTTTAATCCCATTTGACCATTTCCAAATACTAGTACCATATTTGGATTCTCCTATTTCTTAGCTCTTCAAAATGGTATTTGAATTTTGAATCAAAAGCTATTTGCAAAAGAGAAAACAGAAAAAGGAAAAAAGGAAAAAGAAAAGAAAACTTACCTCTTACCTTTTCGGCCCGAGTCGGCCCAGGCCAACCCAGCCCACTCGGCCCATCTTCTCCCGGTGCGCCCAGCGCCTCCCAGCGGCGAAGGCGTATTTCCCCGAAATACGCCATCTCTCACAGCATCGTCTTCCTCCTTTGCTTTCTTCTTACATGCCCGATGGAGCCCGCGCCACGTCGACGTCGACAGCGACAGGGAGAGCTCCGCGCCCCTATTTAAGCAAGCCCCACGCCTCCTCTCAGCCCTAGCGCCAGGAAACCCTAGATGGGTCCTCCTCCCCCTTTTTCTGCGCGCCGCCGTCGCCTTCCTTTCCGAGCCATGGACGCCGCCGCGTCGAGCCGCCGTCCCCGTCATCCTCAAGCCCAGCCGACCGCGTCAAAAGAACCGCGAGCTCGCCTTCTTCGTCTACGAGGGAGGAATCGACCAGAGATCGCCTACGTCGTCGCCTAGCTCCTCTTCTTCAACTCCGGCCACCGCCGACCCTTCTTCAAATTCCGGCGACGGCGAGCCTCCCCTCGGACCATCTCGTGCACGGTGAGCTCCGCCTCGTCGTTGCGCATCTGTCACTCCCTTCCGCTCCCTCTAGAACTCTCTGTAGCGCTAGGACGACGAGACCACGCCCTGCATGCCGCCGGCGAGCTTCGGCTCCGTGCTGTGCGCGCGTGCCAGAGGGGTTTGTGTGGTGGCCGTCGAGCCACCTTGCCCTTTGTGGAATTCTCCAAAGAAAAGGCCACGCCTTTACCTGTTGCACTGCTTGTTTGTGGTCACCGGCGTCGTGCACTTCCATGGCCGCCGCGTGCAAGCGCAAAGCAAGCTTTTCTTTAGTTCTTAAGGAGTGGAGCGTGTGGATCTACAAGATCCGTGCCTTACCCTAGTGGCTTACCCCGTTCTGTTCAGATCCTTGGTTCGAGTCCTCTCCGTGCGGACTAAAACCCCAATTTTTGGGATTAACCGGTCACTGGCAGGTGGGCCCTCGGACCCACATGTCAGCCCCATGGTTCACCCCGCATCGGTAGACTCGGTCCACACGCCATCTCTGTTTGGATCTGCGTCAGCGCCACGTCAGCGAACCGGTCCCGCATGTCAGTGACCGTGGCTAGGACCTGACGGGTGCGTTTTGGTTTTTGTTTTGTTTTACGTTTTGAAATTCCAGAAAATGGTTAGATCTTGTTTAGTTCCTAGTAAATGCATGCTAAATCCAATTTGGGCAAACCATATATGTTTTGGAATCAGAAAAATGTAAGGAATTTAACTGTGCTGTTAGTTTTCCATTTTGACGGTCCCAGATTTGAAATTCAAACGTATGAACTTGTCTAGTCTCTATTGTAAAACTGGTAGCTCATCTGTAATTAATGTAAACACCAAAGTTGATCCCTGTAACTTGTAGAACACATTAGCATACTTGTTTAGGCCATTTGAGTCCTTTAAAGCTGATGTTTACTTTAATTAAGTCACCTAATGTTAACTTTGTTGCTAATGGAATCAATTCGCTTGCATATTGTTGCATCATGATGTCACATGCCATTTCATGTTGTATTGTGCATTGCACCTATTGATTGTTACTTATTTGTGTATTCGGTGATTTGGATCTTTACGATAGCGACTCCGACTTACTCCGTCGATGATCCGAATTCCCACACTTCTTCGGATCCCCTCTCTCGGTGCCCAGCGATCGAGAATCCAGGCAAGCAGCCATTCTTTGAACATGTTGTTTATACCCAATGCCTCTCTCTCATTCTTGCATTAAGTTACGTTCTCAGTTCTTGTCACGATGCCTCTAGGATTGCATAACTTTAGTCAGCTCTACTCAAATGCCTGTTGTCTTGTTCCTTATACTATTACCATGTCACATGTTTGTTATTGCCCTAGTTGGTCATTAGAAGTTTTGCTTAGCTTGCTAGTCTAGTGTCCTTACTTGGGTTATACAATTGCTACATCCACATGCTACTTTCTGTATTTAATTGCAATTATTAAACTGTGACATGTTATATTACCTACACAAGGCAACGATGGGAGGCCGTGCTAACGCATTGGTGTTTTGTTCCATTGGCGCTGACCTAAGGACTGAGTTCTCGTTTTCGCTGACCCAAGAAACTTCGCGCTAACCGCTTGTGGGAGCAGATATGGCTTCCCCCTCGGCTTAGTACTCATTTCATAACTCTTCCAAGGGCCACATAGTTCGGACGTTCCGTTTGGCATATCGCATATACACTGGTGTTGTGTTTGGAGATTTGTTGGTACTTTGCATACATATATGATTGCGGCACTAGTCTGGAGTGGTCATCCTGCGGGCCCTGAACCACTACCAGCTGTCCACGCAACTCTTGAGTCCATACGATGCTTCGGCCGGGCTCTCGTTTCGGATAGACTCAGTTGGGTTGGTCCCCTGGATTAGTTGTGGGGCTTGAAAACGTCGCGTCGCCCAATCCTGCCGATAAACGCCTTTGTGTGTTCCTACTCAAGTGGCAATAAGGGTTGGACGAACGTGTACGGGTAAATTGGCACACCCTGCAGGGATAAATCTTTCGGAAAGCTGTGTCTGCGATTATGGACGACTTGGTTGGTCATTACTTGATCATAGAGAACTTAATCTTTTAGTCAATTTAATCTCATAAACTTGAGTAGTAATTAGCCTTTAATCATGGATATGCTTAAAACTGTTTAAGTGTGAGTGCCTTTGGATCATTTACTCACAAGGAGTTGAGGGGGTGATAAGAGGTTGTGTTTGTTTGGTGTTAGTTGTTAGAAGATCACCTCACTTAGTAGACGCTTCTCATCCTCTACTTAGACGATGTCATTAGTGAGTCTCTCCAGATATATTGCTGCTGCATAACCCCACCATATTATCCATCCTTTTGAGACTTGTTGCATATCTAGTTTAGATCTCCCGTAAGTCTTGCGAGTACTCTGTACTCAGTTGCTTTGCAACGTTGTTTTCTCCAGAGTTCCCAGAGGAGTAGGTGAGTGGTTACTTCGTGGAGTTCGACGACGACAGTTTCGACGTTTAGCCAGCAGTTTCTAGGTCAGGGTTCTGTGAACTTGTGGCGGGTTCTCCTTTCAGTTTCAGTCTCTTAGGCAATAATTGTAACTTGTCCGTACTCTGGCCTATTTTGCTTCCGCTGATGTAATAATGATTGTGGACATGTGTCCGTGAGTTGTAATAACTTGGTATTTCGCTCCTTGTATGAGATTGACTTAATCTTGTGTCTTTAAGTGATGTGATGATATTATTTTTGTTCCAACCTGCGGTGAACACATTGCGTGTATGTTGTGAAGTGTTCATCGTAGTAAGTCACTGGGACTTAATTTATATGCGAGTTAGCAGTTGAGGCTAAATTGCATAAATTCAGTTGAGTCTCACACATCGTGCCTCTGGTCTGTGTACCGCCTGCGTGCTTCATCTTCATCTTTATAGGTGACATGGTGCATGTTGCCTCTGAAATCGGAGTTGACCATTTTTCTTGTTCCAGTTGTATGGTTAATGATTTTTATCCGCAGACGGAAATTCTAATGATCAATACCTGGCAGGTACTGCATGGACTTTTCAGCGTTCATTTTCTTTTGAAAATCAACATAGAAACTGCATGCTGAGAAAAGTCCAGAATTTCGATGTCCTGCCACCGACTTCAACAGTTGGCGTCATAACCTGCCACTACTGGACCACATTTACGGCAGCAAAATACTACGGTTTATGTTCTCTTCACAGTTAGCATCTCTGAAACGTTGTGGTAAATAAAAAAAGAACATAGCTGAAACGCTAAAATACAGCTCCCGTACGTAGAAGATACCAAAGGGAAACCGAGGAAACATCAATCTGATCCACTGGAAACCGGAGGAGAAAAAAGACCGACCGATCTGGGATTTGGGATCCTGTGCACGCTCGCTCTTGTCAAACAAACGGGTCATTCCGCGGGCTATCCTTCCCGCTTGGTCGGCGAGTCTGGCTCGGAATTGATTGCTTTTCTCGCTGGCGCAGTGGCGCGCAATGCGCCATTGCCGGAAGGCGACCGCCCGTCCGCCCATCTCTCTGCCCGCGGCAGCGGAATGGCTTTACGGCTACGGGCTACGGCGCCCTGCCGGAAACAACCAAACCGGAACTGAGCGAGCCGGCTCGCGCGATCAGCGGATCCCCTTTGGCCTTTCGCCACGCGCGCCGTGGCGCGTGATCCAATTCGATCTCGAATTCCGTTGGGTTTTTCCTTCTTTTTGCCGGAAAAATAACGCACGAGCGGAAAAACAAGAAATCCTGCCTTCGTGATGGCACGACTGCACGTTGGCTCGCAGCTGGGGTCAGAGCGCTCGTTCTCCAAGTCCAACTCCAAATCAAGCCGACGGCGTTTACTGTTCCCTTGCTGCTGCTATCCGGGAGTATATTTCTGTCGTTGGACTGGTTTTGCTCATTTTGTAACTCGTTGAGTTTTTCCTCGTCCTACTATTAAAATCGGACAATAATGGTCCATCAACCGATCAGGTTTGGTGTCAATGTGTCATTATTTATCCCACTGACATGCCACGTTGGCATGGCATGTTGGATTAGATTTCTTTTTCTTTTTACGCGAGTTCATTTGTTTTTGACTCAAAAAAAAAACTGAAGTAGACCCACGACACCACGAGGAAATGTGACAATGTCTCGTTAACACCTACTATCTACTGTGGCATGCCTACATAGCAAGTCGGGAAAAAAAACCATGCCATGTTTGCACCAAACCACTTCAGACAGGTTGAGGGACAATTGTTGTTTGATTTTCACAACTGGGTGACAAAAAGTATACGGAAATAAGTTGATAGACCATTTACGTACTTCTTGAAAAGTTGAAGGATGGAAATATACTTTTCTCTGAACAAATCAGCAGAGCTCGGAGCTTCCGCTTTGCCTTTGTGAAGTTTTCTTTCTTTCAGAAAGGAGGATGAACCCCTCGGTCTCTATGGAGCTAAAACGCCTCTCAAGAATTTTCTTGATAATAAAAACATTCATTTTGCAATTGAGAATTTGTCGTTTTTTCAGATAATAAATGTGCTTCGTTGGATCTTAATCCAACAACAGCACGCAGAAGAGGAGAGAATAGGGATACACTCAGGTCTTAATCGTGCTGACTGAGAACTAAGGCTTTTGCTTAAAATCAAGGACCTGAGCAATAGTCACATCTTAAAAACATTGCTCTCGAGCCGATATATACACACATTAAATTTGGTGCGATGTTAGCATAAAATGCAAACGCTAGTACGAAACTCGTCAAAGTATGCCAACGAGAAGTGATGGTAAATGGAATGTGAGGGATGCCGAGGGCTCCTAAAAATTCACATTTTTTAACACGACAATATTTCGAGATTGAACATGAACCTCTTGGTCTTTACTCCCTCCGTTCCGGTATAGGGGGCCCAACGCATCACTAGGTTGAAGATTTGACAAATGTAACATGGTTCTAATATCACAAAAATTATACCATTGGAAAATAGAACATTTGAAGTTTCCAATCATATAATTTTTGTCTATATTATATTAGGGATGCGTGACCCATCTAACGGAACAGAAAGAGTAGCGTTTACAGTTCACAAACAAATGTTTTTAGCTTAAAATTTTGTTTACGAAAGAGTGTACCTATCTCTTTCCAAAGAACTTTAAATTGAGAAAATTTGCTTCTCTTTCAACACGGTAAACAAATTCGGTAGCGTTTCTACATGCATTTGGCTCCAATGAGCCGGAGGAATTAAGTAGTAGTACCTCCGTTCCATAATTTTTGTCTCAAATTTGCCCAAAAATGAATGTATCTATTCCTAAAACGCGTCTAGATACATGTAATATTTCGACATGAATTATGAAACGGAGGGAATAGTATATGGAAGTAATGGCAGTTGACACCTTTCCAATGCAATTTCTACCCGCACAGTTTGTGTTAAAAAACCCGTATGTCAACTTATTTGAGGTAAATACACTGGCAGTCCAAATACTTGAGACGCGGGAGCAATTTAGTCCAAGATCTTGAAAATTGAGGTGTACTAGTCCTAAACCTTGAGACGTGGGAGCAAAAACCTCCAAACTACTCCGAATGGAGACGTGGCTTCATCTCGCCCGTCCGTCTGGCGAGCTTGTCCGTTTAGCAAAGAGGCACCTGAGTTCTTCTCATTTTACAGGTAGGTCCACAGCACACACATGCGCATTAACCCTCTTTCCTAACCGCTTCGTCTCCCCTGTCTCTTCGTTGCCGCCTCGACGACGACGCCGCGGGCAATCAGCCATCTCCTCCGCGGGTGCGAGACGACATGATGCCGCCGGAGCCGCGCCTCCGGTACTGGGACTCTGGGGCAGCTGAGTACGGTAAGATCGGTCGACCCATTTGTTAGATTTCTGGCCATCGTCTTGGTATTCTTAGGGTTTATAGATGGGTTTTCGGTAGGGCTTATCAGTTTAAGGGTTAGGTCAAAATCTAGCTCAAAACCGACGGAATGGTTGATGGCGCACTTGTTATCGAGATGTTAGGTCATAATGTTTAGAGATTCTCGCCCTTAGAGACGATTTGTTCAAGTGAAATTAATTGGGGATTTTGGCGGATTAATTAGATATGTACATCTCTGGTTTTTTCATGGATACTAGATGTTCTGAGATCATAATGTTTCTCCCAATTGATTCATTTTAGTTGCAGCTGTAAAACCCTAGCTGTTTGCTGGTTGTAGCTTGTTGTTAACTGAATTTTATTGAAATTTAGTTTGCTGTTAACTGAAATTGACTGAAATCATAAAATGTTTCCCCCAATTTATTCACAATGTAGAGCCTGGTGGAGACATGTTTGCTTGTACAATTGAGCATGGTGGGCTTTTTGTTGGTTTTGGAGACAACCTAGATTACTTGGGACCCCAAGTAGATGATTTTGACAATTGTTGCTGTGAGACTTGGTCTTTGTTATGGATAGAGGAGTGTTTGAAACAGTTGGGATATGAGATGGATGGGCTCCTTCATGTTTATTGGTTGAGGCCGGGAATGGAAAGAAACCAAGCAGGTGCTCTTCAGTGCATTGAGGATGATGCAGTCATAATTGAGATGATCAATGCTGCAAAGGAGTTGAAGAACATGTATCTAATCATTGATCATAGAAATTTTCTGAAGACATTTAGAGAAGATATCATCTGCGGTGGTGGAGGACCAAGTTTGCCACCTATTATTAGCCCAAGGAAGATGCCTAGCAAGGCAACAGAAGAAGCTAGCAAGGCAGCAGAAGAAGCTAGCAAGGAAGCTGATCATGTTCATGTACAGATGGAAGATGATCATGTTGAGATGGAAGATGATCATGTAGAGGAAGAAGAGGTAGAGGAACTAGAAGATTCTGACACTGATTCAAATTTTGTGGACAATGATTATGATGTTATGGATAGAGATGATGATTTCTTTGCTGATAATGTTATTTCAGTATTATTCCAGTTTCTACATGCTTTTCCTGTCCAAGTGGTTAACATTTTGCTGTCAAACAAGCAACTGGTTGGTTTGAATTTCAAAAATAGTTTGAAACTGAATTAGAAACATAAATCCAAACAGAATTTGAAACATAATATCAAACTGAATTTCAATTACCAAGTCATCATTCATTACAAACTTAACTAACTCAGCCAACTAGATGAAACGCTAAACCATAGCCAATTGCACAAATTGCAACTACCATAACAATACAAATTTCTTTCCTATCCCTGTCTCTACTCTGTAGCAGAAGCCTCCTTTCCATCATCTTCTTCTCATGCTTAATCTTCTTCATCTCCAACAATTCCAAGTCTTTCAAGAACTGCATAAGCCTCAAGTTTTCTCCTTCCAAAGCACTAACGATGTTACTGTAAAGCCTTACATTTTTCTCAACAGTATACTGGTTCTTCACTTAGTCAATCTCCTGGACATTCTTCTGAAGAGACCTCTTCTTCTGAAACAGAAACATTGCCGATGAACAAAATGCAGAAGGATTGCCCACAAACAGGGGGGAATGATGAAATCGAACATGATAAGACAAATTACCTTCGAGCAGGCTCCTAGGTCCCAGTATGCTTCGCCGGTAACCCTAGCCCACCCGCCGCCGCCGTCGTGCCCCCCGCCGCCGCCCTCTGCGCACCAGTTGTTGCCAAGTCCGTCAACTACGTTGGATCCGTCGCCGCCAGCCATTCTACCCTAAATCAACCCAGCGCAACCTCCAGCTACTCCTATGGGGCAACCGCCCGGTCAAATAGTCGCCGTCAATTTAGGGTTCTTCGACTCATCGCTGGGGGGAGCGGAAGAGCAACAGAGAGCAGCCGCAGGGGAGGGGGTAAGAATAGAACGCGAATCGTTTTGTTTTGGGGACAAAGATCGGGATGAATTTTACATACACATTGGTTTTTTTTAGCAAATTAGCAAACCCGACTAAACAGCCCACGTGTTGACTCCTTATTGGCCACGACCTCTAATCAATCCACGTCTCAAGATTCAGGACTAGTTCATCCCAATTTTCAAGAATTTGGACTAAATTGCTCCCACGTCTCAAGTATTTAGACTGCCAGTGAATTTACCTCCAACTTATTTTGCATTTGTGGACGGATCGAGCCATCCGTTCTCCGCTCGGTGGTCGGCGGGTGTGGATCGGGATTAATGATTGCTGCCGTGCCCGCGCAGCTGAGCAGTCAGCCGGACCACCGCCCACGGCCGCGACAGCGAAACCCACCCATCGCGGGAACGGAATTACTGCTACGCGAAAGCTTTGCCACGCGCGAGGGCGCGGGCGCCGCCCCTGATCCGATTCGATCGTGTTACCAGCATTCTGTTGGGAAACAACGGAAAGGAAAAAGCGCGGGCCGATCGAGGCGCGGCTGCTCGGCTCCACGCATGCACGCACGGCACGAGGCGGAAAAATTAAGAGGTTTTGCGTAATTTTTTTTTCTTTCGTGTGATGTACGGAGTACTAGTATACAAACGAACATGCCCCCGGCCTTGCACGTTAATGGCTCGCCGGCTTCCCGGAACAGCAAAAATGTGTAGATAGCTACTACTATAGGGCAATCGATCGGCGCGAACTTGTCCTCGACCGTACCACTTTTGCTCCCGGCAAGGTGGTTGGACCATCCTCGATTAGACATATCTACATTCTTGAGCAAAGTTAATCCGTTCCACCCCATAAGGGCCGCGGGACCATCGCATATTCTTCGTTCGGTACGCCTGGTGGGAGGAGTAAGCTGATGCATAATCATTGGAATCACGGAAATGCCCAGGGCCTAGGCAAACCAAGGTGAACACACAACACCACCTATAACGCGGCTTCGAGCAACCCAACCTCTTTGATTTGTAGGGTTTCATGATCGAGAATAAAGAGAACACACACACACCTAGGAACTGAACGCCGTGATATGTTGGATACGGTGTATGAGTGTGTAATATAACCTGTTTGATTGTAGCATAGGGGAAAAGAACAAGACGTTAGGCATAGTTATCATCTAAACAAAAGATTTTTTCATGAGGTCATGGAAATTTCAATAGAAAAAAAATACATATATGGTTTCGAATCTTGCAAATCAAGCAAGTTGTAAATATTTTCTTTTCTTGGGATTAGAATTCTCCAAAATTCCTATGAATTAAGGAGGCGCTTAAAAGTTACTACTCCCTCCGATTCATATTAATTGTCGCAAATTTGCCTAAATATTGATGTATTTATGCTAAAAAGCGTCTAGATACATATAAAATTTCGACAATTATTATGGATCAAGAGGGAGTACATGATTGTTTCGAAATATTTGTTTTTTAATAAGTATTGGGTAACGACTTCTATGTTTTGCTATCGGTCTGAAAGTTTCGTAATTTCGACAACCGTCATAATACTTTTTTGCACATAACTTTTTTTTGGTTCTAAAACATAACATTATTGAAAAAACTAAGGGACACAATATTGCAACAAACTATGTCAATACCTTAACGCAAAAAGAATTCTAAAACAGTCGAGCACATGAATTGGAATTACAGGATAAATACAAGCCTATTTGTTATCCGGAATAAAATCTTTTTTGTACACTTAGCTGCTATTTTAAGATATTTTTTTTCCTTTCTTTCTGCTCCCTCCATATCTATAAGTAAGGCAGTATGCTTTCCCCTAGATGCCAAAGTGAGTCGATTCAAAATTGAATTAGCTAATCACTCTAACAAACCTTGCAATGTTATGTTCGCCTCGATCCCCTTTGGCGCAGGCTTGTATGTGCTCACCACTATAACTCCAAATCCGCCATTGGGAGGAGATGATATTAATAAAAGTATGACCGCCTACTTTTTCGAAAAAAGGAAAAATTTGTATCCAACGTACTTATTAGTTATCACTCATTTCATACAAAATATGTACATGGCATATAAATTCCGTTCCTAAGTCAAACATTTAAATGTTTGACCAATCGTATAGAAAAATTTATCGACATCAGTGATACAGAATAAATACACTATGAGAATAAATTTAATTATAAATGTGCTTATATTGATTTGGTGTCATAGGTATTGTTTTTTTCCTACAAACTTTGTCAAAAATTTCAAGTCTGAGTTGGGACAAAATTTCTGGCTAGTATATCTTTAAATGGAGGGAGTATTTATAGATAAGGAGGGAGAAGCTCAGATATAGAGACTTGTTTTTAGTGCAAAATTAATTTTTTCACATTTCATACAAAAATATACACCCAAACTTCCAATACTTTGATAGAAAATTTGTAAGAAGTCCAACTTTGGACAAAATTAATATGCCCTAATATATCTTCAAATGTAGGCAGTTCTACTTCATGAGTAGTTAATAGATAAGGAGGGAATAGCTTAGATATACACGCCTGTTTTTAGTGCAAAATTAATGTATTCACACTTCATAACAAAATATGCATCCAAACTTGCAAATACTTTAAAGGCGATATGTATTAAATTTAGGACGTGACTAGCCGGCGGCCGTTGGCTTGATAGCGGTAGCCAGCCAACGATCGATATGGTAACTCAGCAATCCCGCAATTAGTTATTAAAGGAAAGACGAGCAAATCTCCAGACAACCCACCCCCACTGTCGCACCAGTGGCACCCGGGGTACCACCGCTGCGCGACGCGTGGCCCCCTCCCCCGGGTTCCCGGGTAGGTCTCATCCCGGGGAGCGCCGACGAGCTTCCCGGCAAGCTACCAGCCCGAAAGGGGCTAGCGGGGCTTACGGGAATATTCCCGCTTAGGCACCTCCCGGGAAGCTGCTTCCCGGGAGGAGGTTCCCGGGTGCGCTGGGCCCGGCGCTTCCCGGGCCGACTTACGGGGACTGGGGGTTCCCGGACGCGTGCCCCCGCCTCGGGTCGCGGGGCCCACTGGACAGCGCCGCGCGGGCGCGTGACGGGCGCGGAACGCACGGTCCCACTGAGGCAAGGAGTAAGGCGCGCGGCTCAGTAAACGAGCCGACCGACGGGTAGTTACCCGTCTGATCCAAGGTACAGTGGTTGTCCAATCCTACCCTAGGGTCTTAGGCCCCTAGCAGCGGAGGTGGCACCCATGCATGCCACCAGCTCACCAGGAAGAGTTGTGTGCCTCCCTGTTGGACACTTGTAGTACATGCAATGTGGCACATGTGGCTTCCCCTTGTGTATGAAAGGAGGACCCATGCCAACGGTCTAGGGGTTAGAAGGTTGACAGGTCAGACAGTTGGGAAGTGAGTCAGTTGGTCCGTTAGTTGGTTCGGACGAGGCTCACTCGATAGATGCTTACTGGCTCCAGTAGGACGTAGGGTTTTACGCCCCCGGGTGGGCCGAACCTGGGCAAAAAACGTGCGTGCATCTGTTCTTGGGCTAGCGCGTACCCCTAGCTCTTCGTCTCGCCGGCCCTGTAGGGCCTCGCCGCCCGTGCCGGCGATCACCGGGTCTCCGCCCCAGACGCCCCTACCGAACCTAAAAGGGGGACGTGGCCGCACGCCCCCGGTGTCGGAGCACCGAGCGACGACATCTGGCGCGCCAGGTAGGGGGCGCGGGACTGGACGGCGCCGGAGATCGCCAGCAGCGGAAGTTCCCGTCGGCATCGGCTTCACTCTTCTTTGTCGACGAGCCTTGTCACCATGCCCCCCAAGCGGGCTGGTGATTCACACATAGACCCGCGTGAGGCCCCAGCGGCGCACACGCGGTCGCACGACGTGCGACCCGAGTCGGGAGCTCAAGAGAATCCCGAGCCCTCGAGGGTGCAGCAAGCGCAGCTGCCTCCACCGCCTCCCCGACCGTCGACCGACAATCGGCCGAGGGGGCCGGCTGCCCCCCGCACTGGGGGCAGTCGGGCGAGCACGCATCGCGTCGCCCGGGCCAGCCAACGGGTGGAGTCGCGACCCGAGGATGCCCCGCGGCAGCAGCACCCGGAGCATGCCGCGTCACAGGCGACCCCTGGGGGTTCGCACCCTGCGCACCCGGAGGCGTCCGGGGCCAGGGTGGGAACCTGCCGCTCGGGAAATCGGTTGCCCCCCGTGCGAACCCCGGCTGAAGCCATCGTCGCCGCGCGCGTGATGGTGCGGTACGAGCCGCAACAGGGCACGCCGGCGCACGATACGTGGGGCGAGGAGTTGGCAGCACTTCTCGCCCTGGCCGCCCAATAGCCGCAAGGCGAGGGCGCCCCGGTAGGCTCCGGCCACGGGCCGAACTCAGAGCGCGAAGGCGCGCCACCCGCCTCGCGACAGGGGGAGAACCCTCCCCCTCCTCAGCGGGGCCTAGTAGACAGGGGCCTGGAGGGGTCCTCGAATTCGTCGCCCACCGTCCCGGGGGCGATGCGCGTGGCATCTTGAATGCCCGACAACAAGAGGATCTGCGCCAGTGCTTGGAGCGCCGGCGAAGACGCGAGGTGGAGCGCCGGCACCCACTGGAACAAGAAGATGCTCCCCTGGGCCCAGAAGACGGCTGCACCGCGTTCGCGCGCGAGGTGCGGCGGGTGGTGTGGCCCCGTAAGTGCCGAGCACCTGCGCTCGGTACGTACGACGGGACCGCTAACCCCAAAGATTTTCTCCTGACCTATACGCTGGGCATGCATGCCATCGGCGCCGACGACAAGGTCAGGGCGAACTGGTTCCCGATGGTCCTGAAGGGATCAGCGCGAACCTAGTTGCTCAACCTGCCCGCCGGGTCCGTCGCCACCTGGGCAGACCTGCGCGAGCAGTTCGTGAGCGCGTTCCAGGGCGGCTATAAGCGCCCGGGAACCATGGCGGAGCTGCACACCATCGTGCAAAAACCAGGAGAGACATTGCGGGCCTTCGTCAACCGTTTCTCCAATCTCTCCTATTCTATCCCGGAGGCGGAGGCGGCCGCCATCATCAACACCTTCGCCATCAACGTCCGCGACCCCAAAATGCATGAGAAGCTGAGCACGCATCGGATCCGGACGACGCAGGACTTGTACGCCTTGGCACACAAATGCGCCATGGCTGAGGAGGGGCGCCTAGCGCCCGAGCTGGCAGCCCAGGCTGCTGCGAGCCCTGGCGAGGGCTCGCAGAAGAAGGGTTCCCGTAAGCGCAGCGGGAAGCAAGTCCTCGCTGCGGATTTGGGGGCTCCGGCCGCGAGGCCCCTGAAGAAGGCCTCGCCGGGGGGAGGATCTAGCGGGAAGCAAGGCGACGCGTCCCGCTGTCCTATCCACAACAACTCCACCCACAACGCGCAGAGCTGCCGCGTCTTGCAAGGGATCAAGCAGCGGCGGGAACAGCGCCACGAGGAGCGCCGCACCGCCGACGCCTGCTTCAATTGCGACGACATCGGGCATCTCTCCCGAGATTGCCCGAACGACCCCAGGGCGGGTCCGAGGCCGGCCGGCGGTGGCGCCAGCAGGGTTGAACCCCAAGGGGGGCGCGGTCAGCCCCTCGCTGCGCGGGAACGCCCTCCTCGTGGGCGTGACAGGGCGCGCGCCAAGGAGCAGCGCAAGTCCGACCATTCTAGCGGCGACGAGCCGGGCTTCCAGGAGCCTCGTGGCGTCGCCTGCATCCATGGGGGATCTTACGCTCTCCCATCCCACGCCGCGGTGAAGCGCCTCACCCGCGACGTGTGCGCGCTGTTGCCGGATGCGGAGCCGCAAGAGCCGTTGAGGTGGTCGCACGTGCCGATCACCTTCAGCGCCGACGACCACCCGGTGCGACAATTGGGTTCCGGGGTAATACCCTTCGTCGTCTCGCCGATCATTAGCAATATGACGGTGACCAAAGTGTTGGTGGACAACGGAGCGGGGCTTAACCTTTTGTCCGCCAGGCTGGTGGAAAAGCTCCAGCTGCTGATGGAGCAGCTGAAGCCCACCGAACCATTCCGGGGGGTGAACCCCGGGATCGTGCGCCCGCTGGGACGCATCACGCTGCCGGTCACCTTCGGGTCCCGGGAAGCGTTCAGGACCGAGCACATAGTGTTCGACGTGGCGCACACCCCGTTGCTCTACACCGGGATCCTTGGTCGGCCGGCGCTGATCATGTTTATGGCGGCTACGCATTGCGCCTACGGCGTGATGAAGATGCCGTCCATCTACGGAGTCCTCTCCATCGAGTGCGATCTCAAAGACGCTGCTTGGTGCGTTGGCGAGGTCGTTCGGGCCGCTGCTGCAGCTGACGCCGGCGACGAAGGTGTTGTCGAGGACGACGCCCTGCCGGGTGACGCCCCGGCAACGAAGAAGGCCCGCGCCAGCCTGCAAGGGCTAGCCGGAGGAGGCGCGGGCTCGAGCGCGCGTCCCGGCAAGGGGCGGGGGCTCCGAGAGGAGGCCGCCAAAGTGAAGAAGCTGCCCCTCCAAGCCGGCGACAAGGAGCGCACCGTTACCATCGGCGCGAACTTGACCGCCGAATAGGAAAGCGCCCTCGTCACCTTCCTTCGGGAAAACACCGACGTGTTCGCCTGGGAACCGTCGGACCTTCCCGGAGTCCCCAGGGAGGTGATTGAGCATCGGCTCGCGGTGCGCCCGGACGCGCACCCCGTCAAGCAGAAGATCCGGTGGCAGGCACAAGAGCGGAAAGATTTCATCAAGCAAGAGGTGGGCAAGCTCAGGGCTGCCGGGGCGATCAGGGAAGTTTTGTACCCCACCTGGCTGGCTAACCCTGTAGTAGTGCCCAAAGCGGGGAATAAGCTTCGCATGTGCGTAGATTTTACCGATCTTAATCGTGCATGCCCCAAGGATCCCTTCCCTGTACCCCGTATCGACCAGATAGTTGATTCTACCGCTGGTTGTGACCTGTTGAGCTTCCTGGATGCCTTCTCCGGCTACCATCAAATCAAGATGGCGGTCGAGGATGAGGAAAAGACAGCGTTTATCACCCCGGTTGGCTGCTACTGCTATACATGCATGCCTTTCGGGTTGAAGAACGCGGGCTCCACTTTCCAGCGCGCCCTGCGAGAATGTTTGGGGCCCCAGCTAGGCCGCAATGCGGAGGCCTACATGGATGACATCGTCATCAAATCGAAGCGTAGGGACTCGCTGATTGATGACCTGCGGGAGACATTTGGCAACCTCCGCAAGATCAAGCTCAGGCTGAACCCTGATAAGTGCACCTTCGGTGTCAACTCCGGGCAGCTTCTGGGTTTCCTGGTTTCACACCGGGGGATACAGGCCAACCCGAGCAAAATCGAAGCCATCGAGAAGATGGAGCAAAATCGAAGCCGCGCGTGGACGCTTCATCTCCAGGCTGCGCGAGCGTGCCCTGCCTTTCTTCCGGGTAATGAAGAAGAAGGGTCCAGTCGACTGGACTGCCGAGGCCGAGGCGGCGCTCCAGGAACTCAAGCGATACCTGAGGTCACCGCCCATCCTCGTCGCCCCCAAGTTGGGCGAGCCGCTATTACTCTACCTAGCGGCGACTGACCAGGTGGTCAGCTCGGTGCTGGTTGCCGAGAGGGAGGAAGACGTCCCGGGGATTGGGGCTGCGGGGCAGGGGGCTGAGCAGCCTCCGGCAACCACCTCAAACCCAGGGACCACCCCAGAGCCGGCAACCCCGGCGCCTCGGAAGCGGTTGGTGCAGCGACCGGTGTACTTCGTCAGTACTGTGTTGCGCGACGCGCGGACAAGATACCCGCAAGTACATAAGCTCCTTCTGGGGGTCCTCCTTGCGTCCCACAAGTTGCGCCACTACTTCCAGGCGCACCGCGTCACGGTGGTGTCCGGGTTCTGCCTCCGGAGGACCCTCACCAACCGTGAAGCCACCGGGAGGGTGGCCGAATGGAGGATGGAGCTGTCGGAGTTCGACCTCCACTTCGCCAACTCCAAAAGCATCAAGAGCACGGCCCTGGCGGACTTCGTCGCGGAGTGAACGTCCACGGGCGTAGAAGAAAGTGAGTCGGAGACCGGCCTTCCCGGCAGGCTGGACGAGAGCCACTGGGTCCTCTACTTCGACGGTGCGTTCAGTCTCCAGGGAGCGGGGGCCGGGGTCGTCATCGAGTCACCCACAGGGGACCAGCTGTGGCTCGCCGTCCAACTCGACTTCGCTAACTCCACCAACAACACGGCGGAATACGAAGGCCTGCTTGCCGGGGTGCGGGCAGCGGTCGCCCTCGACATTAAGCGCCTGGTTGTTCGCGGTGATTCCCAGCTTGTGATCAACCAGGTGAACAAGGACTACGATTGTCCTCAAATGTCACCGTACGTGGAAGAGGTTCGCAAGCTGGAATGGAAGTTCAAGGGTTTGCGCTTCGAACACATCAAGCGGAAGGACAACTTCGCTGCTGATGAGCTGGCCAAGATGGCAGCAGAGCGCCGGAAGCCTCCGGCGGGGGTGTTCTGTCAGAAGTAACTGGCTCCTTCAGTCGCCCCCCAGACGGCTGCCGGGGACGCCCCTCCGACAACCGAGGGAACCCCTGCAGCAGCAGGTGTCCATGCCGCTGATATGGCGGCATGCATTGGCAGAGAAATTCCTCCCTGGGTGGAAGAGATCGCCCGCTATTTGAAAGGGGAGACTCTCCTGGGGGATGACGTCGCCGCGGAGCGCGTAGCGCGGCGAGCCAAGATGTACACTGTGATAGACGGCAGCGTCTACCGCAGGCGTGCAAATGGTGTCAAACTCCTCTGCGTACCGCAGGAAGAAGGGTGCGGACTGTTGGAGGACATACATCGAGGCACATGTTCACACCATGTGGCCTCCTGGGCTTTAGCCGGCAAGGCTTTCCGGCATGGCTTTTACTGGCCCACGGCCCTGGCCGACGCAGAGCGGCTGGTGAGGACGTGCGAAGCGTGCCAGTTCCATTCGAAGAAGAGCAACCAACCGGCCCAGGCCCTGCATGCCATCCCGTCCTCGTGGCCGTTCGCGGTCTGGGGACTGGACATCGTCGGCAAGCTACCAAGGGCGGTTGGTGGTTATGAATACTTGTTTGTGGCCATCGACAAGTTCTCCAAATGGGTGGAGGTCGAACCAGTGCGCAAGGTGACCGCCCATGCGGCCATCAAGTTCCTTAAGGGCATTGTGTGCCGGTTTGGTGTTCCTAATAGCATCATCACCAATAACGGCACGCAATTCACGAGCACGGCGTTTCATGCCTACTGCGAAGACATGGGCACTAAGCTGTGCTTCGCGTCCGTCGCTCACCCGAGGAGCAACGGACGGGCGGAGCGAGCCAACGCAGAGGTTCTGCGGGGGCTCAAGACGAGAACCTTTGACAAGCTCAAAGGCCACGGGAAGCACTGGATCGAAGAACTCCAGCCCGTGCTGTGGTCCATCCGGACCACACCTAGTCGGGCAACGGGCGAAACTCCTTTCGCCCTTGTCTACGGGGCAGAAGCGGTGCTGCCCCTCGAGCTCAAGCGCGGATCTCCCCGAGTACGCGCGTACGGCGACACCAGCCAACACGAGCAAAGGGTCGACGATCTAAACTTCATCGAAGAGCTTCGGTGCCGGGCTGCTGTGCGAGCCGCGCGCTACCAGCAGGGACTCCGTCGTTATCACGACAGACGAGTCCGTCCCCAAGGGCTCGAGAACGGAGACCTTGTCCTGCGCCGGATACAAGGAACGAAGGCCGGGAACAAGTTGACTCTGAAATGGGAGGGCCCCTTCCGGGTAGTGCAGGTGACCAGGCCGGGGGCTGTCCGCCTGGAAACCGAAGACGGCTTGCCGGTGCCCAATAGCTGGAATATTGAACACTTGCGCAAGTTCTACCCGTGAAGCGGCGGAGCCCGACCCTCAGGTGATGCCTCCGATGCATACCTCTCGAACTAGTGTAACCGGGCAGCCCCCGTGTGTAAACCGCTAGTTAAGTGTGAATAAAGATAAGTATTTCACCCCTGAGCTTTGTTCTTGCCCTGTACATTCGCGTGTTTTTCCCCTCTTGCCTCCTGCCTTAGATGCACAAAGGTGTCTTTCCCTACTTGGTTGTGAGCACGAAAACCCGTTGCCGGATCGTTCCGGCACTGGTCGTGCCGCTGGCGGGCTTCCCGCAACGTGCACCACTAGCCGTGCGGTTGCTCGGCCTCCCACCGCCTGCACCGCGCAGTCGCTGCGCCCGGGAAAGGAAACGCTCACATCCAAGTTTGGCATCGACCCCTTTGTGCCGGGGGCTGGGAAGCAGGAGAGATGAGATTTATCTGGTTTACCTGTGGTTTATCTAATTTACCTGCGCTACTTGTTTTCGTAAGTTTCGAAAAATTTTCAGCACCTCGGATCTGGTAAGAGTCTAACCTGAAGAGCCAGGGTTCGTCCCTGAAGGCCAGGGTCCGCCCCTGAGGTCGTGGGTTGCCGCGCGAGCGTGGTGGGAGCATCGTCGTCAGCGGTTGCCGCCAGCGGCGATCCTGCCCCCGCGTTCCTGCAGCATCCCTCGGAGATCGTTTCCCTTGAACAGGTACCCCGGATGGTTTCCTACCGAGGTAGTGCCCCGTCTGCACTCTACCGCAGAGCATCTCGAAACATTGGACCACACGAAAAATCTAAGTATCTGAACATGAACGCTGGATTCGCTAAGAGCTGAACGAAACCGGGCACTGCCCCGTTGGGTGCGGCCCCGGATCCCGCGTGCAGCCAGAGTGTAAAAAGGGACGCTTGCGGGGAGAGTGCGCTCCCCGTGTGGCTCCCGGGTCCGCCCCGGGAGGACACGGCTTGGAGTGGTTACCCCGCAAGCGGAGTGGCTCCCCGCTACCGCTTGGCCCC
This sequence comes from Brachypodium distachyon, assembly GCF_000005505.3. NCBI lineage: Eukaryota > Viridiplantae > Streptophyta > Magnoliopsida > Poales > Poaceae > Brachypodium > Brachypodium distachyon. Next base: position 16,890,517 of record NC_016134.3, on the reverse strand, counting down.
AGGTCGGCACTGCGGGTCCGTCCCGGGTCCCTGGTCTGGTCAAGGGTGTGGCGTGCGTGAGTTCCCCCACAACACAAGGCAAGACACGCGAAGGCTAAGGGAACCACCCCGCGAGGCGGCCTCGGGAATAAAGGACAGAAATTAAGCAAACTAACAAGCTTGATTGACTAGGTGTCGAGTGGTTACATGGACTAATCAAAAGGTCATTGTCCAAATGGCGCTAAGCGCCATACTTGCAGGTAAAGCGAACAAGAAGGAGGTACAAGGGAAGCAACGAGTCCAGCGGGGGGCTGCGGCAGCTAGCTGTCGCCGTCTTCGGCCGGCGGGTCGACGGGGGGTTCAGGCTCCGGCTTCATCTGCATCCGCTCGACGACCTCGTCGACGAACTCGCGCACTGCTTGAGTGTGCGTGGGCTCGTCCTCGCTGTCGGACCAAGCGTCCCGCAGGGACTCAAAGGGAAATTCTGGGTCCCAGAGATGAATCCGCGGGAGGATTGTCCCGGCAACCTCCCAGGCGCAGTTGGCGACTTCGTTGGCGCCGTACTTGGTGATCCAAACGTCGAGCGCCCCAAGCTTCCCCAACAAGTCAGAGAAGAAGGGGATCAGCGTCGTGACGTCCGTGTTGTCCACCTCTGCCGCCTGCAGCTCGAACTTGGGCAGCAGGTCGCGCAGCGACCCGGCAATCTTCGCCAGCTTCTCCGTCTCGAGCTGCCGCTGCCCGATCAGCGTGCTGTGATGGAGTCGGGCGTCGGGCGCGGCCTTCTTGGCCTTGCTGACGCGGCCCTCCAGCCTCGCAAGCTCTAAGGCCTGGGTCGCGTTGGCCTCGCCGGCCTTGGCGAGCTCTTCCCGGACGGCGGCCAACTCATCCTCAAGCCCGGCCGCTTTGCCTTTGACCGAGTTGAGCTCGGCCTCGTGCCGAGTCGCCGCTCTTGCCGCATCCTCGGCGGCCTTGACCTGCACCTTCAGCAGGACGCGGAGGCCTTCGATTTTGCCGCGGTAGTTGGCGATTAGCTCGCTCTTCTCGTCCAGCCGCGCCTGGGCCGTCACAAGCACCTCAGCATGCTCCTTCCGGGAAGCTTCTAGGGTTGACGCCATCGCGTCGAGCCTTCCTTGGAGCTCCATGTGCTGGACCTCCAGTTGCCGACGGAGCTCGGTCTCCGGGACTACCGGCTCCCGAGCAGCCTCCAGGGCTTGCCGGGCCAGCCGCGCCTCCTATTCGGCGAGGCGCGCCTCCTCGCGCAGCCGGGAGAGTTCGGGCCGCTCTCTCTCGACGGCCTCCCGCACCTCGCCGAGTTGATTCTGGGCGGCGGTGTGGCGCTCCCTCACCTCGTTGTAGGAGGTGACGAAGGCGAACTGCTGGTCCCGGACGGCGTCCAGGAACCGGTGCCCCCGCTTGAAGACGCTCGGATCCCAGGTAAGAGGATTCCAAGCGACCCCGGCGAGGGTGCCGAGGTCGGTGCCAGGGAGGGCCCCAGAGGAGGATGAAGGCCCAGCTGCCGAAGTGGAGCTGGGCGCGGGGTCGCCCACTTGCTCCCGCGGGTCTTGCCGTCCTTCCCCAACAACTCCCCCCGCGCCCAGGCTCCGGGACACCGGGGTTGGAGAAGGCTCCCTGCTTCCGGCGGGGGTCGTCCCCTGCCGGGCGGCGGGTGAGCCCGAGCCGGCCACGTCCACGGCCTCGGGCGCGTCGCCGGGTGCCGCCGCGGCGGCGGCGACCCCCATTGCGGCCGCTGTGTCCGTTGCGGCGGGGGCGGACACGGGAGCCGTTTCCGACTCCACCTCCGCCCCCGTGGTCCCGACGACCGTGTCGCGGTCGACCACGGCCACGCCTGTTCCTGGCGCGGGCGCACTTGTGCCTACACCCGTGGAAAAGCATGAGGGTCGGCGATGGTTGGTGCTATCGAAGGCAAATAACGGCGACCGGGGCGATTACCTTGTGCAGCCGTCGGGCTTGCTGGTGCAGCCTCCACTACCTCACTTGCGCCAGCGGGAGCGTCCAAGGGTCTTGCCGCGGGCGAGCTGCCGCTCGCTGCAAAAAGAGAAGGTATGTTTGTGAGTTTGCCAGCAGGAATTGCAGTTGCAGGGAATCGACGAAGACATACCTGGCGCCGGCTCTGTCTCCGCTTGGTCTGGGTCGCCAAGGGGCGCGCCCGCGCCGACGCCGGCCCCCGAGGCAGCGGGGTCGGTGGCGCCGCCAGCGTCCCCGCGCGTCCTCTTGCTCGGCGAGCCAGGCGGGGAATCGCTCTGCGCCCTCTTGCTGGCGCCAGACGGCGAGGAGGACTTCAGAGGGTTGCGCCGGAGCGCGAAGCCCCGGAAGACCCCCCAAGCGGGCAGCGCCGTGGGCGCCCGCGTTGTCGTGGTGACCTGGAGAGCTCCAGGTGTCGCTGGCGATGCCGCCGTGACGCCGGGCGCCAAGCTCGCGAAGGCCCCTGCTACCGGTGCGAAGGCCGTCGCCGGGGCGCCGATGGCCCCCACAGGTGCTGACGTTGCCTGGGTACCGGCAAGAACCCCGGGGCCGGTTCCCGCCGCGGAGTTGGCGGCCGCCGGCAAGACAGGGGCCGCCGCCGCCGAGGCACTCGCGGCCCCTGTTGCCGCGGATGCCGTCGTGGTACCAACGGGCGCCCCAGGAGCGGCGGCCGCCACCAGGTTGGTGGCAGCTGCCGGGGCGGACGTCACTGTTGAGGAAGTTGCTGCGGCCGCCGCGAGCGCCCTCGACCTTCTCAGGATCAGGGGCGCGCTGTCGCTGCTTTCCTCGTCGTCGTCCTCCACGGCGACGACTTCCGGGGACGCAGCCACCTGGCCCGCCTCGTCGTCCATTGACCGGAAGGAGGGCCAGCTGGGCTCGGACCCGCCCTCGCTCTCCTCGAGCACCTGCTTCCCGCGGGGTGCTTGCGGGGAAGCGTGCGGGATGCGGGTGGGGGTGTCGTCCATCAACCCCCACTCGTTGCAGGACGGGAAGGCGCCGACGATGTCGTTGAGCGCCTTGACGCTGGCATGGAGAGCGGAGACCCCCAGCGGGAACTCTATCGACTGGAAGACCTCGCCAGAGATCCCCTTCACCCACGTCTTGAGGGACTCCAAGTCCATGCCGTCGGCCTGGAGTCGTGTTCTGTCCCCGGAGCCCGTGTACATCCACGCGGGCCAGGAACGCAGCTGCAGTGGGGCTATGCGCCGATGGACGAAGGTGCGCGCCACGTCGACATCTGTGAGCCCCGCTAACCGCAGCGCCTTGATCTTCTCCACGATGGGGAGGAGGTCGGCGTCGCGGTGGTACCTATCCTGCCAGCCGATTTGGGGCACCGGCAGCTCCGTCGGCGGCTGGATGAACTCCTGGGGGTCTTCCACTCGGACCCAGCACCAGTCGCCCCGCCACTCTTTTTCGATCTTCTTCCCCGACCGGACGATGAACTCCGACTTCATCTGGTCGCGGGCGCGGAAAACCACCCCCGACGACATCGCCTTCGCATTGTCGATGCGCGGGTAAAAGTAATGCCGAAAGAGCCCCACCGACGGCATCACCCCCACGAACGCCTCGCAGAGGAACTGGAAGGTGGCGAGGAGGAAGAGCGAGGTGGGGTGGAGCTGCGCCACCCGCAGCTGATAGGACTCCATCAGCGGGTGGAGGAACAGAGAGAAGGGCGGCACCATGCCGCAGAGGACAAAGCGCGCGAACACCCGGAAGTCGTTATCCTGGTGTTCGACGCCCGCCGGGAAGATCCGCGTCTCCCCGTGCTCGTTGAAGTTGGAGGCGACGGCGTGCCGGAGCTTCCCCAGCGCCTCGCCGTTGTAGCCAGGGCGGAAGAAGGCTACTTTCGCGCGCATCTCCCGCCTCTTCTGGTCCTTGGCGGCGGCCGCTTTGAGTGCCGCCTCGGTCTTGCTGGTCGCGGCTTCTTCGAAGACTGGACCTCCTTCCCTTTTCTGGTGCTGGGGGGCGCCATGGGGAGCGAGGGCGGAAGCTGGCAAGAGCACAGGGATGCGAGATGCGGAAGAGGATGGAGGCGAAAGGGCAAAGTGTTGCTCCCCGTTGCCAACAGTGGAAGCTTTATGACACCCGGTCATTTGGTAACGGCTGGTTCCGTACCCTACAGGTGCGCGGGGATAACTCCTAATCACTAGGAGTTATGCGCGGAGTGGCCTTAACTACCCTATTTAGGGGGGGGATTAGGGCAGAAATCTCGCGCGCACTACTCCGCTTTTGGCGGCGCCGTACACGGGGAAGCGAAGGGACGCGGGCCCGCAACTGATCGAGGGCCCACGCGTCGGTTAAGGGCGTAGTCCGGCAACCGGCTAGGAAGAGACCCTTCCGGGGACAGGTGATGCCGGCCCACGGCCGGGGGCTATTGTCGCACCCGTGGCACCCGGGGTACCACCGCTGCGCGACGCGTGGCCCCCTCCCTCGGGTTCCCGGGAAGGTCTCATCCCGGGGAGCGCCGACGAGCTTCCCGGCAAGCTACCAGCCCGAAAGGGGCTAGCGGGGCTTACGGGAATATTCCCGCTTAGGCACCTCCCGAGAAGCTCCTTCCCGGGAGGAGGTTCCCGGGTGCGCTGGGCCCGGCGCTTCCCGGGCCGACTTGCGGGGACTGGGGGTTCCCGGACGCGTGCCCCCGCCTCGGGTCGCGGGGCCCACTGGACAGCGCCGCGCGGACGCGTGACGGGCGCGGAACGCACGGTCCCACCGAGGCAAGGAGTAAGGCGTGCGGCTCAGTAAACGAGCCGACCGACGGGTAGTTACCCGTCCGATCCAAGGAACAGTGGTTGTCCAATCCTACCCTAGGGTCTTAGGCCCCTAGCAGCGGAGGTGGCACCCATGCATGCCACCAGCTCACCAGGGAGAGTTGTGTGCCTCCCCGTTGGACACTTGTAGTACATGCACCGTGACACAGGTGGCTTCCCCTTGTGTATGAAAGGAGGACCCATGCCAACGGTCTAGGGGTTAGAAGGTTGACGGTCAGACAGTTGGGAAGTGAGTCAGTTGGTCCGTTAGTTGGTTCGGACGAGGCTCACTCGATAGATGCTTACTGGCTCCAGTAGGCAGCCAACGGTGAGCAGTGAGGAGCGCCTAGCCACTGAGAGAAAGCCCGGGAACTTGCCCGGCAACCTGTAAATCCGTAATCAATATCAGTTCAGACAGGCAGGACGTAGGGTTTTACGCCCCCGGGTAGCCCGAACCTGGGTAAAAAACGTGCGTGCATCTGTTCTTGAGCTAGCGCGTACCCCTAGCTGTTCCTCTCGCCGGCCCTGTAGGGCCTCGCCGCCCGTGCCGGCGATCACCGGGTCTCCGCCCCAGACGCCCCTACCGAACCTAAAAGGGGGACGTGGCCGCACGCCCCCGGTGTCGGAGCACCGAGCGACGACACCCACGCTTTCTCATCCCACGAGATGCTGCATGTCGCCAACGTAGTAGTGGCTGATAGTCTGTACATGATTCATTTCCTTTCAAGTTTTTTTTAAAAGCCACAACTTTCAAACCGAGCGTCGAAATTATGGTCCGTTTTCACCGTTGGCTCTATTGCGACGACATCTTCAAAACTAGATCCAAATTGTGTATATTTTGACATATATTTTACGAAAAGTAACTTTTGTAATAGACAATGCAATTTTTGCACCTATACTGCGACTTGGCTTCCGGCAGAATTTTTTGTCCATGTTGGCTACTTGGAATCCTCTATTGGAAGTTTGATGTGCCCAGTGACATCTTTTGCTAATGTGTCCAATGACAACTTTGCCTTATGTCTCGGCAATTTTGACATTTCCCTTTTCTCTACCTTTTCTTTCCTTCCTGGCTGCTATACGAGCAACTTCGAATCGCACACTAGCAATTTTGACTTCTATACCGGCAACTTTCACTCACATATTAGCAAATATTGCTGATAAATCAGCAGCTTTGACATCATAGTGGCAACTTTATCTTCTATATGGACAACTTCGACTCACGTACTAGCAATTCTGGCTACTGTATCGGCAACTTTCACACATTTTATATAAAATTGCTAAATGTGTGTAGTTAGTTGCTAAATACGAGTAACTAGTTCATAATATATCCATCATATATTGTTGCATTTTAATCGAAAGTAAATTGTTGTTCCAATCAAAAATTGTGAGAACAAAATAAGAAGTTGCTAGCAGAAGAAAAATTGCTAACGTGAAAGAAAAACTTGTCACACATTAACAAAAGTTGCAACTCGACACACCAAATATGTCTGGGTGGTGTGGAAGTCGCTAGAGTTGAGGAAAACATACCACTAGTACGAGAGCCAAAGTTGTTATTCTGTCAGTCTAAGTTGTCATTATAAAAAACCAAAGTTGCTACTATGTGAGTCAAAATTTCTAGTGCAGGAGAAAACGTCGCTAGTACGCGAGTGAAAGTTGCCGGCATAGTGTCCAATGCAAAGTTGCTACCATGAAAGTCAAAGTGCTAGCACAAAATACCAAGTTGCCAACACATAGCGAAAATTGGGATCGAACAGATCAAAGATGTTTGCGTGTTGCTACATGGGACTAGAAGCGGCCACTACGATGGATACCAAAGTTGCTTGCATAGGAACAATAGTTGCCAGTTTGGAGTTAAAATTATTAGTATGGAAGTAATAATTGCTAGTATGGTAGCAGTACTTGCTAGCATGGGATCAACGTTGTCGACAAAAAAGACAAGTCGCCAACACACAACGAAAGTTATCGCTGGGGCACACCAAAGTCATTTGTGATGGACTGAAATTGGTTAAATATGAGCAAAAGTTGCAACTATGTATTAGAAAATTGCCTGTATAAGAACCAAAATTGCTAGTATGAGAGTCAAAGTTCGTAATATAAGAGTCAACGTAGCAATTATGGGAGTCAAAATTACTAGTGGTAGCCAAATGTGCTATTGTCTGAGTTACAGTTGCCAGTGTATGAACCAAAGTTGCTAATATATATGCGAGTAAAGTTACTAGTATATGAGCCAAAGTTGCTAATATGCGAGTGAACTTGTTAGTATAGTAGCCGAAGTTGCTAATATTAGATCCAAAGGTGCCAGCATAAAGTCAAAGTTGCTGATATGGAAAGACCAAGTTACCAGTACAGAAACAAAAGTTGCAAACACGTTGCGAAAGTTGTCACCGAGCACATCATAGTTGTTGTGTCCAAAGTTAGTACCATGGAAACAAACTGCTACTTCGACATGAAAAGCAGATATCCTAACCTCTGGATGAAAAAGACCACATTAAAACTTAAAGTGGATAGTATATGAGCCAAAGTTGCCATTACGAGAACCAAAGTTGCATGTTTTTATTCATCATAAAAGTTGTTTTTCATAAAAAAATTTGAATATGTCCAACGATGCAACTTCCTTGTGTTGTTTTGCATTTTTGTGAGCAATGTTACATTGGATGGAAAGTTGCTATGGATAATACAAGGTTGCCGACAATATTGAGTCAAAGTTGCTTGTAGTACACTGAAAATTGCATTTTTTTTTCTCACATACCAGATTTGACTCGCATACTTGCAATTTTGACTTCTATACCAGCACTTTTGGCACCTATACTTGTAACCTTGACGTCTATAGTAGCAACTATTGGTCAAATACTAGCAACTTGTTTTTCGAAACATCAAATACTAGCAACTTGACTCTCATACTAGCAACGATTGCTCAGATATGGACAATTAGCTCCCATGCAAAGTGACCGTTTTTGCTCATGTCTAGAACCTTCCACTCAACCGCAAACCTTTTATGTATGTCCGGCTATAACTTTTGTTAATGTTTTGGCAAATTTGTCTTTTATGCTGGCAACTTTTCTTCCAAAGCTCGCAATTTTTAATGTGTGCAACAATTTTAGATTGGATTTAGATAATAAAAAAACAAGAACTAACAGATTTTAGCAACTTTGTAAGAAGTAAAATTGCGACCGAGAACAAACACGCGAGCCCGTATCCCCTTCATCTTCCTTTTCCTTGGGCTGCAGCCCACATCTCTCTCCTCCTTCTTTTCTTTCCTTCTTGGGCCGCACCTCCCCCTCCTGGCCTATGAAGTGGAGGACCCATCTACACGGCCCAAGCGGTCGTCTTCCTTGTTGGCTTCGACCTCCATAGCTCCTGCATGCCCGTTCTTGAGCTCTTCTTCAATTCTCTCGCTCCCATCTATTTCTCCTCAAATTAATGTGTGGGAATTATCTCCTTTCACCCCACGGACCGATTCTGGCGTTTAGCTCTTTGTTTAATCTCCTTGATTCTCCCCAATTTCTAACGGAAAGCTGCGAGGAGAGGGAGGAAGAGGAGGAGGTAGGCCGTGGCGGGTGCGAGTAGGAGGAGGGACCGTGGCTGCTGTGAGGAGGAGGAGGCCCGTGCGCTCTCTGTCGGTGCCCGTCTCCTCGCGCCGCGGCCTCCTCCTCCTCCTAGCCGCCGCGTCCTGTCGGTTCCCCTCAACCCCAGCGCAGGCAAGAAGAAACATGGATGGGCACGAGAGGGGGTTGCGGTTTGGGAGCTAAAGGAGCAGCAGAGGGAGGAGGGGAGGGAGGAAGCAGATGAGGTTGGATGGGGGCGACGGGAAGGAAGGGAAAGCATGACATGGCACCTGGTCGGGAGCACACGGGCCGTTCGCTCCATCCAACGACGCGTAGGAGCGTGCGTCCGTTCGTCACAAAAAGTGCAGCTGCATCAATTAGCACTTTGTTTAAATTTAATGCAACGAGAAACGCACCCCTGGGTGCACTTCGCCGTGTGCGCCCTACAAAATCCGTTCTCACCGGTGGAAAATAGTCTCGTCGTCGTCTGCCAAAAAGAAGGAAAAAAAGAGGTTCTCTCCGCCTCGTAACTCCGGCAGCTGGGCCGCACGGACCCTCCAACGAGGCAACAACTAGGAGGAGAGTCCCCCCCTTCCATTCTCCCTCCTCTCTTGTCTCCTGCTACTTCTCCTCGGCCTCCACCGATCGTCCTCGTCGGTCGCCACCGCCGCCAGCATCTTCAGCTCCGCCATCCCCGGGATCTCCGCATAAGGTAAGCGTCAAGGCTTGACGGATTTGTCTCCATCTGCGTGCTATCCTCGGCGGAGATTCTCCGTTTCTTGGGTGTTGCTGCGTTCTGCATCTGAAACAGTGGTTCTTTGGTTTCGGCCTTGGATTGGACTTTTTCTTTCTTTCTTTTATCTGGTGGCGTTGTACAAAGGGAAAGTTCAGAGAAGTCGTTTGGCAAAAAGGAGCTGGATTCCATCGGGATAAACCCCGGCGGGCCTTTTCTGCTTTAATGGAGATGGAGCCTCCACTTTCATGAAAATCTATGCTTGCTTACTTGCCGCCTTTAAGCCATTTTCACATCTTTTATCCTTTCTTACTTGACGCCTCTAAATCTGAAAGACTTTTCTTGGGGATCATCTGTCTTTGATCGGTCAGGTTTTGGAGAATTATGCCTTTTTTTTGTAATTTTTAGTTAAAGCTCTCGTCTTTGTGGTGTTGGGGGAGGCAGGCAGGCTTAGTGGAGAAGCTTCATGGTAGCGCCCATGGACAAGAGGAAGGGGATTCTGGAGCTGCGAGACCGCCTGGACAAGACGCTGGCATCGCCTGATCTCACCGACGAGGGTTCTTTGCAATCTCTCGTGAAGAAGCAGATTCTGCAGTCGTCTCTGCCTGGCTCTGATGATGGTATGTATTTAATTTTACTTCCTGACTCCTGTGTGGTCATTTTTCGGTAGCTAGCTTATTAATGTAGTCTGGTCATAACTGTAACTAGTGTTTCTCTAGGTTGTATGCCATGAAGAAAGGTGTGAGATTTTAGTGTTTTTATATGTAAACATTCCCTAGTGATATTGACCTGCCGTATGTGTACTTAAATTGCTGATGGAAGCTTCAAAATCTGGTGAAATTTTATGGGTTTAATCTGTAAGATTCCCTAGTGACATCGACATGCCATATGTGTAATCAAACTGCTTGATGATCTATTGTTAGGATTGAGTCTTGCCAGGTCAACTGTAGTGCATGCTTCTGCTATGTTCTTGGGGACATGCATGTGCTCTGAGTCTCTAGGTGGTTGTAGTTAGGGAATACGAGTTGGTATTCTCATTAATTATGTACTTCCCCAATGGTCGATGAGACGATGACAACACTTGGCATGTCAAGAGATAGGTTGTTGCCTATCAAAATCTAGTGCGTACTCTTGAGTGAGAAACAGCAAAGAGAATTGCCAAGATGCTTGAGTTTTCGCCTAGTGCGTTTGACTGCAGAGAGAGGAGCTGCGGCACTGTGGCTCCAACCTCTGTAGTTGTTACTCGTTGTAGAGCTTGGATGTCTCATTTATAGGGGCCTACCTGCTTATATGTCTATTCTGTATTTTTCAATTTTGGTTTTGTTGACTTTAGGCACTATCGATGTTATTGCTGAAGCACGAACCAAAGAAGTCTCAAATTTTCTCGAAATGCTCAATACTTCAGTAAATGAACTGCCTTTAAAGATCGATGGGGCACAACACAAGGAGTGGAAGGTATGCATCAAACTGAAATTGTTAACACATTTATGAAAAATGCTCTGCACAGTGTAAACTAATATATATCTATTTTGCATCATTGTATAATTTTGTAGTTACTTTAAATTTTGTAGGTAAAGCAGGATACAGACCAATTACGGGTGATGTATCGTGAGGGCCCAGATGGGACACCATTTCACACCCTTCTCGCTGAAGGATTTGCTGATGGACCAATCGATGTTTGTAAGGAATTATAACTCCACCAATGAGTAAAGTACTATAACTTCACATAGTCACTTAAGCACAATGATTTTTGCACAGGTACATGCGTGTCATGGGAATCGGCTCTATACAGAAAATGGTGAGTGTATTATTTTTCTAAAAGATGAGCTCAGTTCTCATTTTGCCACAGAAGATAACTTAAGCATTGTTCTTCTTCACCTCAAATTTCACTTTCTCGCTAACTGCACATGATTTTCAGTGTTCTTTTTGACTTAACTTTAGTTTTATCTTGTGGGATCAACATAAAAGCCTTTATCTGATTAAATTACCATGAGAAGTTGGGATATGCCATTTAGGAAGTAAGGGTGTGTTTGGTTGGTGCCCTATGCGGCCCTACCAAACATTGGCTTGCCAATTTTTTGATCAAGAATTCCTCTACCCTCATTTTGCCAATTATTTGGTAAGAATCTGTGACAGAGATTGGTGAGCCATCATTGGCAGCCAAAATTTTGGCAATAAAAAAAAAGCCAAGAGACCAAGAGAAACCATAGGCTGCCAAATTTTTGGCATGGCTTGTCTGGGCACCAGCCAAACACACCCTAAACCATTTATATTGAAAATTAGGGACTTACCCGGTTGGAATGTCTGTTGAAAATACCGTCTGAAAACATGGTGCGCAAATTTTTAAAATCTATACTCATGTAATTTTCAAGTTGAAGTTCAATGTGCTTTATGAGGCACTCAAAAGAATATCGACTAGGAATAGTGAACTTAATGTTTTGATAACATTCATTTTTTTCTTTTTTGTATTTCGAAAATGGAATCGTCTTGAAGTTGAAAATTTTCATGGATGTTTAATACATTCTTATCTAGTAGACCAGTTATTTTGAGATTTTTGAAAAGTTATCCTGTGCTTTTCAAATGGTGTACTTTAAGACTAAAGTCAACTGGAACCAAATAAAACAAAAACTTTCAAAAGAATATGTTCTCTCATGAATTTAATGAGATTGCTTTTCTCCAGGTTTCCACAATACAATCTGCCAACTTTTAAAATTGCTCAGTCAGGTTGCTTGAAAAAGATTCGAGTTGGTGAAGAAATTTCTTTGATCAGGTTAGCCGAAGACTATTCCTTCTTTTCTTACAGTATCTCCCTTTTATAGCTGTTGTAGCTAATATGTTTATTCACTATTTGGAAGAAAGGGTGAAGGTTCCATGGCCGGTTTCAGAGAGAGAAGCTCTTCTACACTACTTTGTATTTGAGTACCTTAAAGAAGATCTTGTCATCGTAATCATGAAAACTGTGCGTAGGTTGATATTTTATTTTGTGAATTTCCATCTACAGCCTTGATAGTCTGTGACCTAGTTTATTAATTTACTGCTTATTCATTTCCTTGAAGATATCTGATTTGGAGAATATAAATCTGGAAACACATGGATTCACTAGGGATGGAATTCCTGAAGCCGGTGACACGATTCGGATGGATGTAGTTGGAGGCTTTGTGTTGCAGAGGATTACCAAGGAAAAAAGCTTTTTCAGGTGAAGCTCTGATGCTATTTTGTATTCTCAGTTGATAATTGATATAGAGCACTTTATTTCATCTTTAGACATTCCCTGCGCGTCTGAAATTGCATCTGCACTTTTCCCCCACAAAATCCATCGATACAGTGAATCTTTCAAAAGAGTGTATGTGTGGATGATTATTGTGATAGAAAACATGGGAGTTCTGTGGAATTTGTGTACATCATGGTATCCTTATTATTTTATGTAGATAGAGGTATACTCTTATAAAGCCACCCGTTAGTACATGAAGATACCATACTTGCACACAGATTGCACTTTCCAAAAACTATGTTGTGCACTATTTTATTAGCCTGCGTGGAGTATCAGCAATACAATTAGCATCATGCTCTGAAATTATTATGTGCTGTTCTATAAAACTCCTGTTCCCTTTATTGCTGAGGGTTACAAGTAGACTCTAATACAAACTATCATTAGACAACAACTTAACTCTTATTGCACCCTAATACAGTAATATTACTATAATTTTCTAATCAAATACTTTTTTATACCAGTATTTAATAATGATCAGCTTCACTGAATATGCTTGTGCTCTTTTTAACCAAATTGCTCATTCAGGGCAGTAGCTAATATGGACATTAAGCTTGACTTTGTTCCACCCTGGTTGATCAATTTTATATCAAGGCAGCTGATTGGCAGTGGGCATAAGCTGTATCAAAAGGTTAGTGGTTTACCTTAACAATTCACACATTTCAACTATGTTGTTTACATGGATTTTTTTGTAACACAATCATGGCATCAGAGAAATGATGAGTGATACATACTCTATAATCAGGATAGTCTGAAATACAGTTTTACCAGTTAAACAATTGGTATTGTCTTATCTGCAGGCAGTCAGTACTGTGGCCACTTGTGATGAGGACTACAAGAAAGCTTTACGAGCACCACTGTATGCAAGAATACGTGAGTACCAGTGTCCTGCTGACAAGGTGAAGGTGGCTCCCATTGAGAAAAATACTAATGAAGTGCACCCTGAGAATCATACTGTACATAATCCTCTGGCGATTACTAATCTCGCACCAAGCAGTGAGATTGTTGAAGAGGAGAGTGAACAGAACACATCCCTCACGACCATCTTTTCTAACCAGCCAGCTGAGCACGAGCATCAAGTTGAAGATAAACCTTTTATTAGTCCTGAGGTAGAGCAGGCTTTGGGCATACTAGACAATGCTATCGCGATTCTCCAAAGCAACAAAACTGGAAACATTGGCGCGCTCCAAAAGTTCCTTGGTTATGCTGCATCTTCAGAAGGCAGTGCCGCTGGTTTGAGAATTTCTAAAACTGACAATCTCCCAAACGGGTATCTTGTTACCACACCACCTCAAGATTCAAGGTATCCATCTGTAGATATTAACTTCTTGTGTATTACATTTGCATTTCAGTTGATGTTGCAGTTGCTACATTATCAGCAAAACATGGACATATTAGTAATTCATGTCTTCCTTGTGCAGAGAGACCCGGCATGCTTATTCCTTGCCCAAGGAGGAAGCTGCTTTCGACAATGATTCTCCTAAAAACACAACCGCCTCCGCCGTAGCAAACACGAAATCCATGACATTGAGGAGCACAATAAAGGTGCATGAAGAAGAGAGCCTAAATACCAATCGCCTCCGTCAGAACGGTTTCCACATTGAGAAAGGGCCTAAGAGAGGAAGGAAGGCCAAGAGGTGGCTTTGCTGCTTAACCCCTAGCACCATATGATGATGAGAGACCATCTTAGGGAGCTCTCGTAGTTAACCCTGATTTTTGGATACACATCAGAAAAAAGACGAGCTATACAAAAATAGTGGTTCGTCGAAAAAATGTGGATCAAATGGCAAGTCCAGAGGCAGCTTGGAATAGTTAGAGAGAGTAGATCATGCCTTTTGATAAATGTATAGTAATTGTATTGTTGTAACAATATGTAAAACGTTGTCTTCTATGAGTGACATAAATTTACATATTTGATCAGTTTGGTGGTGTTTGCTATCAATGGGCCTTTGAAGTTGCATTCCAAGTTTACAACCATCTTGTTGACATTAATCCCAGGCAAACTGCCTGTATGGTGCCCATGCTTGACCGGGTAAGTTTGCCAGCAGTTCGTTTCCCGTTTATAACATTGTAAAATAGCTTCGCTAGCTGTAGCCAGGACCTCGCCGCGATACGCGAAGCCATGCGATCTGTGATTTCAACCTTGGTTTCCCCTTTTTTTTATTGTTAGATAACAGATACCGAAGTTATGGAGATTTGCAGAACTAGTATTGTACACCCCTTGGAACTTACTGTAAATTTAGGACTGCATCAACCATAAGTAATCTAATTTATCCAAATTGTTTGATGTCACGTGGCATGATGCTGAAAACACGGTGTCGACACATGGAGATATTTACTGTCACCGGAAAGAGGGCCACGGATAACAAACTCAGACAAGGATTGAGCCTCGGCGACCGCGAGTACGTTGAGCTAGCTTTGCGTGGTGGAATGATGGATGTCGTTGACATGCGGCTGTCTTTGGACATTCATAATCCTCTCCAAACTGTGAATGCTGCTTCAAACAAGAGAATGATTGATTGCCTTGCTTCACTGCTTAGGCTGGGAAGTTGCTGCTCTCAGGAATTACCAGATATCAGTTATAGTCAATCGATAGAGAATCCGTATCGGTCGTCGATATCAGTTATAGTTGGTTGTTGTTAGGGGGTGCTTAGGACCAGATAGGAAATATCCAGTGAAAATTTCCATCTGGTGAAAACCTGAAAACTCTCGCTGTGACCCATTGGACCGAGAATATAGGGCTCAGATCAAATGTGGGATTGAAACCAGTGACTTAAACGTACATTTGTGTAAAACCCCCTGCCTTTACATTGCTTTTACCGAAAACTAGGTTATCCTCAAGCCACGTACACTGCCAATCCCCCAGCCCCACTCGTTTGAATCCCCACCGGCGCGAACCGGTGAATCCCGCGACGGGCTGACGATGACCACCTGCACCGACCTTCCCCAAGCAACGGCTACCACCTGCGGATCCCTTCCCCAAGAAAGCGGTGGTGCGGAGCCCGCGTGCGGCGGCGGCGACCTGTCAAATTGACGGATTTGCGCGACGGCGGCTGATGAAGCGGCACCTCGCGAGGGTGAGGCAGCAGCCACGGTGGTGCCCCCATGGCTCGGCGATAGTGAAGCTGACGTGCTGTCTGATTGTTGTTTTCTGAACATGTGTTTACTGAACATGTGTATGCTGAAGCTAGAGCTCTTGTTTTGCTCTACTGGGATGCTTTGCTGTGCACTGAATCCATTTAGATGTACTGATTTGTAAGCGGAATTTGTAATTGCAGATTGGTTTAGCCGAGCCAATGTTCAATGTGACTGTACAAAGGATTCCTGAACGAATGTGAATGTATAAAGAATATTTGTTGTTTCCTGAATTTTCCTGATTTCTGTTTAGCGGAATCAATGGCTAGCCGAATGTACAAAAAACATTTTTTGTTCAGCAGAATCGATGTGACATGAGCGCTTGGACATGTTGGAGCTTCCTTCCTCGTTGCAATCAAGGGTCCGGAAAATCAAATCACATCTAAGCAAATAAGAAAACAACCATGTCAACAACCCTTTTCCACCAGGCGACGCCAAGGAACAGGAGGTGGAGACAACTGCCCAAGAGACGGAAACGCTTACCGGCCTGACTTGCTAGCCAAGATTGGGTCCAGTGAGACCATGTAATAGCTCTTTACATTCTGTTGGACCGACCGGCTTGTAATTTTGGCTTGGAACGGAAGAACAATGAACTGGATAGTTGTGCTCTAGAGTAGAATTCCCCTTAACCTGAGGCCAGATCTTACATCTGGTATCAGAGCCTCCTCGATCTGGACCTTCCCGGGCACCCCCACTTCACCCGCTTCGCCGCAGGACGGCGCGCAGCGGTCATGGACAAGCTTACGGCCGCCGAGAAGGCCGTGTACGATTTGCTCAAGGTCGAAATCTCCGGCCACTTCGTCCAGAAGTTGAAGGAGCAACAAGACAACATCCTCAAGGCGGTGACCACCCTGGTGACCGACGCAACTCAGAAGATCAACTCCGCCGCCAACCGGATCGAGACTTTGCGTACCCATTTTAGTGCCGATATTGGTGATTTGCGCCTGGATCTGGACAAGCTTGCCGGCCTGGACGATTCGCCGCCTCGCAAGCCTCCTCCAGCTTCGTCTCAGGGCAAGGATGGGGAAAAGCTACCCCTGTCCTCTACTCCTTATCATCTCCACAATGGTCTTATTCGCAAAAAGGGGCGTATTTGGCTTGCTGCTACTCCTGCTCTCCAATTGAAGATCATTCAAGCTTTCCATGCTAGTCCAGTTGGGAGTCATTCCGACCTGCCTGTCACTTATCAACGCCTTAAACACTTATTCTCTTGGACTGGTCTGAAGCAGCAGGTTAAGCAATTTGTTCAGACCTGTGACGTCTGTCAGCGTGCTAAACCTGAACGCACACTCTATCCTGGTAAGTTACAGCCTCTTCCTATTCCTACTGGTGCTTGGGAGCTTATTACCATGGACTTCATCAAAGGTTTGCCTTCTTCTCATGGGTACAATTGCATTCTGGTGATTGTGGATAAATTCTCTAAGTATAGCCATTTCATTCTTGTAAGACATCCTTATACTGCTAAACGCATCGCTGAGGTTTTTCTGGATCACTACTATCGTTTGCATGGTATGCCTACAACCATTGTGTCTGACCGAGATCCTATTTTTACAAGACTTTTTTGGCAAGAATTTTTTCGCCATCTTGGTACTGATTTGAAGCTTAGTTCTGCTTATCATCCCCAAACTGACGGGCAATCCGAGCGAGTGAATCAATCTGTTGAGTGCTATTTACGCTGCTTCATTTCTGCTCATCTATCTCAGTGGTCTAAGTGGTTATCCTTGTGTGAGTATTGGTACAACACCAATTGGCATGCTTCTCTGGGTAAAACACCCTTTGAAGTCGTTTATGGCCAGCAGCCTCGTTCCTTTGGTCTTACTCCTGTGGATACTATTGCTTCCCCTGATCTGGCTCGTTGGTTGGAGAATCGCACAGTCCTTCTAGCTTCTGTTCGTCAACATTTGCTGTGTGCCCAACAGCGTATGACTCATCAGGCTGATAAGAAGCGTCAGGAGCATCAATTTCAGATTGGTGACAGTGTTTATCTGAAACTTCAACCTTATGTTCAGCCTTCAGTTGCACCTCGGGCTAACCATAAGCTTCTCTTCAAATATTATGGGCCCTTCTTGGTTGAAGAACTCATTGGCCATGTGGCTTATCGTTTGCAGTTGCCAGTTGGGAGTTGGATTCATCCCGTGTTTCATGTTTCCCAACTGAAAGCTGCTCTTCGTCCTACTGATCAGGTAACACCAATGCTTCCCACTGTTGATGATCTGCTTCAGTTTCCTGTGCGGGTACTGCGTCGCCGTGTGCGTTCGCGTGGTGCTTCTTCTCTTCCTCAGGTGCTGGTTCAATGGAGCAATTCACCGAAGGAATGCAGCACTTGGGAAGATTTGCTCGATCTCCATCAACGCTTTCCATTCGCTCTAGCTCGGGGTCAAGCTGGGTCTCAAGGAGGGGGGGATGTCAGCAACCCTTCTCCACCAGGCGACGCCAAGGAACAGGAGGTGGAGACAACTGGGCCGGCACCGCGGCCCAAGAGATGGAAACGCTTACCGGCCTGGCTTGCTAGCCAAGATTGGGTCCAGTGAGACCATGTAATAGCTCTTTACATTCTGTTGGACCGACCGGCTTGTAATTTTGGCTTGGAACGGAAGAACAATGAACTGGATAGATGTGAGGGTGGATGGGAGGAACGGCTATCGCCAACAAATTCGTGTGCTCTAGAGTAGAATTCTCCTTAACCTGAGGCCAGATCTTATAAACCATTGCAGTTATCAATTTGAATCAATGAATTCCAGTGCGTAGCTGTGTACTGCTGGTTGCTGCTAGGAGGCAGGTGCACGGAAGGGGGCAGAGCCGCAGAGATCCGCTGACGGTGTTTCTTAGGACGAGCGGCAGTGAAGTGTGTTCTGAAGGGCGGTCACTCCCGAACGTGGCCGTAGGAGGTCCGGGTATGCCTGAACATAGACGGCAGAGGGCAGGAAAACATGAGCGTTGGACACGCGCCGTCTGAGGGCGCAACGTTGTGGGGGTTGTCGGAGAGGTAGGCGGCAGAGGGCCAGCGTCGGTGATTGGAGGCAGACGTAGCTCCATGGTCGATTAGAACGGATTGGAGAAGACGAATCATTTTCCAGCTGCCTAATCGTTACCGAGTTTCTACGTAAAAGGAGGTGGTTTTGCGCAAGTGTACGTTTAAGTGGCTGATTTCAATCCCACCTTCGATCTGAGCCATACATTCCCGATCCAACGGTTCACAGCGAGAGTTTTCAGGTTTTCACCAGATGAGAGTTTTCACTGGATATTTCCCCTACTTGCAGACCGGAGACAAGGATTTGATACTCAGCGGCATGTTAAGATGCACACAAGGTAAAAAAAAGAAAAGAAAGCAAAAAATCACAAACGTCCATAGAACATGACGTATACCGATTAATAAATTTGAACTTCTAGGTTAGAGTAAATTGATAAATCCACATGTGTTGAAGTACTGGTCACTATAGCTGGCCAACGGGCCGGGCTTTTTGAAAAAGCCCGCGAGCCCGCCATGCCAAGCCCGTTACGTGCTCGGCCCGGCATGATTATAAACGGGCCGTGCCGGCCCGTGACCCGTCTTGGGCCATGCCTGGGCCTCAGCCTCGAGCCCGCGGGCCGGCACGGCACGGCCCACGAGAGGGAAATCAGGACACACAAAATATTTGCGGAGCCCGCCATGTGATGTTTTGTGACTAATACTAGTGTGCGGGCTTTTTGTATATTTGGTCGGAAAAAATTAACTGGGCTGCAACTGGACCGCTGCCAACGGTGAGGCCCACCGTGCTAAACGGGCCTGGGCCGGCCCGACCGGGCTCGTGTGCCGTGCCTTGGCTGGGGTTAAGATGGAACGGGCCGGTACGACACGGCCCGTTTATAGGTGGGCCTCACGGGCCTGGGCCGTGCCGGGCCGGGCCTGCCCGTTGGCCAGCTATACTGGTCACCCGGAAGGTGGGACCCGCTTTCCAGTGGCCTCTCCCATTTCCTTGTTCATGCTTCCCCTATTCCTTACTTCGCCGCAAAAAGGCGTGGTGGTGGCGATGGCACGGCCGCGGCGACGTGGCCGAACCGGCGGCGCGTAGGGGGGTGGGGGGAGAGAAAAGGTGTTGGCATGGAGGCTCCGTATGCCGCAGTTGATGAGGGGAGCCTTATGGACTGAGAGGATAAATCCGCTGGATTTGGCCGTTCACGCGAAGAAGAAGATTTGCATCCATGGTAATTTCTGGGCCACTGTCTTTTAGTGCAGCCCTGCCGTGCATTGTATACCTCTCTATCTTTCCGATAACTACTCGCTACTGCGAGGCCAAGATTTGGAATTTTAGTGCCGCATCGTTTTGTGCTCTGAAACAAACTACTCCTGCTCCTAGAAAATTTGGGATTCAGTTATGTTAGGACGATGTAATACATACTGTTTATGTGTTTCAGTTGAATCTGATGTCGATCTAGTTATGCGAGCACCAGGTGACATATGGAGTTGTTTCGCACCAGGTGACAATCTCGCTCGCAAAATAAAATAAAATAAAATAAAAAGTTTGACAATCTTAATATCTTATAAGCTGACAAAGATTGACCATCCAATTGTGAGAACGTTAAGGTAGAGACCTAGTCACAACCTAGCATGACAGTTGACAGTGATCTCATCAGAAATAGAAAAACCATTACAATGACCAGATCAACATAACATCATCTGTCAAAGGCTGGCAAGATGACTAGAGAGTAGCGACTGATGCCTTACTGACTTTGGCACGACAAGATCAACATAACATCATCTGTCAAAGGCCGGCAAGATGACCAACGATGACTTGCTTACTTTCATATGGCTCGCTACTTCGCTAGTAGTACAGTAAGCAAGCCCCTGATTACAGTATCTAACAAAGAGAAGTCAGAGAAAGGAGAACTCGTTAACATATACATATATTCTTTATCTTTTCTCTTATAAAGATTTGAGTTTGTGGGGGTCCATTTACCCTCATCAAGATTATGTCTTGAGTTGCCATGCTTTTACATGATATATTATTTGTTTTGCACAAAGTTAATGAATACGCAGAAACGTTTGAGCTTATGCAATAAAAATAATCCGTAGCAATGCACCAGTATTTAGCTAGTATGTAAACTATCTAGTCCAAACTAGGCTTTATTTTCATTAACCAATGGTTCAACATTTTCCAAAACATGTAAATATACTTTTTTATTTCCTGATTGTATTGGAGTTCAGTAAGTTCACAGATTACTAAAATGGATAGTAAAGATCTCTCCAGCAACATCCGTGCAAGGCCACCCATTGATCTCGTATTCACAGTTGGTAAAAGCGACATGGTTTCTTGACAAGCAACTTGTTGGGTTCTGGATCATTTGGGTCTGTATACAAAGGAGAGTTAACTCAACCAGGTGAAAGTGCAAGTTTTGTTGCTGTGAAGGTATTGAAACTTCAAAATCCCATGGCACTCAAGAGTTTTACTGCTGAATGTGAAGCACTGCGAAATATACGGCATCGGAATCTCGTCAAGATAATTACAGTTTGCTCAAGCATTGATACTAGCGGGAACGATTTCAGAGCAATTGTATATGAATTCATGCCGAATGGTACCTTAGAAGGTTGGCTACATGCTGACAAAGATGACCAAGCAGAGCAGAGGCATTTGGATCTCCTTGAAAGAGTGACCATACTACTCGACGTGGCTTATGCATTGGACTATCTTCATAACCAAGGCCCTGCACCTATTGCACATTGTGATGTTAAGTCAAGCAATGTGCTTTTAGATGTTGATATGGTAGCCCATGTTGGAGATTTTGGACTTGCTAGGATTTTTATTGATGGAAGCTCATACCCACAGCAGTCGACGAGCTCAATGGGATTTAGAGGGACAATTGGTTATGCTGCATCAGGTTAGCCTAATACTTGATATTTTTCTTGTTTTTTGTATTGCTACTTTGTTTAGTTATCTAAGAAGACATACCCTGTTCTAGAACATCATGGGGGATTTGTGCAAGACATAAAAAAAAATTATGCCTTTATTTCTGTCCGGTTGTCTAAAATCATACTCACTCCGTCCAACAAAAGATGTCTCAAATTTGTCAAAATTTGGATGTATCTAGACATGACTCAGTGTATTGATGCATTCAAATTTATTCAAAGTTGAGACATCCTTTGTTGGACGGAGGAAGTACATGTTATTTGTAAATATGCACATTAATGCACTTCATAATTGTTTAATGCAACAGAGTATGGCGCTGGAAACATGGTATCAACGAATGGAGATATTTTCAGTTATGGAATTCTAGTTTTGGAAACAGTAACTGGGAAAAGGCCCACTGATAGTGGATCCAGACAAGGATTATCCCTTCGTGAATATGTTGAGCTGAGTCTAGATGACAGAACGTCAGAGGTTATTGACTTGCGGCTTTCATTGGACCTCGAGAATGCACTTCAGACCACGGATGATTCTCCTTACAGAAAGAAGATCGATTGCAGTGCTTCACTGCTTAGACTTGGTATATCTTGCTCTCAGGAAATTCCATCGAGTAGAATGTCAACTGGAGATATCATCAAGGAACTGCATTCCATCAAAGTGTCTCTCTTATCCATACCATGAAGTTATGTTGGAAAGATTTATGTGCGGTGATTTTCTGTTCATGGATATTGTTGAACCTCTTTGCGAATAGTCTTGTTCTGATTTCTGCAGTGTCGACACTTTCTGAGCGGCCGTTTAATGTATGATATCTGTTGTACTTAAAAAGCCACCTGTGTGTTGAATAATGCATCAATAGTTTACCAGCGTCCCTTTGTTTGTGTTTACCAGCATATCTTTGTTTGTGGTTGTCTTCATGCCAATAATACATCTGTATATTGCAGACATTTTTGTGTATAAACTTTCCTTGATTTAAGAGCTGTTTGGTGATGTTCATCCAGGAAAGTCAGCAACAATCTAGCTGACACCAGATCAAGTTTCTTAGAAACAGTAGTTTTCTTAGCAAGCTGCTTCAGAAAGTCTTTTTTTGTGTGATTTGACTCCAAGCAGCTTCAGGATTAAAAAGTTAAACTGAAGTCCACAAGCTCCTAAAGAGTTCTTGAGTACTTCTAAGCTTCTGCCTGGAAAGCGGGAGTTTACATGAATCAGTTAGGAATAAGAGAAAGTGTATATTGTTCATCTATATTATTGTGGTTTTAGATTTCATCAGTTGATGGCTTTTATCTTGTAATGTTGATGCAGTCCCTTCACTGTAGTCAGTAGTCACTGAAAACTGTTGGAACATGTCAGTGGTCATTTCCATGAATTGCTTTCCACAAATAGGGAATGCTGCCACTGTGGCTGGAAGACGGCGACAGCCAGCACGATTGCTGCCACCTGCATGAGGGAGTAATGGCAGCATCAGTGAGGTGGACCCCACAAGGCGGCAACGTGCAGGGATGAGTTTTCAGGGTTCTTCGTCATGAACTACCCAGAAAAAAGGATGCATCAAACAGATCAAAGGGTACGCTAAGCACTTAAATTCTGAGCCTTACTACTCCTTCACTTAACACTCCTTCACTTAACAGTTCACATCCTTTCTGTGAACTGATCATTGCTGCCATGCTAAGATTGGTTTTCTAAAGAATGTCGGCTTTGTTGGTGCTGAATGATATATGCACCTCAACACCTCAACATTCTGGCTTGCAATTTTTTTTCCAATTCCTGAACTCTGAAAATTGCTGCAGCTCAAAATTTCTGGCAAAGGATTGTTGAGCTGAACCTAACTACTTTTTGAGGTTCCATGAAATTTGGGTTAATCATATGGAAAATTACATTTCAAATGTACATGTAGGCCAATTTCCATTCGTGGCAAATCTTTTTTATGTTGACTAATCATGAGGATCTTAAAAGTTAAAACGGACCAAACAATTTGCCTTCTTTTTTAATTGAAGAAAGGAATTCCATTTTTAGCTCGTTTGACAACCCTCCTTTCATTTCATTTGTTAGAAATGAAATCTAATTTTTGATAGGATTTCATTTGGTTGAATTTGAATTATGTGTTCAAAAATCATGTTTGTCTACCACATGGATTTGTAAAGGGAGAGACAATTCTAGAGAAATGATGCCTTTTAGAGAGGATTTTGAAGTTAGTTGTAGTGTGATTTCATGAAATTGCAAATTGAATTCAGAGGCCTCATTGAATTCACGTAACCAATTCCGTGCAACAAAACCATATAATTTGAATAATTGTTGGTCAAAGTGTGGCACAAATTCAATAGGAGTCTTATAAACCCAAACGGAGGGAATAGTATCTAGAATTCAAAATGAATTCTACAATTCTAGCCCCAAATGACACTCACTGTTGTCCTTCTGTTCCATAGCTCCAATGTCTTCTAGGAGAAGCAATGGCACAGCCGACGAGCTTGTGCTCCTCTCCTTCAAGTCGATGCTGTCAAGTCCACCAGGAGGTTTGCTGGGCTCATGGAGCACCTCAAGCCACTACAGCAGCTGGCCAGGAGTTGTTTGCAGCCGCCGGCAAGGCAACCCGGGAGGGTGGTGTCGCTGCTCGTGGACTCCTTCAACCTGTCAGGACACATCTCACCATTCTTAGGCAACCTTTCCTTCCTGAAGAATCTTAGCCTCGGCAACAACCGCCTTGTCGGGCAGATACCTCCGGAGCTCGGCCGCCTCGTCAGGCTCCAGGTGCTGAACCTGAGCACAAACTCTCTCCAAGGAAGCATTCCTGCAACCATGAGAGGATGCACCAATCTCACAGCGCTTGACTTGAGCAAGAACCAGCTCCATGGCGAGATACCAGCCGAGGTAGGCACCTTGAAGAACCTTCTAAGTTTGGGACTTCGAAAGAATGATTTGTCTGGAGAGATCCCTCTATCTCTGGCAGACTTACTATCCATTGAATACTTGTCTCTGAGCAACAACAGGTTGTCCGGTGAGATACCATCTGCTCTTGGCAATCTCTCCGGCCTGTGGCATCTTGACCTTGGGGGCAACATGCTGTCAGGTGCCATCCCTGCATCTTTGGGACGGTTGCCCAGTTTATCTCGGCTCATCTTAAGATATAACAATTCAAGCGGCTTGATCCCCGCTTCTATTTGGAACATTTCCTCTCTAACAGCATTCTCCGTCCAGCAAAATATGCTTAGTGGAACTATACCACCTGATGCATTCAATAATCTCCCCCGCCTCCAGTACATAGCAATGGATAACAATAAGTTCCACCGCTATATCCCCACCTCACTGGATAATGCTTCTGATGTGTCTACAGTTCAGCTTAGTTTCAACTTTTTTAGTGGCGTTGTTCCTCCGGAGCTTGGAAGCTTGAGAAATCTCAACTGGCTGTAGCTCTCGAACAATCTGCTTCAAGCAAAAGGGCCCAAAGATTGGGAATTCTTGTCTGCATTGGCAAATTGCTCCCAGTTACAAACTTTGGACCTATGCGCTAACAAGTTTGGAGGAGTCCTTCCTGATTCATTTTCCAATCTTTCCAGTTTGCTAACGTTTCTCTCCCTTTCAGTTAATGCAATTTCGGGGAGCATACCCCTACCTATTGATATAGGTAAACTCGTCAACCTACAGTATCTCGACATTAGCAATAACAATTTCACTGGAACTCTTCCATTTTCCTTCACTAGGCTACAGAATCTGCAATCTTTCTCTGCATTTAGCAACAAAATCAGTGGGTCAATCCCATTGACCATAGGAAATCTTACAGAACTAAATTACTTTGATCTGGACGAAATGCGTTTAGCGGTAGCATACCAAGCACACTTGGCAACATGACAAATTTGTTGGCACTGGGACTTTCGTCTAATAAATTTACAGGCCAAGTTCCTAAAGAAATATTCAACATCCCCACACTCTCTGAAATTTTGGAGTTATCCAATAATAACCTGGAGGGATCACTACCACAAGAAATTGGGAATCTAAAAAACCTTGTAGAGTTCCATGCATATTCTAATAATTTATCAGGTGAAATCCCTAGCACCCTTGGTGAGTGTCAACTTCTCAGAAATCTTTACCTCCAAAACAACATTTTAACTGGTAGAATTCCCTCATTCCTGAGTCAACTGAAAGGTCTAGAAAATCTTGATCTCTCAACCAACAATTTGTCCGGCAAAATTCCCAAGTTCCTTGGTAACATTAGCATGCTGTATTACCTAAATCTGTCATTCAATGCCTTTGTTGGGGAAGTACCAAATTTTGGTGTTTTTGCCAGTGCTACCGCGATCTCGATTCAGGTAACAACAAACTTTGTGGTGGCATACCAGATTTACACTTGCCTCCATGTTCTTCACAAGTAGCAAGAGAAGATCTCTACTGATTCCTACTGTTGTTCCTCTTGTTGCAACAGTAGTCATCTTTTCACTGATCTGCATATTTCTTTCTCAACGCGGAAGGACAACAAAACTTCCTTCAACAACATCCATGCAAGGCCACCCATTCATCTCTTATCCACAGTTAGTGAGAGCAACAGATAGTTTCTCTACAGCAAATATGTTGGGTTCTGGAGCATTTGGGACCATATTCAAAGGAAATATAGGAGCCCAAGCTTGTGAAAGTACAAGTGTTGTTGCCGTCGAAGTACTAAAACTTTAAACTCCTGTCAAATTTCATTGCCGAATGCGAAACACTGAGAAACCTACGGCACCAAAATCTTGTCAAGATACTCACAGCTTGCTCAAGCATTGATAGCAGAGGGAATGATTTCAATGCAATTGTGTTTGACTTCATGCCTAATGGTACTTTAGAAGGCTGGCTGCATCCTGACACAAATGACCAACCAGACAAGCACTTAAATCTCCTCGAGAGAGTTACTATACTGCTTGATGTGGCTAATGCGTTGGATTACCTACATTGCCCGGTTTTACATTGTGATCTCAAACCAAGCAATGTGCTCTTAGATGCTGAGTTGGTGGGCCATGTTGGAGACTTTGGACTTGCAAAGATTCTTGTTGAGACAAGCTCATATTTCCAACAGCCAAAACGAGCTCAATGGGATTTAGAGGGACAATGGGTTATGCACCCCCAGGTTAGCCCATTGTGTTTTCTTGTTTTACCTTTATTGTTTCTTTGTGCTGTTATCTAATGCATACAGCTAATTAAAGAAGCTTCTGAAAAGTTGCAGAAGCGATCTGCTCTACTAGTTGAAGTCGAAGTAGCCTTTATATATAATGTTACGACTTTAATCGCTAGGTGATACAGAAATTCTAACTTTTCGCAGATGTTCTTATGCAACAGAATACGGTGCTGGAAACGTGGTATCGGCTTATGGAGATATCTATAGTTCTGGAATTCTTGTGTTAGAAACGGTAACTGCGAAGAGGCCCACTGATAGCGAATTCATAGGAGGATTGAACATCCGCCAGTATGTTGAGCTGGGTCTTGGTGGTAGTGTGATGGATGTCATTGACAACCAGCTGTCTTTGAACCTCGAAAATGAGCTTCAGACTGCAGATGATTATTCGTACAAACTGAAGACTGATTGCCTGATTTCTCAGACTTGGCTTGTCTTGCTCTCAGGAAATGCCATCTAGTAGGATGGCAACAAGAGATATAATCAAGGAACTGCATGCCATCAAAGAAACTCTTCACTTGTAAGGAATCTATAATGCAATGAATCATGATTTTGTATGTTCATGATGAAATGTCCATAAGGTCCTTGTAAAGGCCTCGAATTTATTCCCAGCGTGAAGTTTCCCAATTCCAACCCATTTGCGTTGCATGGTTAATGCATGATGATGGAATGGTCCTGCTCATGACTGTTTGTTGTGGTTGTAAAATATTTTTTGACCATGCAGAATGGGGTGCAATAAGTAATTTTGTTGAATACTACTCCCTCTGATCCTAAATTCTTGACTCAAATTTGCCCAAATATGAATGTACCTATGCTTAAAAGTGTCTAGATACATGTAATATTTTGACAACAATTTAGGATCGGAAGTAGTATTTAAATACCTGTGTGTTGCTAAGAATAAATAAATTATACTGCTTGCTATAGATAAATTACACTATAAAACTGCTGTCACAATTCGGTAGTAATAAACAATACTCCCTCCGTCCAACAAAAGATGTCTTAACTTTGATTAAATTTGTATGTATGTGGACCAGTGGCGGAGGCACAACCCAGCCAGCCTGGGCCTTGGGCCCCCCTAAGATTTGGCGTTTTTAGTAAGCCCCTGTATAATCTTTGCAATTTCATTCTATAAGCTTCACATTTGTATGCGTTGGCCCCCTCTAATAAATCATTCCTTCTATTCTGGCCCTTTCTATATTTTTTTCCTGCCTCCGCCCCTGATGTAGACATGACTTAGTGTATAGATGCATTCAAATTTAATCAAAGTTGAAACATCCTTTGTTGGACGGAGGGAGTATCACCTTGCAGGAGAAGGAAGTGAGCTTTTTTCTTTTTTCTATGATATGCATGAGGAGGTGAGGATGTGATGGATCACCGCCACCGATTGTGATAGACCTCATCAGTTATCTACCCCAATTGTCTTGCTGTAATGAAAAACCTGAATTAGGGATCCCAAAAATTTCCAATCTTGTACTCCCTCGGTCCCGAATTAACTGACGGAGGGAGTATTTCTGTTCCATTTTACTCGGAATGATTGTAAATTTACACTCCATTTTGACCCTCAGTCCATGGTGTTTGCTCTAAATCGATCCGTTTCTCTGCATATCGCAGTGGTTAATTTAAGCCTTTTGTTGGAGTTGGGTAGGAAGGGATGGCGGCAGAGGTGTGAGGGGCTCTGATCCAAATATTCTTTCCGTTCCGTATTAAGTGACTTTCTATTATATGTATCTAGATGTTTTTTAGGCATAGATCCATCCATATTTAAACAAATTTGAGTCACTTAATATGAGACGGAGGGAGTAGAAATTTGAATCGTATCTCTCCGGCAAAGATTTCGAGCAAACAGAGTTGAGTAAAGTGACTCGTGTCCCAACTGTTGAACATAAATTACATCTTCATGCAAAGCTCATCCAAGCGACACATTGAAGAAAACAGAAATACATAATGACCAAAGAGCACTGGAAAACCAGAACAGAGGCATGTCCAACACTAGTTATGCATTTTTCCTGTGACAACTGACAGAGTACATTGTGAACCAACACTGACTTTTCTGATTTATGCACCATATCAGAACTGAACATGTGAACTGTTCATACCAAAGCCACCGTCAGAATACATAAAGCATAACAATGTCGGTATTTAGTTGATTAACCTGAATGCCATGCATATATACAACAACATCATTTTCAAAATGCTTGAATGAATATTGGAGAAATTGATAATGTAATTTTAAGGCAGAAGCATGCCAATCACACGCAAACTTTGTAGTGTTTGGGAAGCAACACTCGCATTGGTATAGACAATTTTATCTTTTTTTTAAACAACCCTCTGACTCGTAGGCGACTGAAGCACGGGACCTGACTGTGAGCAACCTACTACATCGTGACTTGCATTACTTGTGTTCTCCGACATTGTATCGACACGCTCTTCCAAGGTTGCTCTTTTATCTTTTGCAGACACTTTAAGTAACACTATGTTGTAATGTAGGATTCGAACAGAACACCCTAAACATATATTTTATCACCACGTTAACATGCATAAATAAATGTATTTCATGGTTTCTACTCTAAAACAAAGATGCCGCCGGCCATTGAATGATTTGTCAATACGCCGTGCTTAAATGCGTGTATAAACACATGACTCTCTCTTATAATCTTTTGTATTTTAAATAGGAGATCCCCACTAGCTATCCCTTTTTTCTTTTTAGGAGGGGACAAGGAGTTTTCTCTGTGTACCACATCATTTTGTCACATATTTCTTTTCTTACGTTTTATTGGGTTTTAAACATAAAACAAGAACACTTTCACATAATGTTCTAATTAATTTTAGTTAATTTTAGACATATATGAAGTAAAGAATATATTAATTTCGTTATATAATTTTAATTTTGAATACTCCTTGATTGAACTTAATTTCACTCGTGTTAACACTGGAAAATTCCCACGACAACAGACGGGCCACTATCTAGTTGAAAAGAATGGCCCTACCCGAGCAGCGGATCCGCTTGTCAGTCACCGAATTTCTCTGCTCCCTTTCCCCCTCTCCTCGCTTCGCCCTAGTAACTGTGGCGCGATGCCACGGCCGGAGGAGCGGCAGCGCGTAGGGAAGGCGGCCGGGGAGGCGGGGATCGTCGCGGACGCTTATGCCACTTCAAATCTCCTGACGGCGAGTCTTTCGGGAAGGAGAAGATGAGTCGCTGGATCTCGCAGTCCTGGGCCAAAAACAGAAGAAGGTTTGCATCGATGGTAAGCGCTAGATCCCTGAGGTTCCCCACTTTCTTTCGTTGCAGTGCCCTCAATTATTCTCCTACTGCGGTGCAAAGATTATTTCTAGTAATGGTGCTGCATCCTTGAGAACTTCGAGACCACAGCTGTAAAAATGGACCACGTACATACCGAATTTGGGATTCTTCTGAATAATCTATGACTGTGTCAGTTTAGAAAAATCAAATATTAAACTGACGGTCGTTGTGGGATTTTAGGAGCCAACTATTGAATGTTTTCTGCTGTTGACCAGCTTATTATGCGAGGGTCAGGTGTCATTTGGGTGGGAGGGGTTATGTTTTCTGCTGTTGTAAAATTATTCATCTGGTAATTATGACTAGCACAGTAACCCTGTGTTGCTATAAACTTAAAAAAAATACGTACACTGCATAATTAAAGAGAATGTTGTACTATCATCTATTATCTTGGGTCATATACTCCGTTTTTGTTCTCATTTCGCTGATTCGTGCCAAATCAACAAGTGATGTGTTTGAAGGTGTGACTGGTAAGCAACATATCCTTTCTCCAGGACCTGGACCTGATCAGCAACAACCACCTCGCTGGTCAACCATCATTACTATCTATTTGTACAAACTTTTTTTGCGGTGAAGTATCATACAATTTCTGCAACTCAGAGAATTTAAAGTTTGCTAAAATGCTAAGATCTGGGCAAAAGAATGTTAAATCAAGCTCTTAATATAATATTCAAGGTGTTCTTGAATTCTTTGCTTTCAGAAATTTGGGATCGATGAACCTGACTATTAACTAGCCTCACTTGAGATCATGTTGATGATAATCATAGGCTTACCTGACCACTAATATGATTCACCGCCCATCTTTTAAGCCGAGAAGGGTCGGTGATCTAACCATGAGGGTCGAGTAAAAAGTAGTGCTGGTACATGAACCAATTAATATCTAACTAGTGCAAAAATCCTGTACTGTAAATGAGAATAACAGCCTTTACGAGTCATTATCAGTCTCTGCTGTCCCATAAATTATACATTAGAGCTAGACCAACAAACACCATCTGCCGATGGCTGGCATGTAGTATTGTTCTATGACATTCTTTAACTTTAGTATAGGTTTTGCCCACTCCCATCTGGATACCAACCCTTCTATTTTTTATAAGTAGTTTGATTGTTTCTGTTGTCCCATATATTGTATCATATCAGAAGCACAAGCTAGATTAACAAGGCATCATTTTCTTTAAGCCGGCAAGAGGACTAGCAAACAAAACAGACCTGCTGACTTTGAGATAGCTCGCTGCTTCTAAGTAGGGTAAGCAAGATCCTGAAAAATACCAAGTCCTATAAAGGAGAACATAGTAATATTGCAATAAGTATCTGGTACAAAGTGAGCTTTCTGCTTCTGGTCAGAACCTGCAGTTCATTGCTTTCTAACTCTATGACCTTTTGTCTTTGGTGTTTGATATGTGTACAACTTTGCCAAATGATGGATAGATACTATATGAATGAATATACAATAGAAGAATATGTTCTTTTTATGTTTGCTATTCTCGTTATCGATACACAATATGTTGCTGCTTGCCGTTTTCCCCTGAACTTATTATCTTAGTTATCATATTCCAAGTAGGTTTACAGTATTGTGGTCGGATGATGGACAGTGTCAACCTTCATATCTCTATTTATACAATCCGATCGCACTAAACTCATTGGGACCAAAGGACAAGCAGTCTTCAACTTGTGCATGCACGCTCTTCCCTGATGGAGGGTGCAATAACATTTTTCTGCTTCTTGCTCTTTTTCCTCTGCTTTCACGCTCTGGTGTCCCAAGGGAGCAGCAATGTGACGATGAACGATGAGCTCTCACTCCTCTCCTTCAAGTCTATGTTGTCCACAGGCTCATCTGAGGGCTTGATGGCCTCATGGAACTCCTCCAGCCACCACTGCAGCTGGCCCGGAGTCGTCTGTGGCAGCCTTCGACACCCCGAGAGGGTTGTCATGCTGCGCTTGAGGTCT